>NC_141604.1:25796415-26162040 GCF_047967505.1 Dipteris shenzhenensis
ACTACATAAGAATGCAAGAGTGTCCTACTTGTGGAGAGGCAAGATATAGAGCAGATCTCAAAACTTTGAACGTGCCTCGTAAGGTTCTGCGACATTTTCCCATAATCCCTCGCATCCAACATATGTTCAAGTGCAAATCCATTGCAGAGCTCATGTCATGGCATTCCTCCCATCGATCAACCGATGGCAAGTGGAGAACTCCCGCAAACACTCCTGCATGGAAGCATATTGAAGACACAAGGCCAAGCTTCAAGGAAGAACCTAGGAGCTTGAGACTTGGATTGGGTATGGACGGTGTGAACCCATTTGGTCTCAAAAGCATCTCTTATAGTGAATGGCTAGTGATATTGGTAAATTATAATCTTCCACCCTCTATGGCGATTAAGAAAGGACATGTTATGTTATCCCTTCTAATTCCAGGGAAACATAAAGTCAAAAATCCTGATAGTGTAGATGCACTAATAAATGCGCAAATAGACGTGCTGTTAGATGCAGTGTTAGACGGGTCTGTATTTTCTCAGTGTAGACGTGCTAATAAATGCATCAATACATGTGCAAATAGACACGCTATTAGACACGCTCATAATTTCTCTATTCAAGCAATGCCCATAGACTCACCCACTATTTTGCTCATCTATCAAGCATGTCTATAGTTGCTTTTTGTTGTTGTGATGGTTTAGTAGGTGGAGGATAGAAGCTCCAAAAACTCATAGTGACAAGTGTGTTACATCACGACCTCAATTCCTTCATCAGCTATTGAATATAATGGTGGTAGAGCACAGCTTATGTGAGCTTAAATTCTATGCAAGTTGCATTTTTTATTGATAAAGAAGGGCTGATGATTGAGGTACACACTCCAATTGCAAAAAATACTACATGGAGTTAAATTTTGTGTGGACTTAGAAAGCCTTGAAAACATTAGGATGAGCTTAGTATTGGTGGCTATATATTGACCATTGATCCTTATGGGTGCCAATAAGTTTCAAAGGTAATAGTTTGAGCTAAAATAAAAAATTAGAGGCTAACCTTCTAGTAAATTGGTAGTGAATATAGCTAGAATCCCTAGAGAGTTATAATGGGAAAGGTGGTTTGTAAACATCAATTGTGAAATCTAAAATCATTGATTTGGATAGCACTACCATTGGCATTTGAAAGGGAATTCCCTTCGTGTCCCTTCATGTACAACCTCTAGAGAAACACTCAAAATTCAACTAGGAGATTGATTCTTGCATAGATTTTGATCTCATTAGGGAATCTCTTACCACCTTGGATAGAGATGGAAGTCCCTACTAAAAACCTCTCTAAGGAAGAGGAAATAGATGAGGATGAGGAGGATGAATCAAGTGAAGACGATCGACCATATATTTTTAGGGAATAGATCGATATGTTTCAAAAGGTGGATGCTACAACAAAATAGTATGAGCATCATGTTGAGAGCTCCAGGAATAGGACTAGATGATTGAGCAATCAGAATCACTAGCAAATAGGTTCAAGAGATATGTTTGATAGTGGAAGGCAATGTAGAAGATTGCTAAGAACTATCACTACTACACACGGATCCTATTGCGATGTTTATGTACCGACGTTTAGCGCACGCTTAGCGTTAATCGTCGGTATGAAAAGCGGGTTTCGTAAATCGTCGCTATATAGCGACTTTTGTTGAAAGTCGCTATATAGCGACACTGATACAAAATATTATAGCGACGTTTTTACAAAGAGGTTTTTTTTTTAAAAATAGGCCTTAAAAGTTAGTTTTTTCCAATGACAAATTTTTTTAAATTTTCATACATGTTTGAGCTCATAGAGAAATAAAAAATGAGAGCATGTACATCAAGCCTTTGAAGCTCATATATTCATGTCCAAGTTTGAGATGAGAAAAATCAAATAAGAGCATTTACATCAACTGTTTCATCTTGAGCCAAGTCTAAGGCGCCAAGCAAGTCTATCTCCAACTCTATACCGAGTTGATCTCCTATATCATCATCGTACTCTAGCATCGTACGTTCACCTAAAAGTATTTGATCATCTTCTTCAATAAAGCTTAAGTGTGGTGATTGATCTTGATGATTGTTGTCTTCTTCGTCAATATCATGAACTCCATCCTCCTCCCGTGCGATGTCATTATGCGCATCTTCCTCTTGGCTCATATGGTGATCTACATCTTCTTCGCTATATTCATCAATTGGATTCGGCATTGGTAGTGGCATCTCCATATCCACATCTCAATCTTCAAAAATTTGCTTACTTCGTGGTGCAACTTGGATCACGTACCACCATCTTGGATCAGAACGATCCGGATGAAAAACCACCTATATTGAAGATGGGTGCCAAATGTCGTCAATTATATATATATCAATGGACTTTAAAAACGAAAGCTTCGACTAATTAAATCATTAGTATGCACCTGCTCACAGTGCTCGGGAAGAACAAAAGTATCACTTTCATCGGTCCAATGTTTGGTGGAGTCTATTGCAAAGAGACTGCTACTATCTTTTCTCACTGTCGCATGGGGACCGTTGTAAGTAGTTCTAAACCATTTTACATCAAGAATGAAAATAGTAAATCGTCTGAAATCAATTTCATAGATGTCGCATATGGTTCCACAATAATCCAACTGTGAGGAGAGAAGATTGGTATCTGAAGCACTTGCTCGGCTATCTTGTGTGAAGTTAGTCATGACTCCACAATCATACGTGACTCTCTTTGAATCGATGCGTTCCACGCGAAAATGTCGTCCATATGACCATAATGCACTGTACTTTTTGTACTGTAAAAGAGCATCATTAAAACAATGAAGATGCACCTATTTTATAGCATATATTGCCACAAATAATTACTTAATTACGTCAAGAGATAAGAAACTTACATGCACCATACATCCAGATGATAACTCCTGCTCGCGCTCGTTTATTGTCTCTCCATCATGTTTGGCTTTACGTAGAGCTAGTTGTAGCCAATCAAGTGACATGTGAGTAGGGAGAAGAGCCAGATCTCGTGGATATGGTTGTGATCGCCTGTACATTACTCTGAATCTCGTCCTTGCATTTATTATTTCTGCTTTGGCCACTTCATATCTCTCAATCCACTTCTGCATCTCAGGGCTATTGAGGATACAAAACTTATTGAATTTCTCCATTTGCTCTTCGCTCATCTTTCTTTCAATCCCTTTTCCTTGGGGAACCTCGCCAATGATACGATCATCATCCTTGTTGTGCCAAGCTTGCGGCATATCAGGATCCGTGGATGCAAGAAACTCTGTGATATATACTAATGACTCTTGCACAAGCCATCCCTCTGCCACGCTTGCTTCCGGTCTTGCTCTTTGTCTTACAAACCCCTTTAAAGTTTTCATAAACCGCTCGAGAAAAAACATCCATCGATTATGAACGGTACCTGCTATAGCCACCTCATCAACTATGTGCACAAGCAAGTGGACTTGAGTTGTCATAATGCTTGAGGGAAAGTGCTTCTCAAGCAAGCATACGGCTTCGATGGATTCCACCCTAGCCTTCTCGATGCTCGATATAGAGATCTCTTTTTGAGATATCCACCTATTTCACATGTCCATGCATATGTAAGATATTTGAGATATCCACCTATTTCACATGTCCATTAAGAAAATACATAATGCGATTTGATAGTAAGCATAACTTACAATACCACAGATCTTGAATATAGCATTTCTAACATCTTCTTGTAAGCACACTTTTATTGTAATTGGGAGGATGAACTATCAAAGCAACAATGAAGTCATGTCAACAATATAACATAATAATAATTACGCTAATGCATCACTATTATCGGTACACTAATTCTACTTAGAATACCTGTAAGACCTTGTGCCAATCATGGGACTTGAGGCCACTAAGCTTATTGTCCTTTGAAAATGCTCCTTTCAAGCAACGCATGTACCCTGTCACTGTTTGAAAAGAGGCAATGTCTGCCTTGACCGCTGCCTCCTCCTTCGTAGAGTGGATCCACGTTGCTTTCGGGAGGATAACTTTTCCCGAAGCATGCACTTGGGGCCACAAACGAGACATCCTATTCATAGCACGCAAGTCTTCTCGCACTCCTTTCGAGTCCTTGGAACCAACCAAGTGTGCCCAAATAGTAGCCCCCACATTCTTGAAGATATGCATGGGATCCAAGAGATGATTGATTTGTAACTGACCCCAATAAGGAAGCTCGTGAAAGATCGATAGCCTCTTCATACCAGGAGGAGGTTCCTCTCCATTTGCCCTCCAAGCTTGAATCCAATCACTTGCCTTCAAATATGACGGTGGTGGATCAAGCTGACCTCCACGTGTGAGATGGTCGAGCGGAAGATATCGAGCATGACCTTCATAAACATTTTTCCTCATATGTTTGGAGTAGCGTGCAAGCGATTTCAGAGCCAGTCCACAAACAGGACAAGCATGGTACCCACTTGTAACAAGTCTTGCATGCGTGCATGAATGTGTTAGTACAAGACATGCGTGCAAAAGAGAGTAAAAAAAGCATAATCCCTCATTGTACATGTAAAGACATAACCACGTACCTGCGCACTCTCCATATCCTAGGTAGTCATGCATGGTCCACATCAAGATACCCCTGACCAAAATATCATTGGTATGTCTAGGAGCTTTGGAAATATCAAAGACCTGCACTCCTCTCCATAATATCTGTAACTCCTCTATCAAAGGTGCCATGTACACGTCCATGTTTTTTGCCTTGTACTTTCCTGGCACAAGTAGTGCAAGCATGAGGTGTCCCTTTTTTATTGTTAGCCATGGTGGGATATTGTAATTCACCACGACTATGGGCCATGTCGACCAAGATGTCGAGCGTAACCCGAAAGGATTCACGCCGTCCATGGCTAGCCCAAGATGTAAGTTGCGTGGTTCCCTCGCAAAGTCCGGCCACTGATTATCTATGTGCTTCCAAGCTACACAATATGCGGGAATCCTCAATGTGTGATCAGTGGACTGATGAGATGCATGCCATGTCATCAACTCCGCTATGGATTTGCATCGAAACATGTGTTGTATTCTTGCAATGATGGGAAAGTATCTTAAGAACTTTACCGGTATCCACTCACCCTGCAAGTCATCTCTATATCGTTGTTCCCCACACTTTGGGCAACTAGCCAAATCTCCATGCTCACGACGAAAGAGAATACAATCATTACGGCAAGCATGGATGGTATCATAATCCATACCCACCGTTGTTAGCATCTTTTTCGCTTCATCTCTTGATGCGGGCATGGTATTTGGTGCAGGCAACATCTTCTGGAGCAACCTATGACAAAGACACTATCCAAATGATGATTCTCAAAACAAACAATATCCAAATAATGAGTCAAATTAATGCAAGGGCTAACCTCATTAAGGCTGAGACACTTGTATCCGACCACCCATACTGTACTTGTAGATTCAAGATTGAGAGACAAGCACGTAGTTTAGACATCCTAGCACCCTCGTACAATTGTGTTGATTGCAACTCTTGCATTTTGACCTCAGACTCTGACATCACGTGTACGTGGGATGTAGTGCCCCTAAAAATGGAATCCATCATGTCGACCATACCCTCGTCGTCATCCGGGAGACTATAGTCTTATTGAAAGTGAGAAGGTATATGTGTACCCTTGTCACCCTCCTCATCCTGTTTTAAGATTTCGTGTAAATATAAGATCTTCTATTTCCTAGTATACGATAAGATTGCGAACTTAAATAGCTTTGACTTACCGATGATCCATCAACATGTGCAACACCAACGGGGGGTACTGGTTCCGGCTCCTCCCCATACATCCGCAAGTGGCACATGATAATACGACGTTGATGTCGTACTTCTTGCTTGCAATGAGTGCAATGACAGTATAACCTCTCCGTAAGCCACTTCGTGCTCCCGGGCGTTGGCACATCATCGGACGAGCTTCCACTCGTCCCTTCCATCTACACTTATAAAATCACAACATAAGCATAAAGAGGAGATATTGACAATTATAAAATAGCATGTTTGAGCTTCTCTTGAGGCCATATTAAAAAAGTGACAGTAAGCGCGTCACTATATAGCGACGCTCTGTTTCGTCGCTATATAGCGACGCTTTTAATTAAAAACGTCGCTATATAGCGATGAATAAGCGTCGCTATATAGCGACGTTGTGGGTTAAAACCCGAAACTCTAATCGCGCGGCATTTTCTTCAAACTATTACCTAATCTCTCAAGTAAGCAACCCAAAATCTCCTCCCACCTATTTTCGACGACCTCCCACCTATTCCAAGCAACCTCCCACTCTATTTTCCACTCCTCACCCTTCTCCTACCTCTTGTACTCCCTCTCTATCCTTTTCCCTCTTTGGTTTCTTGAAAGAAAGTTCTTCAAGAGGTGAGTTTGTTTCAATAATGTAGGTTGTTTGTTTGTTAGCTTTAGTTTTATGAGTGTTTCTTCTTGTATTGCTAAACTTGTAAACTAGTTTTCATGCTTGTTTTGAAAGGATTGAAACAAAAAACGAGATTTCAAGAAAGAAAGAAAACTCACCTCTTTTTTCTGTATTTCTCTTCCTTCTCTTTCTCCTTGTCTCCTCAATCTCCTCCTTTCCTTGTCTCCTCAATCTCCTCCCTTCAAGAAGTTTCTTTTGTAATCTTCTCCTTCCACTAACATCTTATTTGAAAAAATGGGTTGTTTTCTCTCTTTTGTAGGGCCAGTCCACTACACCGAGTGGGACATACTTTTTCAGGTAAGTGCTTCCTCTTTTTTCCATTTATTATTTTTGTTATTTGCATTGGCCTGTAGCTAGCGCCTTAAGCGCTAGCTGTAGTGATGGGCGTAGGAACCCTCTCTTCCCCTCCCACTCTTTCCTTCTTCCCCCTTCTCTTATTCTCCTTTTTCCCCCTTCTCTTTTCTCCCTCTTCTCTTATTCTCTCTTTCCCCCTTCTCTCTTTCCCCCTCATATCTTTTCCCTTCTCTCTTTCCTTTCCCTCTTATTCTCTATTCCCTTTCCCTCTTATTCTCTTATGCTTATGCTTCTCTCATTCCCCCTTCTCTCTTTCCCCCTTCTCTATTTCCCCCTTCTCTCATTCGCATAAGCTCATGCTCATGCATGAGCATAAGCATGACCTTATGCTTATGCTAATGCATGAGCATGAGCTTATGCTTAAGTTTCCGCATGAGAAGGAGCTTATGCTTATGCTAATGCATGAGCATGAGCTTATGCTTATGCATAAGCATAAGCATAAGCTCATGCTTATGTTCATGCATGAGCATGAGCTTATGCATAAGCTCCTTCTCTTTTTCCGCATGAGCATAAGCATGAGCTCATACATGAGCATGAGCTTATGCTTAAGTTTCCGCATAAGCTTATGCTTATGTGTGAGCTTATGCGGAAATAGATAATGAGAGAAGCATAAGCTTCTCTCATTCTCTATTTCGAGAAGCTTATGCTTCTCTCATTCTCTATTTCAGCATAAGCTCCTTCTCTTTTTCCGCATAAGCTCCTTCTCTTTTTCTGCATGAGCATAAGCATGAGCTTATGCTTATGCTTATGCTTATGCTTATGCATAAGCATAAGCATTAGCTCATGCTTATCCTCATGCATGAGCATGAGCTTATGCTTAAGTTTTCGCATAAGCTCATGCTTATGCGTGAGCTTATGCAAAAATAGAGAATGAGAGAAGATTATGCTTCTCTCATTCTCTATTTCCGCATAAGCTCCTTCTCTTTTTCCGCATGACCTTATGCTCATGCATGAGCATGAGCTTATGCTTAAGTTTCCGCATAAGCTCATGTGGAAGCTCATGCGGAAACTTAAGCATAAGCTCATAAGCATAAGCTCATGCTTATGCATGAGCTTATGCAGAAATAGAGAATGAGAGAAGCTTATGCAGAAACTCATTCTCTATTTCCGCATAAGCTCCTTCTCTTTTTCCGCATGAGCTTCCACATGAGCTTATGCTTATGCTCATGCATGAGCATGAGCTTATGCTTAAGTTTCCGCATAAGCTCATGCTTATGCATGAGCTTATGCAGAAATAGAGAATGAGAGAAGCTTATGCGGAAACTCATTCTCTATTTCCGCATAAGCTCCTTCTCTTTTTCCGATGCCTATGCTTAAGCATAAGCTCATGCTAGTGCTCATGCATGAGCATGAGCTTATGCTTAAGTTTCCGCATAAGCTCATGCTTATGCATGAGCTTATGCGGAAATAGAGAATGAGAGAAGCTTATGCGGAAACTCATTCTCTATTTTCGCATAAGCTCCTTCTCTATTTCCGATGCCTATGCTTAAGCATAAGCTCATGCTGATGCTCATGCATGAGCATGAGCTTATGCTTAAGTTTCCGCATAAGCTCATGCTTATGCGTGAGCTTATGCGGAAATAGAGAATGAGAGAAGCATAAGCTCATTCTCTATTTCCGCATTCGCTCATTCTCTATTTTCCACTCTATTTCCCCCTTCTCTCATTTCCCCCTTCTCTCCTTCTCTATTTTCGCATAAGCTCATGCTTATGCTTATGCGGAAATAGAGAAGGAGAGAAGCATAATAGATAAGCTTATGCTTCTCTCGTTCTCTATCTCCGCATAAGCTCATTCTCTATTTCCGCATAAGCTTATGCTTATGCTTCTCTCATTCCCCCTCATCTCTTTCCCCTTCTCTATTTCCCCCTTCTCTCATTCTCTATTTCCTCATTCTCATTCTTTTCTTTCCTTTCCATCTTCTTTCTCTCTTTCCTTTCCCTCTTCTTTCCTTTCCCTCTTCTTTCTTCTTGCCTATGCCTATGCCTATGAGAATGCTTATGTTTGTTTTTTTGTTTTCTATTTTCGTGTTTGTGTCTATGTTAGACATGGGATCACGTCGCTCATCCGACGATTACGGACAGCCTCGCAGGAGGAGAGCTCATGATCTATATGCTCCAGAGGACTTTGATTCCTCTCAGGTGACTACCCTGAGGACTACCCCTGGTCCGACTCCTCTCGGACCTAGCACTACGACTACCCCTGGTCCACCGACCCCTCTTCCATGTAGCACTGCGACTACCCCTCGGGGAACTCCTTTGCTAGCTGTGCATGGCTTTGTTGGGAGTCCCGACGAGTTTGTAGCGCAGATGAGTGATGAGGAGGCAGCGAGATTCTTCTCTCTGCTCTCTCAGTGGACCTCCGCAATTCCTTCCCCTACACCGACGGGTGGACATACTGCCCAGCCATCCCCTCGTGCCCCTTCGACCGCAGGATCATCACCTGCGCATGCCTCTTGCAAGGGAAGGAAGAGTAGGGCGGGCGGCTCATGTTGTGCTAACTTGGGAGATGTAGACGAGTCAGCACACTCACGCTCCTTTAGGTCTCCACTTGGTCTGGAGACACAGTATCAGTTAGGTCCCTTTCCCTCTCCTACTCCCACTGCTACTCCTCGCTCCGGAAGTGCTCGCGCAGCTTCCACTCCTTCAGACTCTGCTACCGTCAGTCCCCCTTACTCATCAGGGGATCTCTCCTATCAAATCACATCTACCGGAGAGATAATAGAAGATAAAAAGGGCAAAGCAGTGATGGCCGCCATGAGGAGGTTGATGAGTCATCACTTCTGGCGGTATCAAGATGCCCAAAAGAAGCAGGTGGTGATCGATGAGTTAAAACAAAGATACCCTAATCTGCCAAATGTGGAGTTTAATGACGATTATATGCGAGAGCACATGGGTTTGGTCCTAAAGCATTGTAGATCAACCTTGCGTACTTCCATTACAAAGGGGTTGGCTAAACCCAGCTGGGCAGACAAAGCTGATTGGAAGTACTTCATGAAGCAACATAGGGACCATCCCGAAATGTTCGAGGGTCAGAGGAGGGCTGCGAAGAGACGGCTAGACGTCATAGGTACTTCGCACTTTGGTGCAGGCGGATGGGGTGCAGGCGGACGGTATGCATTCGAGGCAACCGTGGTAAGTCTACTTCTTCCCATTTAATGTATTGTTCTATTTGTTTTACTTACATATTACATGCACTTTAGCTAACTCTAACTCTCATAAATTGGATTCACAGCAAGCTGCGATGGGTCATCTTCCTATAGATGCAGAGACGCGGTGCGCATTTCGGATAGGAACAAAGTCGTGGTTCATTGAGCAAGAGGCAATGGGAGCGACAGTCGATTGGGCTGAGGTGGTTGCTCGCACGGTATAAGTTTACTCCTACTTGTAATCTCACTTTTTAATTTAAGTTCCAATCTAATTTTCGATTTATATGGTTCACTCTTAGGGTCAAAGCTCAAGCGTCCCATCATCGGAGGCGAGCGATCAACAGGGGCAAGGATCGGACGCAGGTGGTGAGGACGAGGGAGAAGACGCAGGTGTCGAGGACCAAGGAACAAGCCAACAAGACGAAGATGATTCGGATTCGGATGAGTAGTGGTAGTAGCATTTTGTATATCCGCTCGTTTGAGTAATTTTGTAACGCCCTTTCGACAGGGTAATTTTGTTACAAACACTGTTGTATATGTCCGACATGTATATGCATTTGTTACTCATCATTTCACAAGAACAATTTTGTATCACCCTGCAAGCAAGGGAAATTTTGTTATAAAAAACTTTCTTTTGTAATTACAAAAAAAAAAAAGGATTAGTGGGGCTAAACAGGGCCAAAAGAAAGCCCTGTTTAGCCCCACTAACCCTTTTTTTTTACTTCTGTTAATCATCGCTATATAGCGACGTTTACTAGTGTCGCTATATAGCGACGATTAACAGTGTCGCTATATAGCGACGTTTGCCAGTGTCGCTATATAGCGACGCTTTATAGTGACGCTCCTTGTCCGATGCTTTTAGCGACTTTTATAGCGACGTTTGCGCCCGTGAAAAAAAAAAAATTTATGTAAAACGCGTCGGTATTTCCGTCAAAAAATGGCCTATGCCTTGTAGTGTATCTACAAATGACAAGGAGTACTCGATCAATGATGAGTCATTAGGATTGATTGTAAAAGGTAGAGACCTAGGCCTAGCATGTTCCACCACTGAACTAGAAGACAACACTCCAGAAAGAAGTTTTGAGATGGAAAATGGGAGGGGATGATAATCTTGAGGACAAAGGATCCAAGTTTTCAAGAATTATTTGGTTGAGCACAAAGAGGATCTGGGTAGGGGCATTGACCTAGAGTAGTTGAGGCTCAATTTATATCATATTGAGGTTGATCATGTGAGAACTACTGTGTGCCAAGGATCAAGCCTGTAGTAGAATGATGCCAACAACGTGTCGGGCATAGCCGAGAGACTGTACAAGGTTGATGTATGTGCAAAAACCAATGCCAAAAAATAGTCAACAAATGTGAATGTACATGGGTGGCATGTGTGCGTACAAAGGTGCAACAATCCTAAATCCAAGAGGAATAACTCTGCCAAGTGTCAAATTGAGGTGTTGAAGTGCCAATGCTAAGAATACTGAACTGGTGTCAGTGTGTGAATGTGTACACAGATGATAGAACTACATGGACAGACGCCGGTGGGAATTAATCGAGTAATGTGGCAATGGCTTACTTGGCTTGGTGGAGTTGGATCGCCTCTATGGCAGTGCTAGTCTATAGCTAGACTACACGTCGAAGTGTCAAATGTAGCAAAAATGAGTTTTAGTTCGTTTATTTAATGTGCTGGGTGCACTGCAGAAGATCAGACAATGTTAGAAGAAGGTTTTAACTTAGCACTTTAACCAAAGAGGTTCAAAAGACTAGGAGTACCCATGTTCCTCTCCAAGCTAAGTTGGATTCAATTTTGATTGAGAGGGATGAATTGAATTCTAGGATGGAGGCATTGAGGTAGCCACATCAGCAGTCTCTGGCTATTTTATTATATATTTTCTCTATTTGTTATTATTTCAAGAATATTTCCTTATAAAGAGAGATTAAATGCCATTAGTGAAAAGCCTATGGAGAGTTTTTTAGTGCAAAAGTTTTGAAACATTGTCTATATGTGGGGTGAGTTTAGATAAGTAGAGTCTATACTCATAGATTAACACACACATAAATAACTAGATACTATTCATATATTAAAACACACATTGCGTAATTAGATACTCATAGGACTTTGAATCCATATAGGATTTGAAGCTCAAAGCTAGGAGAGGGCAAAATGAAGTAGGATAGAAACTCGATGATCCCTCATCCTCTGTATTCTTGATAGTGGACCGGAAATAATTGCATTTACTAAAGAATATAAATTGAATTACTAAAGAAATTTTTCATGAATATCTTTAATATTTTAGCTACTTTCATATGTGTATCATAATTTTCTTGAAAGTGTAATGTGCCATTTAATGAGATTGTATTGTGAATCTCTTTAATTATCTTTAAGTTACTTTCCTTTGTTGAAATTGTATGTGAATGATTTTGTGTGTAAGCGCATGTTTATTTCCTTCTACTATTCATTTGAGAAGCCTAATTCCATTTAAGCAAACAATAGGTTCCAAACCTAATATGCATAGTTCATTCTTTAGAAAAAGTCTTGCCAAGAGTGCGTCGCGTTGTGACCCAAAGATGGCCCCGAAAATAGTTATGTGACTAGATACACCCCTGAGGGGGCCAATAAGAAATATGTAATATGGCAGGTGCGATAAGAAATAGGTTCCAAAGCTAATATGCATAGTTCATTCTTTAGAAAAAGTCTTGCCAAGAGGCGTCGCGCGTTGTGACCCAAAAATGGCCCCAAAAATAGTTGCGTGACTAGATACACCCCTGAGGGGGCCAGTAAGAAATATGTAATATGGCAGGTGCGATCAACGAAAGGGGTTTTATATTTTTATGAATTTACAAATAAAAAACATACATAAGGGGTTTTTTAATTCAAAAAGTAAAAATTTTCATACATAAGGGATACTTTAATCATCTCAAAATTTAGAGAAGGGGTGTATATAGGTTATAAAAATCCATAGGTAGGGGATTTTTTTTCCGCTTGAACGCACGTGCTATATGGGCTTTTGACATAGTGGCCCTCCCTAGCAAACGTTGAATTTGAAGCATAACTATTGGTATACTTTCAACCTTGAACCTGAAATCTTGAGATGAGTGTTAGTGAAGGGTTGATGTTGACTCTACAAGGTACTCTACTTATTAGGAAAATCATATACTTTCTAGTTCCTTTAGTTGTCCTACTTCACCTACTTAGATCACTATTCACCATGGTAGACCCTTCACACTGGCAACCATCTTGATTGTAGTAGGACCTTCAACTTAACTTCAATGGCATGTTGATGTTAGTGATACCAAATATATAATGTGTTAGACTATGAGTATAACCCTTTATACAAAGCCAATGCTTGACTTTAGGGTGGTTTAGAGCAAATTCAAGGCTTAGTTACACAATCATTCAATTGTCCTTATCAATCCGTAATAGCTATTTATATACGTTTCATGGAGAGAAAGTTTTATATAGGTAGTCAATTAGTGGTAGCAAAGTTTGCCAAACCCCAACACAAAAAAGAAGTGAAGTAAAATTTGCAAGATTTGAAATTCATATTCTAAAAATGTTAAAAATTTGCTTCAATTAGTGGATTTACTATTTTTGTTCAAGATAGGTAAGAACTATATTTTTAAATAGTATTTTACTTTGTCAATATTGGGAAACTTTTAAAAGTAAGCTATATACCCTCTATATGTTGCATTATTTATTAGTCTACATTATTTACAATCATACATGCCTTGAACTCATTGGAGGGATCAATGATAACTCAAAATAAATATAGGCAATTTCTCGGGGGGGTCACTCATCATATGTAACCCTATCACGTGAGTTCAACAAAAGGATATTTTTTATTTCTAAAATTTACAGAAATAAATATACATAAGGGACTATTTAAAATAATTTTGGAAAAAATTTACAGATTTGTATAGGAAAGGGGTACATTTTATTAATGAAAAAATTTACAGATAAGGGATTTTAAATATAGGCCTTGAACGCACGTGATATAGAGGGTTTATACATAGTGACCCCCCTGAGGGTAATTTAATAACTATGTTTGAGATTAGTGATGAGAGAATTCATGTCAAGAATAAATGTAAACAGCCCAATAGATGGATTTCACCACCTACAATATAGTAGGCCCTTAAACATGGAAATGCTAGTAGAATTATGGAGGAAAGAGTCACAAAACATGTGAAAATCTTTGCATGTGTACTAGGGGACATGGCCTATTTTGGAACCACCAATGCTAGTAGATGGTCTCCTAAAAGACATCACAAGAGCTTTCCTGTGATGAAGGCCCGGGCATGTCCACTTAAAAATGGAAAAAAATAATCAAGGAGGTGAGGAAAGCTTTTTGCAATCTGTCGTCATTATTAAATCATTTACATGGAAGACATATCACACATGAAAATTCTATCCTAATCATTCCTTACAAACATCACTAAAGATTCAACACCATACTAACATGACCACATTAAGGTCGACATTCAAGGGCAAATCCTATAATTTCCCTTGAGGGATCAAGAGCAAGTCATGATAAGTGACTTTGCTGCAAACATTGTAGACAACTATTTGAAACATGAGAGTTGCAATATCTTTGTGGTTTTATGGGGAATGTTGCCTTAGCAACTAACACCAATAGCTCAACAATATGGGATTTACAAGACAACATATTTAACTACAATCAATATTACAATGGCCCTCATGTGTTAGCTGAATAGGTTTTGGATGGTAAAGAAGAGACCCTACCATGCCCAAAATTAAGGAAAAATAATGCAACATTAAATATTTACAAGGATTGATGATTTGTTGTAGGAAGTTACATAAAAAATGTGTTGACTACATATATCGTAGGGAACATGGCATGTTTTTGTAGCCCCAATGCTAGGTGTTGTCGCCCATGCCATGTTTTTATAAAGCCATTGCTAGGGGTCGATCTCTCATAGTAATCACAAGGCATTTTTAATGAGCCTTGAGGGGGTGAGGGCACACAGTCAAACAATAAATGCAGGAAGGGCCTTTCGAATTGGTCACGATGCAAGATGATGTGAAGATAATTATACTTTTTAATAACATATTTATGTTGAGGCCAGCTCAATATGACTGTTGATGTGACATTGTTTCAAGCTTCCCAACATATTGAGACAATCTCAGATGATCCTAGCATGGATCCAAAAAACAACTCATCATATAGCACGCCATGTGATGGGAAATTCGAAGAAGAAGTGTGATGGATCATGTTATGGTGTGCTAGGGAAGTCCAAGAAGATAGAGTGAATACAATAGGAGACAGCTCACGTATGAGTGTCCACCAAGGGGAAGGGTTGGTCTCCTAAAGGGAAAGGGAGGATGGAGAGGAAAAAGTAAAGGAGTGGAACTGTCAAAGGGAGACTCGAGGAAAGACAGGTAAGGAAGCTTTGGATCTGGTGCAAGAGATGAGTTGGAGAGGGGGGTTAAAATAAGGGTGGCTGGTCTAACGCGTTAAAATAAGAGCGGCTGGCTAAACGCGTTAGACAGGAGGGAGGCAACTTCTTGGAAAGTTAGAATGCAGTGGTATATATAACTGCCAAAGCTCTGACTTTCCCTTCACCACAAAGCTCACAACTTAATTGCTCTCATATACAAGCTTTCAGTTGAATTATATGTCTAGGCAAACCAATCTCTTGCAGCTTCTGCTGCTCCTCCTCCTCCACTTCCACCTCCACTCCTCCATAGCTAGACCCCTCCTCTCAGTCCCTCGTATGCTCTCCCTCGTCCCTTCCTCCCCCCTCTCCCTCCCCTACCACCATGGCCCCCTCCTCACCCACAACAAACTCCACCTCCATTGCCTCTTCTACGGCTCCTTCTCCCCTTCCCAACTTTCCGTCGTCACCGATTTCATTTCCTCCCTCCACCCCAAAGCTCGCTCCCCCTCTCCCTCCGTCGCCACCTGGTGGAAAATCGCTCGTGCCTACAAGGACCTCTCTAGTGCCGCCGTCTCCGGTCGCATCTCTCTCGGCCGTGTCTTCTCCGACTCCTCCTATAGCATGGGCAAGACTCTGACTAAGATGGACATCGCCAGCCTCCTGGAGCATTCCCTCGCTTCTGGTGTCCTGCCCACCGGCTCCAATGCCGTCTACCTTATTCTCACCGCCGACGATGTCCTCGTGGAGGACTTCTGTATGAATTCCTGTGGTCTCCATAGCGCTATTACGTCTCCTGTAGGCTCTCATCAGTCCTTGCCCTACATCTGGGTGGGCAACTCAGCCACCCAATGCCCAGGCTTTTGCGCCTGGCCCTACGCCGTCGCTCCCGAACTCAGCCCTCCTAACGTCCCAGCTCTTGTTTCCCCCAACGGCGACGTGGGAATGGATGGCGTGGTCATTGTCATCGCCACGCTTCTGGCTGGCACAGCCACCAATCCCTTCAGCACCGGCTACTTTCAAGGAGATCCCACTGATCCACTAGAAGCCGTTACCGCCTGCGCGGGCATGTTTGGGAGGGGCTCCTACCCTGGGTATCCGGGGGAACTGCTGGTGGACAATGCTACGGATGCCCGCTACAATGCCAACGGAATCAACAATCGCATGTTTTTGCTACCTGCGATGTGGAGTCCGTCTACGCTGGCATGCCAGACGTTAGTGTGATCTTTCTTCTCTCGCGGTTCACGTTTGTTGATTACAGGAGCCATTCACGTTGAAGTTCGAAATTGAGCTGGATCATTTATTTGATCTCTCTGTCGACGTCAGCCTGCAAGAGTGCTGCAATCCGGTAGCACAGTGCCCGAAAACATACAGAGCACGAGTCCAAGCAAAATGACCAAGAGCAGCAGCAAAATGGAGAGGCCACGTAAATATCTAAAGAAGGATTCATAAGGGAAGACTAAGCTGGGCGGCCAAAAGAAATTAAACGGCCTCAAGAAGGAAGGGCCAGCAGGTTACAATGTGGTTACACGAACTGTGTGATATGCAAATTGTTTCTCATCCCTCATATATGTTGAGGTTCCTAACTTACATGTAATGAGTTTTATAAATAAAAATTGGAAGCTCCTACATCTTCTAAGGTTCATATCTGTTTATTGTACGTATAAGATTGTTCTCATCATGTTCCCGTACTCGACAAGACGAGGCAAATTAGAGGACTGAATTGTGAATAGAGGACTGAATTGTTCACAACTAGAGTAGATGACCATTAGATCTTGGGTTGCCAAAGCTTCATCCCCTTGTAGAGAAACCCACATTGTACTAGCATGTCCATAAACACTAGGGAATGACATTTGGAAAAATGAGAAGCGCAATCAAACTTGGATGCTAGACACTAAGCAAATGGAATCCAATATAGTACTTTAACTTGGAGAAAGACGAGTTGGCATGCATGGAAAGTTTTAGGAAAGAGAAAAAGAAGGGGAAGTAGTGAATGAATGAGAAGAACAAGAACAAGAAAAGGTAGCACTGCAATTGATAGTAAAGGATCTAACTAGTAACAGTTGATAATAAAGGAGCTAAGAGTTGGGAATGAAATATTAAGATTTTAAAAACAAGAATCATAGGGGTAACAATGGAATTTTTAGTGGCACAAATAGCAATACATAGATATGAAGAATGCTCTTTAGCAATTGTAATAGAACTATGACCTCCCTACTGTAGGAAAAGTTACAATGGCAAACAGATAAAGGTATTTGGAGGATAGGCTCAAAGACTCTAGGAACAAGGCTCCTCTTTATTTTTAAAAAAAGTTTAATCTTTACCTCATCTTCACAAGAATATTATAGGGGGAGGGACAAAATGCTCCTCACCCTTAGAGTACATGTTGCAATGGCCACAAAGGGCTAAATCCACACACAAGTGGGAAGCCAAAATGGAATGCATATAACGCCTAAATGTAAGAAGCCATCATATCCCCATGCAAGTGTTAGGGATTAACGTCCTTCATGGAGTGGCTAGGTATTCATGTGTGGGATCCTTGAACGTGGCTCTCCAAAAGGAGCTACAAAGCCTCCATGGCAGATGCCCGTTAGTCATGTCACACATGGCAATTCAATATTAAACAGCTAAGGTCCTCTTGTCAGTAGGACTAAACACCCCATAATAAACTTGTCTTGCATTATGGGAATTTTGGACTCGAAATGGGCCTCTTGGATTAAGCCCTCTAGATTGTGATTAGCAAACCAGCCAATGTGAAGGCTTGGACATTAAAAGAATGGAAAACTCCAAATTAGCCTCTCGTTGGTAGAGAGACCTAGTCCATTAGTCCCCACTAGGCTCCCACTTGCCTCCCTCTTGTGATCCCCACCGCTACCTCGGGCATTTACTTTCTACCTTGCAAACTTTTGGTTAGTTGGCTTATGGAACCGATCATGTCACTTGTTGGAAACTCGAGAAATGTAAACTCGTATTTATCACATCACAACATCAAGCCAAACATCGAATTGAGTACATGATATCACTCTCTCACTCCAAATATTACACGACCTGAAGTGCATGCAATATAATCAACAATATTAATTAGACACTGAAATAACACTCTCAATTCATTTGAGAACAAGCACAACCGAAATGGGTTTGTCGGCCTTATAAGAAAGCTTTAAAATATCTAAACCTGAGAGAAAGCCAGCCAGTTGGATGATCCACAAGAGCTCTACAGAACCAAAGACTGGGAACATAATCTCATTTTTGCTTGATCAGAGAGTTTGGACAAAGAGGGAGAGAATTATTTTTTTACTTAACTATTGACTCCACAAAGTTTTGGCAAAGCAAGGACACACTAGTACTACTGCAACAATGTGAACAGGTACTGTATACATATATAAAAATACTCACTTTTCAATAATTGATACCTTCAATGCAAGGAAAATAACATGTTTGTATGTGTTTGAATTAGGTTGTCTATCAACCAATGGTAGATAATAATAGGTGGTGGCACGTCATACCTATTACGCCATGTTCCAAAGTGATGTATAGTACACTTACTAATATGGAGTGTATGGATGATGAGCCTGGCCATGGAGGTGATGATGATCTTGATACAAGAGAGGAGGATGATCATGAGATAGGAGATACAGATAATCAGGCCATTACCCATGAGGATGAGCCTACCATTGGTGATGCTTATTTTGATGAGCATAGTAGCACAAGTAGTAGTCGGGTGAAAGTATTTGTAGATCTCCACATTGGTTTGGATATTGAAGTAGATATTTTAGCAAGGGTCGATCTCATTGAGGATGAGATCGAACCATAGCCCATCATTAATATTGGCAAAACTATTTTATATATTGTCTCATTCTCCTCACCTCACTTAATTTTTGTATATGTGGGTTTGGCAAAAAGCATATTATCGTGTGACACGTGCATAGCATTGATATTTTTTTTAAATTATGTGCTTTGGTAATCATGGGCAATGTTTGGAAAGGGGTGATGCACATTTATTGCTATGTGTTTATAAACGCGTCTAAATACGAATCTAAAACAGAGTGTAGATGCACTATTAGTTGCGTTAATAACCATGCTAATAGACACACTTGTATTTTCACTAATTCTATCTGTGCCTATAGACGTACTCGCTATTTTTCGCATCTATCAGGTGCATCTATAGTTGCTTTGTCTTGTTGTGATGTACCACATTCATTCAAAAGGAAGGGTACTTTATTTTAGCTTTTAGAGATATTTTACAAGATTACAATAATAGAAGGGATTTTTTAATTCAACTTTAGAAAAAAACCTGTTGTTTTTTAAGTAAGGAGGGGTGTCTTTATTGGGGGGAATTGGGTAATACCCCTTGAAAGCACTTGATACCTAGTGTAGGCTTAGTAGTATACCACCCAAGAGCTAGAAATTATAGGAGCATGGTTTGGGTTAAGTTTCAATGGACAAAATATTGGGCCATGGGAAATCCAAAGACCTTCCAGGTAGACCAAAACTAAAGTTCATATATGAATAAAGGATGATCGTTTAAACACCATTTCCAAAGGAATGAATACTAAAGTCTAGACATAAATAAAGGAAAACTATAATCATTTAAGAATTAACATTTCCATAGGAATGAAGATGAGAACAGCTAGATGGGCCTAGGAGGAGTAATAGTTGGGGAGTTGGGAGTGGTGAGCGTTGGATTTTTTTAAGTATTGTGATGAAGCCTCAGAAACTATCGGATTAAAATCTTTCAATATAATGAAAGGGTGATTTCTCTTTACATTAAGTTGTCTAGCTCTTAGCATGTGAATCATGTAGATCAATCCTTTGAATAACTTGAACTTCACAACGTTGTGCTATATTCCCCTTCAACGTGTAATTATTCCCCTCACTGCACAATGAATCACGTATGAATCATTTGAGTAATTTGAAGTTATGGCATTGCATTGCTATTCCCCTTCCATACAAGTGTGCCATTTTTCCTAAGAAGGAATCCAATGATCAAAATTGCTCCACAATTGTCGTGAAAGAGATGATCATCATAAGATATTTATTTCTATTTCTCTAATAATCTTTCACTCTAAGCAACCGTTGAAGTAGGATAGTTTGTATGCTTGAAGGTGCTAGTGGTCATCTAGTGAAGGACAACTGTTGGTAAACTTCCAACCTTGAACCCAAAACATACTTTCTAGTCCCTTTAGTGTCTATACATCTCATGCTATCAATTAGATCATTGTTCACACACAATAGAGCCTTCACAGTGCGAATCAACTTGATTGTAGGAGAACCTTTACCTTAACTTCAACGGCATCTACACCTAAATTACTAATACCAAATATATAATGTGCTGGATTACCACCATAACCCTTTATATAAATCCAATACTTGATTTACCATGGTTAATTAAAGAAAATTGGAGGCTTGTTTGAACAATCCTTCAATTCGTACTTTCAATCCATAATAGCTATTGATATTGGCTTCATGGAGGAAAGTACTATACTCGTAGTTGGAGTTTGTATGCCCTAACACTCAAAATACATGAAGTAATATTTGCAAGGTTTGAAATGGGTTTGAAACTTTTAACTTTCGTAAATTTATTGGATCTACATATTTTTTGTCAATCTTTGTAAGAAATATATTTTAAAATAGCATTTTACTTTGTCAATATGGTAGAGCGGTTTGGAATAAGCTACAATATGAATTTTGGACATTACATTATTTAAATTCCATATTCTTTAACAACCTCCATGGTTTGACGAAGGGATCCATGATAACTCAAAATAAATCAAACGATAAATGCAAATGACCCAATAGATGGATTTCACCACCTACCATATTGTAGGTCCAAATGCTGGTAGAATGATGGAGGTCTTAAATTAATAGGCTTTGAACACTAAAGAAGAGAATGCAAGATGATGGAAACATAATGTAGTATATCTCCTCTTAGAAGAACCAAAACAGAAAGAGAGAGAAAATATGTAAAAATCTGTGCATGTGCAGTAGGGGACATGGCCTAGTTTGGAATCATCCTGCTAGGGGATGGTCTCCTAAAAGACATCACAAGAGCTTTGCGATGGCAAAGAACAAGTGCATGTCCAATTAAAATTGGAAAAAAAAGGTTAAGGAGGTGAGGAATCTTTTTGCAATCATTCATGCATGTTGAATCCTTTAAAGGGAAGAAATATCACACATGAAAATCTTATCCTAGCCATTCCTCACAAAACTCAAGTCTAATGATCTAATATCATAATAACATGACCACCTTAAGGTTCATGCTCAAGGACCACTTAGAAAATATAGTTTCCCTGGAGAGATCAAGGGTCTAGGTCATGATAAAGGACATTGCTCCAAACATTGTAGATGCTATAGACAACATCTATATACTTTTTAAACAAGAGAGGTGAAATATATTTGTAGTATTGGTTGAATGTTGCCTGAGCAACTAACACCAACAGCTCAGCAACATGGGATTGTTTAGCCAAAATAGTTAGCATGTGATTAAATGGGAAAATTACAATCGATATTACAATGGTCCTCGTGTTAACTAAATGGGTTCTAGATGGTAAAGAAGAGAACCTATAGTGCCAAAAGGTAAGGGAAATAATGGAATATTGAACGTATTTAAGAATTGAGGAGTTGTTTTAGGATGTTACTGTATAAAAAAGGTGTTAATTGCACATATAGCAGGGAACATGGCACGTTCTCGTGACCCAATGCTAGGGGTTGTTGCCCATGCCATGTTTTGTGACCCCAATGCTAGGGATTGGTCTCCCATAGTTATCACAAGGCCTATTTTATGAGCCTTGAGGGAATTGAGGGCACACGAGCAAAAAATAAAGGGGATTAAAGATTAAGGCATTGGATACATGTACGCAGGGCCTTTGGAATTGGTCAAGATTCAAGATGTTGTGAAGGTAATTATACTTTTCAAAAACATGTTTACATTGAGGCCAGCTCAATGTGAGTGGTGATGTGGCATTGTTTCAAGCCTCCCAACATACCTACTATTCTTTCGAGAAGATCTAAGATTATGGCACGATAGGAATAAGTTAATGTAGCGAGGTTCCAAAAAGACAACTCATCATGTAACACGCCATACAATGATGGGAAATTTGAAGGATTGAATACAATGCGAGACACCTCAAGGAGTGTGTCTCCAAGTGTAGGTGAGGGGTTAAAATAAGGCTGGCTGGCTAACCGCGTTAGACAGGAAAAAGGCAGTTTCTTGGAACTTTAGAATGCAGTGGTGTATATAACTGCCAATGCCCCAACTTTCCCTTCACCACCAAAGCTCACACCCCCCACCAAAGCTCACACCCCTAAATCCGTTGAGCTATGGCTGCTTGTCGACCCACCGTCTTTCTGCTTTTGCTCCTCCTCCACCTCCACTTCCACCTCCGCCCCTCCATAGCCAGACCCCTCCTCTCAGTCCCTCGCATGCTCTCCCTCGTCCCTTCCTCCCCCCACCATCCTCCCCTACCACCACGGCCCCCTCCTCACCCGCCGCATGCTCCACCTTCACCTCCTCTTCTATGCCTCCTTCTCCCCCTCCCAACAGTCCCTTGTCACCGATTTCCTCTCCTCCCTCCACCCTAAACCTCGTTCCCCCTCCCCTTCCGTCGCCAGCTGGTGGAACACCGCTCGCGCCTACAAGAACCTCTCTAATGCAGCCGTCGCAGCTCGCATCTCTCTCGGCCGTGTCTCCTTCGACTCCTCCTATAGCATGGGCAAGAATCTGAGTAAGATGGACCTCGCCAGCCTCCTGGAGCATTCGCTCGCTTCTGGAGTCCTGCCAGCACGCTCCAATGCCGTCTACCTGATTCTCACCGCCGACGATGTCCTCGTGGAGGATTTCTGTATGAATTCATGTGGTCTCCACAGCGCTATTACGTCTCCTGTCGGCTCTCATCAGTCCTTGCCCTACATCTGGGTGGGCAACTCAGCCACCCAATGCCCAGGCTTTTGCGCTTGGCCCTACGCCGTCGCTCCCGAACTCAGCCCTCCCAGCGTCCCACCTCTTGTCTCACCCAACGGCGACGTGGGAATGGATGGCGTGGTCATTGTCATCGCCACACTTCTGGCTGGCACAGCCACCAATCCCTTCAGCACCGGCAACTTTCAAGGAGATCCCACTGATCCTCTAGAAGCTGTTACCGCCTGCGCAGGCATGTTTGGGAAGGGCTCCTACCCTGGGTATCCGGGGCAACTGCTGGTGGACAATGCTAACGGAATCAACAATCGCATGTTCTTTCTACCAGCGATGTGGCATGCCAGACGTTGGTGTGATCTTTGGCCTCTCGCGGTTCACGCACGTTATATTCGATCTCTATGTAGACTTCAGCCTGCTACAGACCCCTTCGGTGGCATGTCTGCAGGAAGGGAAGGTCAGCAACATCTAGCTCCCGAAATGCAGACTCGGATGGAAACCACTTGTGGACCCAAGACCACCTCCTTCGCAAGGCACCCCCAATGGGAATGCATGGATGATGAAGATCCATAGATGAGGGACTTATGAGGGCAAGACCCCAACCAAGGGGGGGACGAGCATTTTCTGAGAGAAATCTTTCGAGCGCCTGAGCGAAGGGGAAAAAAAGCTTCCAACTATGTATAAATATGGCAAAAATGGATCGGGAGAAAACATAGTTTCACTTAAAAATATGCAAAGTATTATAGCAATGTCTATTTTATACACAAATCTTTACAAATCTTTGGGAATGGTGAGTAACATAATGCGGTGGCTTTTAAAAAAACCCACATGTAGAGTAGATTTAAATGTCTAGGACTGGTTTTCTTGAATTTGTTGCATATTCTAATTTTTGCCACGGCCTCCAGATCGGCCTGCTCTACCTGTGCCTCTACCTTTTCCAACATTTGAGTAGAAGATAGTTTCTTTTGAAGTTCCTCCTGAAGAAGATGCACCACCATTCCTCTGCTCTTCAAAAATTAGAAGAGCAATGCATGCATACACAGCGACCATGTAAATATGTAAAGAAGAATACTTTAGAACTCATGAAGGAAGGCCAACCTAGGTGGCCAAAAAAAACTAAAAGGGCTCCAGGAAGGAAGGGCCATGATGTTTTACTCAAACTCTGCGATCTGCTAATTGTTTCTAGGTTACATTTAATGGACTAAATCTTCTAAAAATTCATATATGTTTTATAAATAAAATTGTCAAATGTCTTTACCTCTTCTAAGATTCATATATGTTAATCTTACATATAAGACCTTGTTCTCACAACGTTGCCTTGCTCAAGAGGATGAGCAGGGATGAAATCTCCTCAAAGTTCACAACTAGAGTACATGACCAGTAGATGCATTGCCAAAGCTTCATCCCACTTTTAGAAAAAACCCATATTGTAGTAGCAAGTCAATATACACTAGGAAGTGACATTTGTGAAAATGAGAAACTTGGCAATCAAACTTGAATGCTAGATACTAAGCACATGGATTCCAAGATAGTACTTTAACTTGGAGAAAGACTAGTATCATGCATAGAAAGATTAGGCAAGAGAATAATAAAGGGAAGTCATGAATGAATCAGAAGAACAAGAGAAAGAAAAGATAGCACTACAACAACTGATAGTAAAGCAGTAACAATTGATAATTAAAATTTACGAACAAGGAAACAAGAACCAGAGGTTGAAGTTGCAAACGAAACAATGGAATCAGTCATGGATTAGTACTAGGGGCTAAATAACAATACATAGATACAAAGAATGCTCTTTGATAATTGCAATAGAAATGTGACTCTATTGTAGGAAAAGCTACAACTGCAAATAGAGAAAGGGTGTCCGGAGCAGAGGCTCATATAGACTCAAGGGACAAGGCTCTTATTTCTTTTTAAAAATTGATTGAGCCTACAATTCCCTCACCCTTGGAGGACATGTGGCCACAAAGGGCTTAATCCCACATAGAAGTGTGTAGGCCAAGATGGAAGGCATAAGATGCCTAACTGTAAGGAGGCCTCATATCCTCATGCACATCTTAGGGATTGAGGTCCTTCATGGAATGGCTAGCCACTTGAGGGAGTCACAATGTATAAACAAATGAAACTCTTCTAAATCAGTTGTAGTCCTCAAAAGAGCATAAAACAATGTAACATCTAATTCAAGTATGTAACATTGGTACCTGGCCCGTTTTAAGATTCCCTTAAAATTTCATTAAAATTATAACTTTTAAAAAAAAACTCATATTTTGCGTAGTGAATTTTTCAAAACTTTTAAAATCCTATCAATTTTGGTACATAATGCCCACAAATTATGAAGGACCTTGACTACAGAGGACAATATCAATGTATTTAGAAAAATCAAGAAGTCTGTAATTTTTTTCCTTCCTTTGACCTTTTATTTTCAATAGAAAAACTACATATTGATACAACTTTCAATCTTGCGTGTACTAACATAACCTTATCAAAATTCTTAAGTTAAACTTTGTAGTATCACATAAAGTACGAAAAGATAAAAAAATATCATTAAATTAATGGAAAAAAGTGAATGCCTCCTTCTTCAAAACATTCAACGCATATGGATTCTCAAATGTCTTAAGAACACTTGTCTATTGAAACAATTCAAAATCACAAAATTGTCAATATAA
Source organism: Dipteris shenzhenensis (assembly GCF_047967505.1). Classification (NCBI taxonomy): domain Eukaryota; kingdom Viridiplantae; phylum Streptophyta; class Polypodiopsida; order Gleicheniales; family Dipteridaceae; genus Dipteris; species Dipteris shenzhenensis. The sequence continues at coordinate 25,822,296 of NC_141604.1, forward strand.
TTCCATAATTGGAGTCTACTCAATTCTCCCATATGTGTCATCTATATCATCTTCATAACCATCCCCAACAATCTAAAATGTCTTAAGAACACTTGTCTATTGAAACCATTCAAATACAAAAAATTGGCAATACAATTCCATAACTAGAGTTTACTCAATTCTCCCATATGTGTCATCTACCTCATCTTCATCACCCTCCCCAGTCTGGGTTTCCTGTATGGGTTTCTCAATCACTTTCTCTTTCACAACCTCCTTCTCCCATGTATCAGCTAGCTCGCTTCAGGCTCGCCTGCCTCCGTAAAATTGGTTTTCAATATCTCAGAAGGTTGGGGTTCCCGTGATGAGGCTACCACTGAATTTGCATCAAACTTCCCACCTTTCAAACTAAGCTCCTGATGCTCATTAGGCAAGTGATGAATAGCTTTCACTCTCTTCTTTATGTAATCACCTTAAATAGGATCTTTTTCAACTACAATTACATTTCGACCCTTTTTTAAGGCACATGTTGTGACTTTGCCTGAACCAGCAAATAGATCGAGTACCCAATCATGCTCATTTAAAAATAGATCTATGAGCTGATTAATTAGGAGTTGGGGTTTTTGATTATAAGGATTTACTATCTCCCCATTCTTATCCATGGTCACATGCCTGAGCTTCTTCGTCACAATTGGAATAATGAAATGATCTTCAGGAGTAAATGGAGCAGATGGGGGAAAATTGATGTGACCAATATTTTTTTTTCCATCCACAGACCAATACCCAGCTGAAATGTTTTATGTAGCAGATGTGAATCGATGTCCTTTCATTTGTCTCACATTGGGTTTCATCCTATGACATGCAACAAAAATAAGTTTTAAATTTATAATCAAAAGAAAACACAATTATAACAATAATAATTGACCCCAAAAAAAAAATTCATTTCATTGCTACACTCACCAATAAAGGTGGTCACGTCTAGCACATTCATCATTGATGACACTCATCATTGCTCCAGACTGCAAGTCTAAATGAAAATTTATGACATGCCAAAGCATTGCCGACGTAATTGACATGAATTGGTCAAGAAGACTCATTAGTTCCTTTTCTTTGTAAGGGACCTCATCAAAGGTGGATCCAGCATGAACATTAAATCCATATGGTTTGTCTACAATGATCAATGTGTACTCATTTTTTGGAAGTCTCTTCGACAATTCATTGCAATCTCCGTTGAGCACACGATAAAAGTTTGGTGGATGGTTTTCCCCCTGTCAAAGTCTAACATGTCATCACTAAGAGTGATAGATTGTTGTCGAGTTTGACGCTCTTTTTCTTTTGTAGCCCGGTCAATCAATTGCTTAAAGCTTGCAGGCATCATACTACTCTCAAATCCCTTCTTGCCTCTTTTCTGAAGGTGGTAGTCAAAATAACAGTTCAATATTTTAGACATTCAAATCTACAATTTGAAAGAAAATTTTCATTAAAATATGTATACCAAATTTGTAAGAAAACAATACAACGTCTGTGCTCAACAGATAACAGGATCTAGTATGCAAGAGAGAAAATAGATAGTATGGAGAATCAAAAATTTGATTACTGTAGAACTGATACAATAGATGGTGTTGCCTCCCAACAATACGCTCTTGTGAAAGAAGCTTCGATGGCAAGCTAGAAACAGTAGAGGACGGACATTGGATGCTAAGGAATCAGAGTTGCTGTAGCCAGTGATGATGAAATGGGCTTCATAGGCTTGCTCTTATATAGCCACTAGTCGTAGTCGGTTAGACCCAATTTGGTGACCAACCCAATCTACCCAAAACGATCGACTGGGGGTCAGTCCCAAAATAGGCCACCAACTACACGATAGAACCGTGGCGTAAAATAGAGCAACCAACCTACGGTTACCATTCGGCCCACAGCCATCCGGGATCATTTGGGGCTCCAAACGGGGGCCCTGCAACTCGAGAGTGGGCTGCCCTAGGAAAAGCTCCATCTACCCTCAGTGCGGTCAGTCATGGGATGACTTCCTGCACTTGCATGTAGCCTAGTTGGCAGTGTGCCAACTCTGTCCAGCCATTAGGCCACACATGGCCCCCATCTTGTGTCCAAACCAGGACCTACCAGATAACTGAGCTATCGAATGCCTTCTCCTCATATCGAGGGCTTACAAGTAGAGTTAGTTGATTCCTGCGTAGTTACACGAGAGTGGAGCATTGATATCTAACACCCCCCCTCAATGTCCACCCGCCGCAAGTGAACTTACTTTTTCAGACCAATGCCAAGTTGATGAAAATGCCTCTCCAGCAAGTCTCTTCCAAGAGCCTTTGTGAAGATGTCCGCATCATTCTCTGTAGTTGGATAGTACACTAAGTCAACCTCTCCATCCATGATGAGCTCACGTACAAAGTGATATTGAATCTCAATGTGTTTTGTGCGAGCGTGGAGCATAGGGTTCTTTATAATTGCCATGCAACTCTGATTGTCACATGATAACTGCGTAGGCTTGTTCTGTACTGTACCCATGTCCCCCTAAATCCTGCTCAACCACACTACCTCACAAGAAGCAAAGCATGCTGATTTGTACTCAACCTCGGTAAAAGAAAGAGCAACTGTGGGTTGCTTCTTGCTGACCCATGACATAGCTCCAAATCCAAGTGAAATAGTAACCTATCACTGATCACCTCCTGCTGTCCACGTCTCCTGCCCAATCTGAGTCACAGAATCCGGTCAAGATGTTGCCCTTGGTATAGGTGATGCCATAATCAAATGTATTTTAGCACCTGCATCCCTGCCCTCCAATGGTTCTCTCGGGGCTTATTGGAAAACCTGCTTAGTACACTAGTCGCAAAGCTGATGTCTAGCCGCGTGTTGCACAAGTAAATCAAGCTACCCACAAGCTTCTGTAATTCGCTTCATCCACCAATGGTAAGGAATCCTCGTTTGAGAGCTTCGCGTCAACCTCCATAGGGGTACCAACTATCTTGCACACAGCCATCCCAAATGCCTTCAGTATCTCTCCAGCTACTTTAGCTGTGAAATGAAGTTCTGTTTCGACTCTTGCCAAACTTCAATCCCCAAATAGAAATGCATCAGTTTGAGGTCTGTCATTTCAAACTCTCTTCCTAGGAGATGCTTTGTCTGTGAGATCTTCTCTTCATGGTTCCCTATTATGACAAGGTCGTCCACATAAAGGACCACAATCATACAGTTGCCTCCTTCTTTGAAGATATACAAATTTGCATCAGATGGGCTTCTCCTGAACCCATTTTGTAGAAATTAGGCATCAATTCGCTAGTACCACGCTCGTGGGGCCTGTTTCAGCCCATAAAGTGCCTTCTTCAGTTTGCCAATGATGTATTCCTTTGTTTCAAGGACAAGGTTTTCTTGGTTGGAAAGTGAATATGCTATTGATACTCAAAGGTGATAACCTTTTAAATCTTGTTCTTGGTGATCTCGTTTGTCCATCCCAACCTGTTGATGCAACTTCGAATCATGCTCTTGTGACTCAAGGCCCTCTCTTTGAGCAATGGAGATTTGACTCTGCTGATTGGCATTCTTGTGATAAAGCAGCTCGTCAGTATATTTCATCTGCCTACATGATTCTCTTATGCTGGATGTATTTGCCCTTCCTTCTTCTCATGCAATATGGGAATATCTCATTGCTACTTTTGAGAAGAAATCTATCATAGAGATTCTTTATCTTCCAAATCTTTTGAGCACTCCATACAAAGTTGGAGCTCCTATGACAACTCATATTGACTCATTCAAGAATATCGTCAATCAACTTGCTATTGTTGGTGCACCTATTCCATGAAATCAATTGGTGAACTATCTTCTCGACACAGTCCAGGATCCATTATAAGATAATATTGTTACCATCCTTTCCAACAAAAACGAGATTGATTTTGATCAAACATGTATTTCTTTGATTGAGTATGCTCAACGACTCGAGCATCGTAAAGACCCTCATGAGTCTATCATGAGATAACAATGGATGATGCAGATTTAGAGACAGCTTGTGTTGCTCGCAAGCATCCTTTCTCCAAATATGGACGTGGTGGTTATGGACGTGGTGTTCATTCATATAGAGGTGGCAATTCTTCTCGGCTCAAATATCCTGAGAAACATTGTCCTTACTGTGATAAGCATGGTCATGTTATCTCTGATTGTTGGGCTTGGCAATATGATGAGGAACATGGTGTTATCACTAAGCAACCCTGCTTATCCAATAATTCTCCAGCTTGCGAATATTGTGGCAGAAATCATCCATCCTTTCGGTGTTACAAGAGGCATTATAATCGTGAATGTACTCAAGCATATGCTTCTCAACAACAAGATGCCCATACGCATCGAGGCAAATCATATTTGTTCTGATGTCTCTCCTTATGGTGGGTCAAAAGGTCAAAAGGAAAGGGATCTTCTTTTGTTGAAGCTGAAAAATTTAGCACTAATACACAAGGATTAAGAACTCCCATGGGTTCACATGGATTGAGAGCACCTTCTCTTTTAGGCCATCATGGATTGAGTGCACCCCCAGGTGGGCATGGTTTGAGCGCACCGCTCTCGAAAAAATGACCTCTATTGGCTGCAAGTGCGTTTCCTCTTGAGTCTTATAAGGATGTTGTCGAGGAGACTCCATCTATTGCACAAGGGAAAAAATAGAGTAAACCGGGATCAAAGGAATGAATGAAGGACAATCTGCATGCACAAGTTGTAAACTATATTGTGCTTGTGGATCCAAAAGATTGTCCTGACAAGGCATCTTTTGATCGTTGGAAAGCAAATGATGATAACTACTTTGTTCTTGGAGGCTCCCATTTAGCAGAGGCAAAAAGGCAGCTGAATATTGAGTTTCCATGCAACTCTCATTACAAGACATGTAATTGTACACTTTATGCTGGTTTGACTGATTCGGAGGCAAACTTACTGGCTTTTGATCACAATAATGACGATGAGTATAGGAAGTCCATGTCTTAAATAGAACGGGTTCATTTCTATCACAATGAGTTCGTTTTACGAAACTCAATGAGGATCGTTCTTTGTTCACTCTAGAGTTTCGCTTGTCTTTGTTGAATGAGACTGGGATTTCCATAACAATTAAAGATCTGTTAAGGCCAAGTGATAGCTTTAGATCATGGGAATGGATGTTTCAAATTGCATTTCCTAGTGGAGAAGTTTGGGATTTGGTAAATGCAATTTTTTCAAAGTGGGAGAATTTTGAAATCAAAGGGCAGAAAAAACTCATACCTAAAGAAGTCAAGAAAGAAACCCAGACCTTGAAGGAATTACCTGAAGCAATTCAAGCCACAGCATGGAAGAGTATGCACGGAATTAAAGATGAGATTCTAATTAAGTCTGTGCTTGGTAGAGTGGTGTCTGGGGATCTCTCTTTGGATGAAATGGGCAATGAATTTGATGAGAAAGTAAACTTCTATCCTTTGCATCATGTCTCTCCTTGATTTTACATTAATCTCTTTATAAATAATGTTTCAATAGACTTTGTTTCACCTGTAAAAGTGAGAAGAATTTTACATGTGTTTTCAATGCAGGCATAAAATATACATGAGAATGCAAGAAGCAATGATTCAGCAATTGAACATGTCGGATTGGGATGCTATTTGGGAGGAGTATCCAGAGAGTAGCAGGATGGAGAGCTTGGCTCTATATTTCAATGTATTCAAAAGCATGGTATCTCAAATTTTGTTAGATATCAATGCTCCACTCTCATGTAACTACGCGGGAACCAACTAACTCTACTCGTAAGCCCTCCATATGAGGAGAAGGCATTTGAGTAGCGCGGTTGTCCAGTAGGTCCTGGTTTGGACACCAGATGGGGGCCATGTGTGGCCTGATGGCTAGACAGAGTTGGCACACTACCAACTAGGTTACATGCAAGTGCGGGAAGGAATCCCATGACTGACCGCACTGAGGGTAGATGGAGCTTTTCTTGGGGTAGCCCACTCTCGGGTTGTAGGGCCTGTTTGGAGCCCAGATGATCCTAGATGGTTGTGGGCTGAACGATGACCGTAGGTCAGTTGCTCTATTTTATGCCATGGTTCTATCGTGTGCTCGGTGGCCTATTTCGAGACCGACCCCCAGTCGACCGTTTTGGGCAGACTGGGTCGGTCACCAAATTGGGTCTAACCGACTACGACTAGTGGCTATATAAGAGCAAGCCCATGAAGTTCATTTCATCATCACTAGCTACAACAACCCTAATTCCTTAGCATCCAACCTCTGTCCTTTACTGTTTCCAGCTTGCCATCGAAACTTCTTACACAGGAGCACACGGTTGGGAGGCAGCGCCATCTATTGTATCGGTTCTATAGTAATCAAATTTTTTATTCTCTTTACTATCTGTTTTCTCTCTTGCGTACGAGATCCTGTTATCTATTGAGCACAGACGTTGTATTGTTTTCTTACATGGTATCAGAGCCTAGACTCTAGCAAGAAGATTTGGTAGTGTGTTTCTGTTTGCGAGCAGATTGTGAGAGATGGCCCAGCCCGCAAGACTGTGAATCCCGCCGTTCGATGAAAGCGGGAAGTTGGACGGCTTTAACTATCCTCTTTCGAAGTTCAAGATGAAGACCATTCTAAGCGCATATGAGCTTTGGGACACTAGTACTGGGGTGGACATGAGGCCGGTTGCGAGACCGGATCCAGCCAATGCAGGACAACAGATAGTACCAACTACGGATGAGATTCTCACGTGGACAAGAAGAAATGCAGATGTGCTATGTTCTATTGTCTACAGTGTAAGTGATTCCGTCATGGCGTTAATTCAACATGTCACCATAGCGGAGGAGGCATGGATGGTCTTGAAAAATTAGTACAAGACCACGAATCAGATAGACGCGGATTCAGAATCTAGAGACTCAATTCGCGAACAAGAAACTGTCGAAATTTGAAGCGGCAGAGAAGTTCATCAAGTGCTTCTATTGCAACAAGGTAGGGCACAAGCAGAATGAGTGCCAAAAGAAGATTGCAAATGAGAAGAACAGAGTAAAGAAAGAGCCCAGCAACAGTGCTCAGGCAGTACCAGTACAATTCTCCATAGCAATTGAGGAGATTTGCACGGAGGCAGTTCATGTACTTGTGGATGAACCTTGGATTATTGACAGTGGTGCATTGCACCACATGACCAGTCGGAAGGTTTGGTATACCTCTCTACAGCCAGTGGGGAATGACATCCTGGTAGTAGTAGGCAATGATGCAAAATGTCCAGCAAAAGGAAAAGGTACGATTGCTCTCAAGTTATATGGAGTTGTAAAACAGTTGTCCCCGATGTTCTTTATGTGCCACACATCAAGAGGAACTTGTTGTCCATTTCTGCGATCATGGATCGGGACCTCAAAGTTCACTTCAATAAGAATGGTGCATAGATTGTGGATCTTCAAGGGAAGGTCGTTGGTAAAGGTACACGGTGCAACATCTACGAACTCTCAACTTTCAGTGCTCGAGCCGATGTGAAGAACACTAAGCTGTGGCATGAGAGGTTTGGTAATCTAAACCTTAGTTATTTGAAGGAGATGCATAAAAGTGAAATGATTACAGACCTACCAAAAATTATAGATCTGCCCAATGTATGTGAAGCTTGCATGATGGGCAAGCAACATCGGCAGCCCTTTGCTAAAGAGGCCAGCAGGGCAAAGGCTCCTCTAGAGCTCGCTCACATGGACCTCTGCGGAAAGATGGAGACAAAAGCTTTGGGTGGTTCCTACTACTTCATGACGCTGATTGATTACTATAGTAGAAGAATATGGATATACTTCCTAAAGACTAAAGATGAGGCTTTTAGTAGGTTCAAGGAATGGCATGTAATGGTCGAGAAAGAATCAGGGTGGAAGGTGAAGAAGTTGAGATCAGATAGAGGTGGAGAGTTCACATCAACTGAATTCGAAAGTTACTGCAAAAGTCACGGGATCAAGAGGGAGAAACCCCCGCCACATACATCACAGCAAAATGGAGTTGCAGAATGCAAGATGTGCGTCATATGTGAAATGGGCAGGAGTATTATGAAAGGGAAAGATTTGCCAAAGACTTTTTGAGCTGAAGCATGTAGCATTGCAGTTTACATTCTCAATCATAGCTACACGAAGGCTGTGAATGGGATGACTCCACTGCAGGCATTTTTTGGTAAGAAACCTTCAGCTGCACATTTCAAAGTTTTTGGATGTGACTGTTTTGTGCATGTCCCTGATGCTAACAGGACCAAATGGGAATCGAAGAGCCGGAAGTGTATTTTCTTGGGCTACAGTGAAGAGGCAAAGGGTTACCATCTCTATAATCCTATTACCAAGAAGGTAATAGTAAGTCGTCACGTGGTCTTCTCAGAATAGCCGCATCAATTGGAGGAGGATGCTTCCTTCCCAAACAACCAGGACCAGGATATCCATCCAGTACAACCACCAACTGCAGACTGGAACTCGCCCAATGGTGCTTGGGAGAATTGAAGATAAAGAAGAGGAAGAAGAGTCTGCAGAATTACAACGGCAACGGCCATTTCAGAAGTGGGTAAAGCAACTTTTGGATGGCAGAGAACCTCCGGCCATTGAGGAGGAACAATCCGAACACCGCCGGTCCAAGAGATTAGAGGAGCAGAGAAGGGTGCAGGAACACTTAGTCAACTACACTTTGATGACAGAGGTGATCTGTGCTGATGAACCCAAGTGTCTTGAAGAGGCGCAGGGTGATGATAGGTGGATGGAGGCTATGCAGTCGGAGTATGGCTCCATGATGAAGAACAACACTTGGGACCTTGTGGATCGACCACCAAAACGTAAGGTAATCGGCACCAGGTGGGTATACAAGACCAAGTACAAGTCCGACGGCACGTTGGATAAGTACAAGGCTCGGCTCATGGCAAAAGGATTTGCACAGGTACATGGTTTTGATTATCAGGATACTTTTGCTCCCATAGCTCGACTAACCACAATTCGCAGTATTCTGGCTTTAGCTGCCCAGGGAAGTTGGCCCGTGTTTCAGATGGATGTGAAATCTGCCTTTCTGAATGGAGATCTCAAGGAGGAGTATACATGGAACAACCACCAGGTTTTGTGATCCTCGATTCAGAAGGTAAAGTCTGTAAAGTGAAGAAGGCACTTTACGGGCTGAAACATGCCCCATGAGTGTGGTACCAGTGAATTGATGCCTACTTTCTGCAAACCAGGTTCAGGAGCCCATTTGATGCAAATTTGTATATATTTAGAGGAGGCAAGTGTATGATCATGGTCCTTTATGTGGACAACCTTGTCATAATAGGGAACCATGAAGAGAAGATCTCGTAGACAAAGTATTTGCTAGGAAGAGAGTTTGAAATGATAGACCTCGGACTGATGCATTTCTATTTGGGGATTGAAGTTTGGCAAGAGCCGAAACAGATCTTCATTTCACAGCTGAAATATGCTAGAGAGATACTGAAGGCATTTCGCATGGCTGAGTGCAAGATAGTTGGTACCCCTATGGAGGTTGACGCGAAGCTCTCAAATGAGGATTCCTCACCACTAGTGGATGAAGCAAAGTACAAAAGGCTTGTGGGCAGCTTGATTTACTTGTGCAACACGTGGGCAAACATCAGCTTTGTGACTGGTGTACCGAGTAGGTTTTCCAATAAGCCCCGGGAGAATCATTGGAGGGCAGGGATGCGGGTGCTGAAATACATCAAAGGCACACTTGATTATGGAATCACCTATACTAAGGGCAACATCTTGACCGGATTCTATGACTCAGATTGCGTAGGAGACGTGGACAACAGGAGGTCAATGACAGGTTACTATTTCTCACTTGGATTTGGAGCTGTGTCATGGGTCAGCAAGAAGCAACCCACAATTGCTCTTTCTTCTACCGAGGCTGAGTACAAAAAATTAGCATGCTTTGCTTCTTGCGAGGCAGTGTGGTTGAGGAGGATTTTGGGGGACATGGGTGTAGTACAAAATAAGCCTACGCAATTATCATGTGACAATCAGAGTTGCATGGCGATTGCAAAGAACCCTATGTTCCATGCTCGCACAAAACACATTGAGATTCAATATCACTTTGTACGTGAGCTCATCATGGATGAAGTGGTCAACTTGGTGTACTATCCAACTACAGAGAATGCTACGAACATCTTCATGAAGGCTCTTGGAAGAGACTTGCTGGAGAGGCATCTTCATCGACTTGGCATTGGTCCAAAAAAGTAAGTTCACTTGCAAGTGGACATTGAGGGGGGGTGTTAGATATAAATGCTCCACGCTCGTGTAACTACGTGGGAACCAGCTAACTCTACTTGTAAGCCCCCCATATGAGAAGAAGGCATTTGAGTAGCTCGGTTATCCGGTAGGTCTTGGTTTGGACACTAGATGGGGGCCATGTGTGGCCTGATGGCTGGACGGAGTTGGCACACTGCCAACTAGGCTACATGCAAGTGCGAGAAGGCATCCCATGATTGACCACACTAAGGGTAGATGGAGCTTTTCCCAAGGCAGCCCTCGAGTTGCGGGGCTTGTTTGGAGCCCAGATGATCCCGGGTGGCTGTGGGCCAAACAGTAATTGTAGGTTGGTTGCTCTATTTTATGCCATGGTTCTATCATCTGGTCGGTGGCCTATTTCGAGACTAACCCCTAGTCGACCGTTTTGGGCAGATTGGGTCGGTCACCGAATTGGGTCTAACCGACTATGACTAGTGGCTCTATAAGAGCAAGCCCGTAAATCCCATTTCATCATCACTGGCTGCAACGACCCTGATTCCTTAGCATCCAGCCTCCGTCCTCTACTGTTTCCAGCTTGCCATCGAAGCTTCTTTCATGGGAGTGCACGGTTGGGAGGGAGCACCATCTATTGTGTCAGTTCTACAGTAATCAATTTTTTGATTCTCCATAGTATCTGTTTTCTCTCTTGCATACGAGATCCTGTTATCTGTTGAGCACAGGCGTTGTATTGTTTTCTTACAAATTTGGTATACATATTCTAATGGAATTTTTCTTTTGAATTGTAGATTTGAATGTTTAAAATATGGAACTATCATTTTGACAACCTTCAGAAAAAAGGCAAGAAGGGATCTAAGAGTAGTATGATGCCTACAAGCTTTAAGCAATTGATTGACCGGGCTGCAAAAGAAAAAGAGCGTCGAACTCGACCTCAGGGGGGTCACTATGTATAAACCCTCTATATCACATCCGTTCAAGCCTATATTTAAAGTCCCTTATGTGTACAAAATTTCATGAATAAAATGTACCCCTTTTCTGTACAAATCTGTAAATTTTTTCCAAAACTATTTTAAATAGTCCCTTATGTATATTTATTTCTGTAAATTTTAGAAATAAAAAAAATCCTTCTGTTGAACTCACGTGATAGGGTTACATATGATGAGTGACCACCCCAAGAACTCGACAACAATCTATCACTCTTAGTGATGACATGTTAGAGTTTGACAGGGGGGAAAACCATCTACCAAACTTTTATTGTGTGCTCAATAGAGATCGCAATGAATTGCCGAAAAGACTTCCAAAGAATGAGTACACATTGGTCATTGTAGACATACCATATGTACTTAATGTTCCCGCTGGATCCACCTTTGATGAGGTCCCTTACAAAGAAAAGGAACTTATGAGTCTTCTTGACCAGTTCATTTCACTTACATCGGCAACGCTTTGGCGTGTCATAATTTTTCATTTAGACTTACAGTTTGAGGTAGACATGATGAGTATCATCAATGATAAATGTGCTGGACGTGATCACCTTTATTGGTGAGTGCAACAGTGAAATGAAATTTTTTTTTTGGGGTCAATTATTATTGTTATAATTGTGGATTCTTTTGATTATAAAGTTAAAACTTATTTTTGTTGCATGTTAGGATGAAACCCAATGTGAGACAAATGAAAGGACATCGATTCACATCTGCTACATAAAACATTTCAGTTGGGTATTGGTTTGTGGATGGAAAAAAAAATATTGGTCACATCAATTTTCCCCCATCTGCTCCATTTACTCTTGAAGATCATTTCATTATTCCAACTGTGACGAAGAAGCTCAGGCATGTGACCATGGATAAGAATGGGGAGATAATAAATCCTTATCAAAAACCACAACTCCTAATAAATCAGCTCATTGATCTATTTTGAAATGAGGATGAGTGGGTACTCGATCTATTTGCTGGTTCAGGCAAAGTCACAACATGTGCCTTAAAAAAGTGTCGAAATGTAATTGCAGTTGAAAAAGATCCTATTTAATGTGATTACATAAAGAAGAGAGTGACTGCTATTCATCACTTGCTTAATGAGCATCAGGAGCCTGGTTTGAAAGGTGGGAAGTTCGATGCAGATTTAGTGGTAGCCTCGTCACACAAACCCCAACCTCCTGAGATATTGAAAACCAGTTTTACGGAGGCAGGCGAGCTAGCTAATACATGGGAGAAGGAGTTGTGAAAGAGAAAGTGATTGAGAAACCCATACAGGAAACCTAGACTGGGGACGGGGATGAAGATGAGGTAGATGACACATATGGGAGAATTGAGTAAACTCTAGTTATGGAACATATGGGAGAACCCTCTATATCACATGTGTTCAAGGCCTATATTTAAAGTCCCTTTTCTATACAAATCTGTAAATTTTTTCCAAAACTATTTTAAATAGTCCCTTATGTATATTTATTTCTGTAAATTTTAGAAATAAAGAAAATCCTTCTGTTGAACTCACGTGATAGGGTTACATATGATGAGTGACCACCCCAATAGCTCGACAACAATCTATCACTCTTAGTGATGACATGTTAGAGTTTGACAGGAGGGAAAACCATCTACCAAACTTTTATTGTGTGCTCAACAGAGATTGCAATGAATTGTCAAAAAGACTTCCAAAGAATGAGTACACATTGGTCATTGTAGACATACCATACAGACTTAATGTTCCCGCTGGATCCACCTTTGATGAGGTCCCTTACAAAGAAAAGGAACTTATGAGTCTTCTTGACCAGTTCATGTCAATTACATCGGCAATGCTTTGGTGTGTCATAATTTTTCATTTAGACTTACAATTTGAGGTAGACATGATGAGTGTCATCAATGATAAATGTGCTCGACGTGATCACCTTTATTGGTGAGTGCAATAGTGAAATGAAAATTTTTTTTTGGGGTCAATTATTATTGTTATAATTGTGTTTTCTTTTGATTATAAATTTAAAACTTATTTTTGTTGCATGTTAGGATGAAACCCAATGTGAGACAAATGAAAGGACATCGATTCACATCTGCTACATAAAACATTTCAGTTGGGTATTGGCCTATGGATGGAAAAAAAAATATTGGTCACATCAATTTTCCCCCATCTGCTCCATTTACTCTTGAAGATCATTTCATTATTCCAACTGTGACGAAGAAGCTCAGGCATGTGACCATGGATAAGAATGGGGAGATAATAAATCCTTATCAAAAACCACAACTCCTAATTAATCAGCTCATTGATCTATTTTCAAATGAGCATGAGTGGGTACTCGATCTATTTGCTGGTTCAGGCAAAGTCACAACATGTGCCTTAAAAAAGGGTCGAAATGTAATTGCAGTTGAAAAAGATCCTATTTAATGTGATTACATAAAGAAGAGAGTGACTGCTATTCATCACTTGCCTAATGAGCATCAAGAGCCTGGTTTGAAAGGTGGGAAGTTCGATGCAAATTTAGTGGTAGCCTCGTCACACAAACCCCAACCTCTTGAGATATTGAAAACCAGTTTTACGGAGGCAGGCGAGCTAGCTAATACATTGGAGAAGGAGGTTGTGAAAGAGAAAGTGATTGAGAAACCCAGACAGGAAACCTAGACTGGGGAGGGGGACGAAGATGAGGTAGATGACACATATGGGAGAATTGAGTAAACTCTAGTTATGGAATTATATTGCCAATTTTTTGTATTTGAATGGTTTCAATAGACAAGTGTTCTTAAGACATTTTAGAATCCATATGCTTTGAATGTCTTGAACATTTAGTTGTTCCCATTAATTTGTTGTTGTAGATGACACATATGGGAGAATTGAGTAGACTCCAATTATGGAATTATATTGACAATTTTGTGATTTTGAATTGTTTCAATAGACAAGTGTTCTTAAGACATTTGAGAATCCATATGCATTGAATGTTTTGAAGGAGGTACTTTCTTTTTTCCATTAATTTGATGATATTTTTTTCTCTTTCCGTACTTTATGTGATACTACAAAGTTTAACTTAAGAATTTTGATAAGGTTATGTTAGTACACGCAAGATTGAAAGTTGTATCAATATGTAGTTTTTCTACTGAAAATAAAAGGTCAAAGGAAGGAAAAAAATTACAGACTTCTTGATTTTTCTAAATACATTGATATTTTCCTCTGTAGTCAAGGTCCTTCATAATTTGTGGCAATTATGTACCAAAATTGATAGGATTTTAAAAGTTTTGAAAAATTCACTTCGCAAAATATGAGCTTTTTTTAAAAAAGTTATAATTTTAATGAATTTTTGAGGGAATCTTAAAACGGGTACCAATGTTACATACCTGAATTAGATGCTACATTGTTTTAGGCTCTTTTGAGGATTACAACTGATTTAGAAGAGTTTCATTTGTTTATACATTGTGACTGTCTCAAGCGGCTAGCCATTCCATGAAGGACCAATCGATGCGTTCCACGCGAAAATGTCGTCCATATGACCATAATGCATTGTACTTTTTGTACTGTAAAAGAGCATCATTAAAACAATGAAGATGCATCTATTTTATAGCATATATTGCCACAAATAATTACTTAATTACGTTAAGAGGTGAGAAACTTACATGCACCATACATCCAGATGATAACTCTCGCTCGTGCTCGTTTATTGTCTCTCCATCACGTTCGGCTTTATGTAGAGCCAGTTGTAGCCAATCAAGTGACATGTGAGTAGGGAGAAGAGCCAGGTCCCATGGATATGGTTGTGATCGCCTGTACATTACTCTAAATCTCGTCCTTGCATTTATTCTTTCTGCTTTGGCCACTTCATATCTCTCAATCCACTTCTGCATCTCAGGGCTATTGAGGATACAAAACTTATTGAATTCCTCCATTTTCTCTTCGCTCATCTTTCTTTCAATCCCTTTTCCTTGGGAAACCTCACCAACGATGTGATCATCATCCTTGTTATTACAAGCTTGCAGCATATCGGGATCTGTGGATGCAAGAAACTCTGTGATATGTACTAATGACTCTTGCACAAGCCATCCCTCTGCCATGCTTGCTTCCGGTCTTGCTCTTTGTCCTACAAATCCCTTTAAAGTTTTCATAAACTGCTCAAGAAAAAACATCCATCGACTATGAACGGTGCTTGCTATAGCCACCTCATCAACTATGTGCACAAGCAAGTGGACTTGAGTTATCATAATGCTCAAGGGAAAGTGCTTCTCTAGCAAGTACACGGCTTCGATGGATTCCACCCTAGCCTTCTCGATGCTCGATATGGAGATCTCTTTTTGAGATATCCACCTATTTCACATGTCCATGTAAGATATTTTCATAATCAGTCTACAGATTAATCAGCTTAAATTGAAGAAAATACATATAATGCGATTTGATAGTAAGCATACCTCACAATACCACAGATCTTGAATATAGCATTTCTAACATCTTCTTGTAAGCACCCTTTTATTGTAATTGGGAGGATGAACTATCAAAGCAACAATGAAGTCATGTCAACAATATAACATAATAATAATTACGCTAACGCATCACGATTATCGGTACACTAATTCTACTTAGAATACCTATAAGACCTTGTGCCAATCATGGGACTTGAGCCCACTAAGCTTATTGTCCTTTGAAAATGCTCCTTTCAAGCAACGCATGTACCCTGTCGGTGTTTGAAAAGAGGCAATGTCTGCCTTGACCAAAGTATGACGGTCTTGTTACGGCGCTGAATACGCAGAACAAAAATCCACCCCTCAACTTTGAGGATTTAAGTGAAATGCTTCGGGAGGAGGAGATGCATCAAAAGACAAGGACTAGAGAAGATTCGGCTTTCTTAGCTGGATCAAAGAAAGGTAAGGGTAAGGACTCTGGTAACCCATCTTCTTCTGATGATAAAAGTGAGAAGACGATCAAGTGCTTCTATTGCAACAAGGTAGGGCACAAGCAGAATGAGTGCCAAAAGAAGATTGCAAATGAGAAGAACGGAGTAAAGAAAGGGCCCAGCAATAGTGCTCAGGCAGTACCAGTACAATTCTTCATAGCAATTGAGGAGATTTGCATGGAGGCAGTTCATGTACCTATGGATGAACCTTGGATTATTGACAGTGGTGCATTGCACCACATGACCAGTCGGAAGGTTTGGTATACCTCTCTACAGCCAGTGGGGAATGACATCCTGGTAGCAGTCGTCAATGATGCAAAATGTCCAGCAAAAGGAAAAGGTACGATTGCTCTCAAGTTAGATGGAGTTGTAAAACAGTTGTCCGATGTTCTTTATGTGCCACACATCAAGAGGAACTTGTTGTCCATTTCTGCGATCATGGATCGGGACCTCAAAGTTCACTTCAATAAGAATGGTGCATAGATTGTGGATCTTCAAGGGAAGGTTGTTGGTAAAGGTACACGGTGCAACATCTACGAACTCTCAGCTTTCAGTGCTCGAGCCGATGTGAAGAACACTAAGCTGTGGCATGAGAGTTTTGGTCATCTAAACCTTAGTTATTTGAAGGAGATGCATAAAAGTGAAATGATTGCAGACCTACCAAAAATTACAGATTTGCCCAATGTATGTGAAGCTTGCATGATGGGCAAGCAGCATCGGCAGCCCTTTGCTAAAGAGGCCAGCAGGGCAAAGGCTCCTCTAGAGCTCGCTCACATGGACCTCTGCGGAAAGATGGAGACAGAAGCTTTGGGTGGTTCCTACTACTTCATGACGCTGATTGATTACTATAGTAGAAGGATATGGATATACTTCCTGAAGACTAAAGATGAGGCTTTTAGTAGGTTCAAGGAATGGCATGTAATGGTCGAGAAAGAATCAGGGTGGAAGGTGAAGAAGTTGAGATCAGATAGAGGTGGAGAGTTCACATCAACTGAATTCGAAAGTTACTGCAAAAGTCACGGGATCAAGAGGGAGAAAACCCCGCCCCATACATCACAGCAAAATGGAGTTGCAGAACGCAAGATGTGCGTCATATGTGAAATGGGTAGGAGTATTATGAAAGGGAAATATTTGCCAAAGACTTTTTGAGCTGAATCATGTAGCATTGCAGTTTACATTCTCAATCATAGCTACACGAAGGCTGTGAATGGGATGACTCCACTGCAGGCCTTTTTTGGTAAGAAACCTTCAGCTGCACATTTCAAAGTTTTTGGATGTGACTGTTTTGTGCATGTCCTTGATGCTAACAGGACCAAATGGGAATCGAAGAGCCGGAAGTGTATTTTCTTGGGCTACAGTGAAGAGGTGAAGGGTTACCGTCTCTATAACCCTATTACCAAGAAGGTAATAGTAAGTCATGACGTGGTCTTCTCAGAATAGCCGCATCAATAATAGGAGGATGCTTCCTTCCCAAAACAACCAGGACCAAGATATCCATCCAGTACAACCACCAACTGCAGACTGCAACTCCCCCAATGGTGCTTGGGAGAATTGAAGATAAAGAAGAGGAAGAAGAGTCTACAGAACTACAACGGCAACGGCCATTTCAGAAGTGGGTAAAGCAACTTTGGATGGCAGAGAACCTCCGGCCATTGAGGAGGAACCATCCGAACACCGCCGGTCCAAGAGATTAGAGGAGCAGAGAAGGGTGCAGGAACACTTAGTCAACTACACTTTGATGACAGAGGTGATCTGTGCTGATGAACCCAAGTGTCTTGAAGTGGCGCAGGGTGATGATAGGTGGATGGAGGCTATGCAGTCAGAGTATGGCTCCATGATGAAGAACAACACTTGGGACCTTGTGGATCGACCACCAAAACGTAAGGTAATCGGCACCAGGTGGGTATACAAGACCAAGTACAAGTCCGACGGCACGTTGGATAAGTACAAGGCTCGGCTCATGGCAAAAGGATTTGCACATGTACATGGTTTTGATTATCAGGATACTTTTGCTCCCATAGCTCGACTAACCACAATTCGCAGTATTCTGGCTTTAGCTGCCCAGGGAAGTTGGCCCGTGTTTCAGATGGATGTGAAATCTGCCTTTCTGAATGGAGATCTCAAGGAGGAGTATACGTGGAACAACCACCAGGTTTTGTGATCCTCGGTTCAGAAGGTAAAGTCTGTAAACTGAAGAAGGCACTTTACGGGCTGAAACAGGCCCCACGAGTGTGGTACCAGTGAATTGATGCCTAGTTTCTGCAAACCGGGTTCAGGAGGAGCCCATTTGATGCAAATTCGTATATCTTTAGAGGAGGCAAGTGTATGATCATGGTCCTTTATGTGGACGACCTTGTCATAATAGGGAACCATGAAGAGAAGATCTCGTAGACAAAGTATTTGCTAGGAAGAGAGTTTGAAATGATAGACCTCGGACTGATGCATTTCTATTTGGGGATTGAGGTTTCGCAAGAGCCGAAACAGATCTTCATTTCACAGCTGAAATATGCTAGAGAGATACTGAAGGCATTTGGCATGGCTGAGTGCAAGATAGTTGGTACCCCTATGGAGGTTGACGCGAAGCTCTCAAATGAGGATTCCTCACCACTGGTGGACGAAGCAAAGTACAGAAGGCTTGTGGGCAGCTTGATTCACTTGTGCAACACGTGGGCAGACATCAGCTTTGTGACTGGTGTACCAAGCAGGTTTTCCAATAAGCCCTGGGAGAATCATTGGAGTGCAGGGATGCGGGTGCTGAAATACATCAAAGGCACACTTGATTATGGAATCACCTATACTAAGGGCAACATCTTGACCAGATTCTATGACTCAGATTGCGGAGGAGACGTGGACAACAGGAGGTCAATGATAGGTTACTATTTCTCACTTGGATTTGGAGCTGTGTCATGGGTCAGCAAGAAGCAACCCACAATTGCTCTTTCTTCTACTGAGGCTGAGTACAAAAATTAGCATGCTTTTCTTCTTGCGAGGCAGTGTGGTTGAGGAGGATTTTGGGGGACATGGGTGTAGTACAAAATAAGCCTACACAGTTATCATGTGACAATCAGAGTTGCATGGCGATTGCAAAGAACCCTATGTTCCACGCTCGCACAAAACACATTGAGATTCAATATCACTTTGTACGTGAGCTCATCATGGATGAAGTGGTCGACTTGGTGTACTATCCGACTACAGAGAATGCTACGAACATCTTCATGAAGGCTCTTGGAAGAGACTTGCTGGAGAGGCATCTTCATCGACTTGGCATTGGTCCAAAAAAGTAAGTTCACTTGCAAGTGGACATTGAGGGGGGGTGTTAGATATCAATGCTCCACTCTCATGTAACTACACGGGAACCAGCTAACTCTACTTGTAAGCCCCCCATATGAGGAGAAGGCATTTGAGTAGCTCGGTTATCCGGTAGGTCTTGGTTTGGACACCAGATGGGGGCCATGTGTGGCCTGATGGCTGGACGGAGTTGGCACACTGCCAACTAGGCTACATGCAAGTGCGAGAAGGCATCCCATGACTGACCACACTAAGGGTAGATGGAGCTTTTCCCAGGGCAGCCCACTCTCGAGTTGCGGGGCTTGTTTGGAGCCCAGATGATCCCGGGTGGCTGTGGGCCAAACAGTAATTGTAGGTTGGTTGCTCTATTTTATGCCATGGTTCTATCATCTGGTCGGTGGCCTATTTCGAGACTAACCCCTAGTCGACCGTTTTGGGCAGACTGGGTCGATCACCGAATTGGGTCTAACCGACTATGACTAGTGGCTCTATAAGAGCAAGCCCGTAAATCCCATTTCATCATCACTGGCTGCAACGACCCTGATTCCTTAGCATCCAGCCTCCGTCCTCTACTGTTTCCAGCTTGCCATCGAAGCTTCTTTCATGGGAGTGCACGGTTGGGAGGGAGCACCATCTATTGTGTCACTTCTACAGTAATCAATTTTTTGATTCTCCATAGTATCTGTTTTCTCTCTTGCATACGAGATCCTGTTATCTGTTGAGCACAGGCGTTGTATTGTTTTCTTACAAATTTGGTATACATATTCTAATGGAATTTTTCTTTTGAATTGTAGATTTGAATGTTTAAAATATGGAACTATCATTTTGACAACCTTCAGAAAAGAGGCAAGAAGGGATCTAAGAGTAGTATGATGCCTACAAGCTTTAAGCAATTGATTGACCGGGCTGCAAAAGAAAAGGAGCGTCGAACTCGACCTCAGGGGGGTCACTATGTATAAACCCTCTATATCACATGCGTTCAAGCCTATATTTAAAGTCCCTTATGTGTAAAAAATTTCATGAATAAAATGTACCCCTTTTCTATACAAATCTGTAAATTTTTTCCAAAACTATTTTAAATAGTCCCTTATGTATATTTATTTCTGTAAATTTTAGAAATAAAAAAAATCCTTCTGTTGTGAACTCACGTGATAGGGTTACATATGATGAGTGACCACCCCAAGAACTCGACAACAATCTATCACTCTTAGTGATGACATGTTAGAGTTTGACAGGGGGGAAAACCATCTACCAAACTTTTATTGTGTGCTCAATAGAGATCGCAATGAATTGCCGAAAAGACTTCCAAAGAATGAGTACACATTGGTCATTGTAGACATACCATATGTACTTAATTTTCCTGCTGGATCCACCTTTGATGAGGTCCCTTACAAAGAAAAGGAACTTATGAGTCTTCTTGACCAGTTCATGTCACTTACATCGGCAACGCTTTGGCGTGTCATAATTTTTCATTTAGACTTACAGTTTGAGGTAGACATGATGAGTATCATCAATGATAAATGTGCTGGACGTGATCACCTTTATTGGTGAGTGCAACAGTGAAATGAATTTTTTTTTTTTGGGTCAATTATTATTGTTATAATTGTGGATTCTTTTGATTATAAATTTAAAACTTATTTTTGTTGCATGTTAGGATGAAACCCAATGTGAGACAAATGAAAGGACATCGATTCACATCTGCTACATAAAACATTTCAGTTGGGTATTGGTCTGTGGATGGAAAAAAAAATATTGGTCACATCAATTTTCCCCCATCTGCTCCATTTACTCTTGAAGATCATTTCATTATTCCAACTGTGACGAAGAAGCTCAAGCATGTGACCATGGATAAGAATGGGGAGATAATAAATCCTTATCAAAAACCACAACTCCTAATAAATCAGCTCATTGATCTATTTTGAAATGAGGATGAGTGGGTACTCGATCTATTTGCTGGTTCAGGCAAAGTCACAACATGTGCCTTAAAAAAGGGTCGAAATGTAATTGCAGTTGAAAAAGATCCTATTTAATGTGATTACATAAAGAAGGGAGTGACTGCTATTCATCACTTGCTTAATGAGCATCAGGAGCCTGGTTTGAAAGGTGGGAAGTTCGATGCAGATTTAGTGGTAGCCTCGTCACACGAACCCCAACCTCCTGAGATATTGAAAACCAGTTTTACGGAGGCAGGCGAGCTAGCTAATACATTGGAGAAGGAGGTTGTGAAAGAGAAAGTGATTGAGAAACCCAGACAGGAAACCTAGACTGGGGAGGGGGACGAAGATGAGGTAGATGACACATATGGGAGAATTGAGTAAACTCTAGTTATGGAATTGTATTGCCAATTTTTTGTATTTGAATGGTTTCAATAGACAAGTGTTCTTAAGACATTTTAGAATCCATATGCTTTGAATGTTTTGAACATTTAGTTGTTCCCATTAATTTGTTGTTGTAGATGACACATATGGGAGAATTGAGTAGACTCCAATTATGGAATTATATTGACAATTTTGTGATTTTGAATTGTTTCAATAGACAAGTGTTCTTAAGACATTTGAGAATCCATATGCGTTGAATGTTTTGAAGGAGGTACTTTCTTTTTTCCATTAATTTGATGATATTTTTTTCTCTTTCCGTACTTTATGTGATACTACAAAGTTTAACTTAAGAATTTTGATAAGGTTATGTTAGTACACGCAAGATTGAAAGTTGTATCAATATGTAGTTTTTCTACTGAAAATAAAAGGTCAAAGGAAGGAAAAAAATTACAGACTTCTTGATTTTTCTAAATACATTGATATTGTCCTCTGTAGTCAAGGTCCTTCATAATTTGTGGCAATTATGTACCAAAATTGATAGGATTTTAAAAGTTTTGAAAAATTCACTTCGCAAAATATGAGCTTTTTTTAAAAAAGTTATAATTTTAATGAATTTTTGAGGGAATCTTAAAACGGGTACCAATGTTACATACCTAAATTAGATGCTACATTGTTTTAGGCTCTTTTGAGGATTACAACTGATTTAGAAGAGTTTCATTTGTTTATACATTGTGACTGTCTCAAGCGGCTAGCCATTCCATGAAGGACCAATCGATGCGTTCCACGCAAAAATGTCGTCCATATGACCATAATGCATTGTACTTTTTGTACTGTAAAAGAGCATCATTAAAACAATGAAGATACATCTATTTTATAGCATATATTGCCACAAATAATTACTTAATTACGTCAAGAGGTGAGAAACTTACATGCACCATACATCCAGATGATAACTCTCGCTCGTGCTCATTTATTGTCTCTCCATCACGTTCGGCTTTATGTAGAGCCAGTTGTAGCCAATCAAGTGACATGTGAGTAGGGAGAAGAGCCAGATCCCATGGATATGGTTGTGTTCGCCTGTACATTACTCTAAATCATGTCCTTGCATTTATTCTTTCTGCTTTGGCCACTTCATATCTCTCAATCCACTTCTGCATCTCAGGGCTATTGAGGATACAAAACTTATTGAATTCCTCCATTTTCTCTTCGCTCATCTTTCTTTCAATCCCTTTTCCTTGGGAAACCTCACCAACGATGTGATCATCATCCTTGTTATTACAAGCTTGCAGCATATCGGGATCCGTGGATGCAAGAAACTCTGTGATATGTACTAATGACTCTTGCACAAGCCATCCCTCTGCCATGCTTGCTTCTGGTCTTGCTTTTTGTCTTACAAATCCCTTTAAAGTTTTCATAAACTGCTCGAGAAAAAACATCCATCGACTATGAACGGTACTTGCTATAGCCACCTCATCAACTATGTGCACAAGCAAGTGGACTTGAGTTATCATAATGCTCAAGGGAAGGTGCTTCTCAAGCAAGCACACGGCTTCGATGGATTCCACCCTAGCCTTCTCGATGCTCGATATGGAGATCTCTTTTTGAGATATCCACCTATTTCACATGTCCATGTAAGATATTTTCATAATCAGTCTATAGATTAATAAGCTTAAATTGAAGAAAATACATGTAATGCGATTTGATAGTAAGCATACCTCACAATACCACAGATCTTGAATATAGCATTTCTAACATCTTCTTGTAAGCACCCTTTTATTGTAATTGGGAGGATGAACTATCAAAGCAACAATGAAGTCATGTCAACAATATAACATAATAATAATTACGCTAACGCATCACGATTATCGGTACACTATTTCTACTTAGAATACCTATAAGACCTTGTGCCAATCATGGGACTTGAGCCCACTAAGCTTATTGTCCTTTGAAAATGCTCCTTTCAAGCAACGCATGTACCTGTTGGTGTTTGAAAAGAGGCAATGTCTGCTTTGACCGCTGCCTCCTCCCTCGTAGAGAGGATCCACGTTGCTTTCGGGAGGACAACTTTTCTCGAAGCATGCACTTGGGGCGACAAATGAGACATCCTATTCATAGCACGCAAGTCTTCTCTCGAGTCCTTGGAACCAACCAATTGTGCCCAAATAGTAGCTCCCACATTCTTGAAGATATGCATGGGATCCAAGAGATGATTGATTTATAACTGACCCCACTAAGGAAGCTCGTGAAAGATCGATAGCCTCTTCATACCAGGAGGAGGTTCCTCTCCATTCACCCTCCAAGCTTGAGTCCAGTCACTTGCCTTCAAATATGATGGTGGTGGATCAAGCTGACCTCCACATGCGAGATGGCCGAGCGGAAGGTATCGAGCATGACCTTCATAAACATTTCTCCTCATATGTTTGGAGTAGCGTGCAAGCGATTTCAGACCCGGTCCACAAATAGGACAAGCATGGTACCCACTTGTAACAAGCCTTGCACGCGTGCATGAATGTGTTAGTACAAGACATGCGTGCAAAAGAGAGTCAAAAAAGCATAATTTCTCATTGTACATGTAAAGACACAACCACGTACCTGCTCACTCTCCATATCCTGGGTAGTCATGCATGGTCCACATCAAGATACCCCTGACCAGAATATCATTGGTATGTCTAGGAGCTCTGGAAATATCAAAGACTTGCACTCCTCTCCATAATATCTGTAACTCCTCTATCAAAGGTGCCATGTACATGTCCATGTTTTTTGCCTTGTACTTTCCTGGCACAAGTAGTGCAAGCATGAGGTGTCCCTATTTTATTATTAGCCATGGTGGGATATTGTAATTCACCACGACTATGGGCCATGTCGACCAAGATGTCGAGCATAACCCGTAAGGATTCAGGCCGTCCATGGCTAGCCCAAGATGTAAGTTGCGTGGCTCCCTCGCAAAGTCCGGCCACTGATTATCTATGTGCTTCCAAGCTGCACAATCTGTAGGAATCCTCAATGTGTCATCAGTGGACCGGATAGATGCATGCCATGTCATCAACTCCACTATGGATTTGCATCGGAACATGTGTTGTATTCTTGGAATGATGGGAAAGTGTCTCAAGACCTTTACCGGTATCCGCTCACCTTGCAAGTCATCTCTATATCGTTGTTCCCCACACTTTGGACAACTAGCCAAATCTCCATGCTCATGACAAAAGAGAATACAATCATTATGGCAAGCATGGATGGTATCATAATCCATACCCACCATTGTTAGCATCTTTTTCGCTTCATCTCTTGATGCGGGCATGGTACTTGGTGCAGGCAACATCTTCTAGAGCAACCTATGACAATTCAAAACATACATAGGCTTCGAACAATGATGATTCGGTATACACTATCCAAATGATGATTCTCAAAACAAATAATATCCAAATAATGAGTCAAATTAATGCAAGAGCTAACCTCATTAAGGCCGAGACATTTGTATCCAACCGCCCATACTTTACTTGTAGATTCAAGATTGAGAGACAAGCACGTAGTTTAGACATCGTAGCACCCTCGTACAGTTGTGTTGATTGCAACTCTTGCATTTTGACCTCAGACTCTGACATCACATGTACATGGGATGTAGTGCCTCTAAAAATGTAATCCATCATGTCGACCATACCCTCGTCATCATCCAGGAGACTATAGTCTTACTGAAAAGTGAGAAGGTATATGTGTACCCTCGTCACCCTCCTCATCCTGTTTTAAGATTTCGTGTAAATATAAGATCTTGTATTTCCTGGTATACAATAAGACTGTGAAGTTAAATAGCTTTGACTTACCGATGGTCCATCAACACGTGCAACACCAACGATGGGTACTGGTTCCGGCTCCTCCCCATACATCCGTAAGTGGCGCATGATAATACGACATTGATGTCATACTTCTTGCTTTCAATGAGTGCAATGACAGTATAACCTCTCCGTAAGTCACTTCGTGCTCCCGAGCATTGGCGCATCATCGGACAAGCTTCCACTCATCCCTTCCATCTACACTTATAAAATCACAACATAAGCATGAAGAAGAGATATTAACAGTTATAAAATAGCATCTATGAGCTTTTTTTCATGCTACAACAAAAAAGTGACTGTAAGCGTCGCTATATAGCAACCTTTTTGCTCTGTTCTGTCGCCATATAGCGACGTTTTTAATTAAAAACGTCGCTATATAGCGATGGATAAGCATCGCTATATAGCGATGCTGTGGGTTAAAACCCGAGACTCCCGTCATGCGGCGCTTTCTTTATCCTCTTCTCTAATCTCTTAAGTAAGCAAGCCAATCTCTCCTCCCACCTCGCAACCTCCCACTCTATTCTCCACTCCTCACCCTTCTCCTAGCTCTTGTACTCCCTCTCTACCCTTTTCCCTCTTTGGTTTCTTGAAAGGAAGTTCTTCAAGAGGTGAGTTTGTTTCAACAATGTAGGTTGTTTGTTTGTTAGCTTTAGTTTTGTGAGTGCTTTTCCTTGTATTGCTAAACCTGTAAACTAGTTTTCATGCTTGTTTTCAAAGGATTGAAACAAAAAACGAGATTTCAAGAAACAAAGAAGACTCACCTCTTTTTTTTGTATTTCTCTTCCTTCTCTTTCTCCTTGTCTCCTTAATCTCCTCCTTTCAAGAAGTTACTTTTGTAATCTCCTCCTTCCTCTAACATCTTATTTGAAAAAATGGGTTGTTTTCTCTCTTTTGTAGGGCCGGTCCACAACACCGAGCGGGACGTACTATTTCAGGTAATGCTTCCTCTTTTTTCCATTTATTATTTTTGTTATTTGCATTGGCCTGTAGCTAGTGCCTTAAGCGCTAGCTACAGTGATGGGTGTAGGAACCCTCTCTTCCCCTCAAACTCTTTCCTTCTTCCCTCCTTCAATCTATTTCCTCCTCTTTTTCCCTCTTTCCTTTTCCTCTTTTTCTCTCTTTCTTTCCCTCTTTTTCCCTCTTTCCTTATTCATAAGCGAAGTAGACATATGCTCATGCATAAGCATGAGCATATGTCTCTTTTTTCCCCCTTCTCTTATTCTCTCTTTCCCCCTTCTCTCTTTCCTTTCCCCCTCTTTCCTTTCCCTCTTATTCTCTATTTCCCCCTTCTCTTATGCTCATGCATAAGCATGAGCATAAGAAAATCAGACATATGCTCATGCTTATGCATATGCATGAGCATAAACGAAAGAGACATATGCTCATGCATAAGCATGAGCATATGTCTCTTTTTTCCCCCTTCTCTTATCCTCTCTTTCCCCCTTCTCTCTTTCCCCTTTCTCTCTTTCCTTTCCCTCTTTCCTTTCCCTCTTATTCTCTATTTTCCCCTTCTCTTATGCTCATGCATAAGCATAAGCATGAGCTTATGCTTATGCTTATGCTTAAGCATAAGCATGAGCATAAGAAAATGAGACATATGCTCATGCTTATGCTTATCCATGAGCATAAGCAAAGTAGACATATGCTCATGCATAAGCATGAGCATATGTCTCTTTTTTCCCCCTTCTTTTATTCTCTCTTTCCCTTCCCCCTTCTCTCTTTCCTTTCCCTCTTTCCTTTCCCTCTTATTCTCTATTTCCCCCTTCTCTTATGCTCATGCATAAGCATAAGCATGAGCATAAGAAAATGAGACATATGCTCATGCTTATGCTTATGCATGAGCATAAGCGAAGTAGACATATGCTCATGCATAAGCATAAGCATATGTCTCTTTTTTCCCCCTTCTCTTATTCTCTCTTTCCCCCTTCTCTCTTTCCTTTCCCTCTTTCCTTTCCCTCTTATTCTCTATTTCCCCCTTCTCTTATGCTCATGCATAAGCATAAGCATGAGCTTATGCTCATGCTTATGCTTATAATGAGACATATGCTCATGCTTATGCTTATGCATGAGCATAAGACCCCCTTCTCTTATTCTCTCTTTCCCCCTTCTCTCTTTCCTTTCCCTCTTATTCTCTATTTCCCCCTTCTCTTGGCTGTCGATGTAGGTCATAGTAGAGTCGGACTGAATGATATCATAATGTGCAAGTAACTTGCGAAGCCAAATGCACTCTACTGTAGCTATGAAAGCTGCTCTGTACTCAGCCTCACAACTGGAAGTGGCAAGTGTAGGCTGCTTCTTGCTGAACCAAGAGATGGATGAAGCTCCAAGCATAAAATAGTTGCAGCTGTGTGACTCCCTAGTGTCATAACATTCTGCCTTGTCGTCCGTGAATGCATGCAAAACAAGTGGGGCCTCTAAACATTGCATAAGCATAAGCATGAGCTTATGCTTATGCTTATGCTTAAGCATAAGCATGAGCATAAGAAAATGAGACATATGCTCATGCTTATGCTTGTGCATGAGCATAAGAGAAGTAGATATATGCTCATGCATAAGCATGAGCATATGTCTCTATTTTCCCCCTTCTCTTATTCTCTCTTTCCCCCTTCTCGCTTTCCTTTCCCCTTTCCTTTCCCTCTTATTCTCTATTTCCCCCTTCTCTTATGCTCATGCATAAGCATAAGCATGAGCTTATGCTTATGCTTATGCTTAAGCATAAGCATGAGCATAAGAAAATGAGACATATGCCCATGCTTATGCTTATGCATGAGCATAAACGAAGTAGACATATGCTCATGCATAAGCATGAGCATATGTCTCTTTTTTCCCCCTTCTCGCTTTCCTTTCCCCTTTCCTTTCCCTCTTAGTCTCTATTTCCCCCTTCTCTTATGCTCATGCATAAGCATAAGCATGACACAACAAGACAAAGCACCCATAGATGCGCACATAGATGCGTTTACTAAACTAAATAAAAAACTTACGGGCGTGTCTCTTTGCACGTCTATTTTCATGTCTAGAGACCCGCATCTACCAGTGCATCTATATAGCAGACACACGTGCATATAGACGTGCATTTAGATGCTTAAATAGACGCTCTTATAAATGCATTTATAGACGCAAAAATAGACGCTTGTCGAACAGACAGACGCTTATATAGATGCATTAATAGACGCACTGATAGACACACTATAATATTTTTTTTTAAATTTACAGAATGCTGTGTATGTTGTGTATGCTATATAGTTACAAGAATCCCATTTCCACATTATGTAATTCAATTCTTACAGCCAACTGCATTTTAATTACAATTCCAAATAAAACATTACAACTCCAAAACGCAATAAAATTGAAAGCTCAAAAAGTGCTTGTATGTACATATAGCATGAAGCTAAGCCATGTCATGTGGCTTCAAGTACAAAAAATAAGAGGAGTGTATATACAAGAGGCACGAAGCCAAGCCAGTGGCTTTAAGTACAAAAAAGAGTAGCTAGCACTACTTCTATGACTAATCCTCGCTGCCTTCCACGCTCCCTTCTGCACTCCCTTCTGCGCCTCCTTCCTCGTCTTTCCCATCATCTTGTGCACGGGCCTGTAAACAAGGGACAACATATATCAATGTATGAAAAATCAAATCTTTACTTATAATTTTGGCATTATTTAATTACTTTCAAATACCTCGGGGACCACTCCAGTAGCCTAGGTATACTGCTCCTCAATAATCCACCTGTCATCATAGAAGTGCCTCCATGTATCTCCTCTGCGATGGTGGCAGTGGTAGGCTGTCTCCACAGGAGTAGGGTATCTGCCCACGATCTCAAGCTGCAAGATGACACAATTTGCGGAGGGATTAGTACAAAGAAACAACCTCCTAATAAACTACATAAGCAATATAATTTGAGATTGATACTTACAAATTAGGCCTCCCATGATTTAACGCCCCCTGATCCAAAATGCGCGCTTCCATATTTCTCCATCTAGATCCTTCGTGCCTCCACGTGCTACAGACTGGGGTCCTTCCTTGTTGACTTCATTGCTTTCTTCCACTCACGCTTGTGAGCGGTGTGGGGCGTGCCCCTTGGTGGTTGACTTCCCTCGAGCCTGGCAAGCTCCGCTAGTGCCTGCCTCTTAAGCGAAGATCTTTTATTGCCAACTATCATAACAATATTTGACTTGGCCCATTTATCTGTGAACTAGCGATTGGGGGGGTTAGGATACCTAGAGTGAACAGCAGCGAGGGTCTCATCAGCCAACCTCTTTGGTTGGTCTTTGAAGTGGATAAAGCAATCTCTGTAATTGTTAGCAATTACAGAGCGCATGAAGGCCATGATGTCCTTCCCTCGCGCATCCATCAAGATGCCTCCTGTCTGAGTGATGTCATAGAATATCATACCATCACCCGGAGGCACATTTAAATCATCTAAATCATCATCGTCCCCACCACCACCCCTCCCAAAGCATTGTGCCATGCATCCCCCATGGCTCTCCCTACTACTACGCCTACTACCGTGTCATGTCGAGCTTGTACTCTGGCCACTCCTAGCTGGAGACTGCACGGGACTATGCTGACCACTCGTAGCTAGAGAACCGAGTCTCGACTACATAGGAGTACCTCGATGGCTCTGCGAGACAGAAGGACCTCCGACGGCATGGGGGAAGGGGCATAAGATGGCATGGCAGAAGGGGCATAAGACGGCATGGGGGAAGGGGCATAAGATGGCATGGGAGATGGGCCTGTGCTGTGCAGTCGACTGAGCTGTGCTGACTCTGCTGGGGTGATCTCAACTGGTGTGTATCTCATTTACAACAAACCCTATCTCATTTACAACAAACCTAAATTTCTTAACCTTAACCATTCGACCTCCCTCGATGGGAATGTGACTTTGCACAAGCACAATTCATTTCATAACTTGAGCTCCCATAACCCGATTGACATGAAATGGGTGATATTTAGAAGCCCTTGCGACACCCCAACTCCCTCTGGACTAATCTATTACTGATGAGCTGAGAAGAAAGGGGAAGGGAAGAGAGGATTACTATCGGAGCGCGTCTATAGACACGTCTGATTAGCACATCTATTTTTGCGTATAACAATGCGTCTATAGACGCGGCTATCTGTGTCTGCAAATAGGCTAGACGCGCGTTGAGACGTGCTTGTAGACGTGGTTTTAGACACGCTCTGAGACGCGCCTATAGATGCGCTCCGACAGACAGACTTTTCGAAAAAGTAGAAAAGGACATTGCACCCGACACACAAACGTGACACTGATACCCAGATCATGCATTTTTTGGATACGAGAAAGTACAAATCCAAAGAGAGCAAACTTCCAAAAAAGATCAACTGTAAAAAGACTTACCTTGGATAGAGGTATGGAAGGTTCTTCTTCTTTTTCAAAGTTGCTTCTCCTCCTTGTTCGTCCTCCTCTCCTTTAAGCTTGGAAGTAAGTATGGGTGCCTTCCTCTTAAGTATAAGCTTGGAAGTAAGTATGGGAGCCTTCCTCTTAAGCGTCGAAACTGTGGATCTGCTAATAAGGAAGCAAGCAAGCCGTGCGAAGTATAAGTAATGTGAAAAAAAGCAAAGCGAGCACGCTAAAAGCAGGTTTAAAAGCCGCATCTATAGGCGCGTCTAATAGCGTGTCTATAGGTGCGTCTAAATACACAGAGTAGATGCACTTTTAGATGCGCTTTTAGACATGCCTTTAGACGTGCCACAGAGTTTAAAATTAAATATTTGAAGAAGAGCAAATTTGGTGGGTTGTTTGCTTGTAGGATGTCTTCATCTTCAACAAGTAGCTCCAATGAGGATGAATCCCTCTGTATCCACCATCGCAAAATGTGGTTGGAGCAAAAAATCAAATGTCTGTGTGATCGATGTCGAGGAAACATGTATCGTGCATGCAGGATTACACTCAATCACATCTCAAAGTATCGAGAATGGGATGTGACCGTAAACAGGGTAAGGGTTTGTAAGTTAAGGTTGATTGAGATACATATGGGTGTTCATATGTTTGAGTTATGATCCCGTTTTAATTTGATATAGGATGCAGTGCCACACCCGCATATGTTTCCCTATGCTCACCGTGAGGAGGCGAAGCGTTGGTGATATGAGGTGGGATCTTCAGGAGGGACCGTTACGGATGCATGGAGTGATGGTGATAGTAGCCCTCCGCCATGACCTCATGAAGCCGTGGAGGAGGAGGTGTTTGATGATATGGTGCAGGATTTATATGTCCATCAAGGGAGGGATGATAGCATGGAGCAGGATGATCTTTTTATTGCAGCATCGACTCCTTTGTTTGAGGGGTGCACATTCTCTGTTCTACATGCCTCCCTTGAGTTACTAAACTTGTAAACCATCTATGGATGGAGCAATGCCAGTTTGAATGCATTACTCAAGTAAGCTTTCAAGTCGATTTTGCAAACATGGTGAATTATGCTAGTGGGTCAATTACTCAAATGCTTTTCCTCATTTATGGTCTTCACGTGTAGGCTATTGTGTAAAATGCTTCCAAGGGATAATAAATTACCGACCTCAAGAGATATGGCAAGGCAACATGTGACCTCTCTTGGAGGATTAGATTACAAGCGCATCCATGCATGTGTCAACGATTTTGTTTTGTTTCGTGGACTACATAAGGATGCAAGAGAGTGTCCTACTTGTGGAGAGGAAAGATATAGAGCAGATCTCAAAACTTTGGACGTGCCTCGTAAGGTTTTGCGACATTTTCCCATAATCCCTCGCATCCAACATATGTTCAAGTGTAAATCTTTTGCAGAGCCCATGTCATGGCATTCCTCCCATTGATCAACCCATGGCAAGTGGAGAACTCCCGCGGACTCTCTTGCATGGAAGCATATGCGTGGAAGCATATTGAAGACACATGGCCAAGCTTCAAGGAAGAACCTAGGAGCTTGAGACATGGATTGGGTATGGACGGTGTGAACCCATTTGGTCTCCAAAGCATGTCTTACAGTGTATGGCCAGTGATATTGGTGAATTACAATCTTCCACCCTCTATGGCTATTAACAAAGGACATGTTATGCTGTCCCTTCTAATTCCAAGGAAACATAAAGTCCAAAACCCTAATGTTTATTTGGAGCCTTTGATTGACGATCTAGAGATACTTTGGAAAGGTATCGAGGTGCATGATGTGAGCAGGCCTCCCTCGTCATGAGACTTCAACTGCAAAGCAGTCTTGATGTGGATGATGCATGACTTCCCAGGCTATGGCGAGTGTTCAGGTAAGCATTGCACTTCTAATTATGAATAGGCAAAGGATGTGGCACCCTAAACCCACCTTCAACTCTTAATTGCATCTATTGTTCAGGTCTCACTACATCGGGTTACCATGCATGTCCTGTTTGTGGTCCTTCGCTAGTTGCCTCACAGGCAGACGCATTAAATAAGGTCATCTATGAGAATCACCATCGATTTCTCCCACCTGATCATCCTAGATATGTTGCCCCTTGGAATGAAGTCCTCCCACAATCACTCACTGTAGGAAATAGAGAAGGAGCTTATGCGGAAATAGAGAATGAGCTTATGCTTCTCTCATTCTCTTATGCTTATGCTTATGCTCATGCTTAAGCATAAGCATAAGCTCATGCTCATGCATGAGCATAAGCATAAGATTATGCGGAAACTTAAGCATAAGCCTATGCTCATGCATGAGCATAAGCATAAGCTCATGCTTATGCTCATGCGGAAATAGAAACATAAAGAAGGGGGAAACTTAAGCATAAGCTCATGCTCATGCATGAGCATAAGCATAAGCTTATGCTTATGCTTATGCTTAAGCATTAGCATAAGCATAAGCTCATGCTTATGCTCATTCATGAGCACGAGCTTATGCGAATGAGAGAAGGGGAAAATAGAGAAGGGGGAAAGAGAGAAGGGGGAATGAGAGAAGCATAAGCATAAGAGAATAAGAGGGGAAGGAAATAGAGAATAAGAGGGAAAGGAAAGAGAGAAGGGAAAAGAGATGCGGGGGAAAGGGAGAAGGGGGAAAGAGAGAATAAGATAAGAGGGAAAAAAGAGAAGGGGGAAAAAGGAGAATAAGATAAGGGGGAAGAAGAAAAGAGTGGGAGGGGAAGAGAGGGTTCCTATGCCCATCACTGCAACTAGCGCTTAACTACAGGCCAATGCAAATAACAAAAATAATAAATGGAAAAAAGAGGAAGTACTTACTTGAAATAGTATGTCCCGCTCGGTGTAGTGGACTGGCCCTACAAAAGAGAGAAAACAACCCATTTTTTCAAATAAGATGTTAGTGGAAGGAGGAGATTACAAAAGCAACTTCTTGAAGGGAGGAGATTGAGGAGACAAGGAGAAAGAGAAGGAAGAGAAATACAGAAAAAAGAGGTGAGTTTTCTTTCTTTCTTGAAATCTCGTTTTTTTTTTCAATCCTTTCAAAACAAGCATAAAAACTAGTTTACAGGTTTAGCAATACAAGAAGAAACACTCACAAAACTAAAGCTAACAAACAAAGAACCTACATTGTTGAAACAAACTCACCTCTTGAAGAACTTCCTTTCAAGAAACCAAAGAGGGAAAAGGATAGAGAGGGAGTACAAGAGGTAGGAGAAGGGTGAGGAGTGGAAAATAGAGTCGGAGGTTGCTTGGAATAGGTGGGAGGTCATCAAAAATAGGTGGGAGGAGATTTTGGGTTGCTTACTTGAGAGATTAGGGAATAGTATGAAGAAAACGCCACGTGTTTAGTGTTTCAGGTTTTAACCCACAACGTCGCTATATAGCGATGCTTATTCATCGCTATATAGCGATGGAATAGAGCGTCACTATATAGCGATGCTTACTGTCACTTTTTTGATGTGGCCTCAAGAGAAGCTCAAACATGCTATTTTATAATTGTCAATATCTCCTCTTCATGCTTATGTTGTGATTTTATAAGTGTAGATAGAAGGGATGAGTGGAAGCTCGTCCGATGATGCGCCAATGCCCGGGAGCACGAAGTGGCTTACGGAGAGGTTATACTATCATTGCACTCATTGCAAGTGAGAAGTACGACATCAACGTCGTATTATCATGCGCCACTTGCGGATGTATGGGGAGGAGCCGGAACTAGTACCCCCCATTGGTGTTGCACATGTTGATGGATCATCGGTAAGTCAAAGCTATTTAAGTTCGCAATCTTATTGTATACTGGGAAATAGCAGATCTTATATTTACACGAAATCTTAAAACAGGATGAGGAGGGTGACGAGGGTACACATATACCTTCTCACTTTAAACAAGACTATAGTCTCCCGGATGACGACGAGGGTATGGTCAACATGATGGATTCCATTTTTAGGAGCACTACATCCCACGTACACATGATGTCAGAGTCTGAGGTCAAAATGTGAGAGTTGCAATCAACACAATTGTACGAGGGTGCTAGGATGTCTAAACTACGTGCTTGTCTCTCAATCTTGAATCTACAAGTACAGTATGGGTGGTCAGATACAAGTGTCTCGGCCTTAATGAGGTTAGTCCTTGCATTAATTTGACTCATTATTTGGATATTGTTTGTTTTGAGAATCATCATTTGGATAGTGTCTTTATTATAGGTTGCTCCAGAAGATGTTGCCTGCACCAAATACCATGCCCGCATCAAAAGATGAAGCGAAAAAGATGCTAACAACGGTGGGTATGGATTATGATACCATCCATGCTTGCCATAATGATTGTATTCTCTTTCATCGTGAGCATGGAGATTTGGCTAGTTGTCCAAAGTGTGGGGAACAACGATATAGAGATGACTTGCAGGGTGAGCAGATACCGGTAAAGGTCTTAAGACACTTTTCCATCATTGCAAGAATACAACACATGTTTCGATGCAAATCCATAGCGGAGTTGATGACATGGCATGCATCTCATCGGTCCATTGATCACACATTGAGGATTCCCGCAGATTGTGCAGCTTGGAAGCACATAGATAATCAGTGGCTGGACTTTGCGAGGGAGCCACACAACTTACATCTTGGGCTAGCCATGGACGGCACGAATCCTTTCGGGTTACGCTCGACATCTTGGTCGACATGGCCCATAGTCGTGGTGAATTACAATATTCCACATGGCTAACAATAAAAAAGGGACACCTCATGCTTGCACTACTTGTGCCAGGAAAGTACAAGGCAAAAAACATGGACGTGTACATGGCACCTTTGATAGAGGAGTTACTATGGAGAGGAGTGCAGGTCTTGGATATTTCCAGAGCTCCTAGACATACCAATGATATTTTGGTCAGGGGTATCTTGATGTGGACCATGCATGACTACCCAGGATATGGAGAGTGCACAGGTACGTGGTTGTGTCTTTACATGTACAATGAGGGATTATGCTTTTTTTACTCTCTTTTGCATGCATGTCTAGTACTAACACATTCATGCACGTGTGCAGGACTTGTTACAAGTGGGTACCATGCTTGTCCTGTTTGTGGACCAGCTCTGAAATCACATGCACGCTACTCCAAACATATGAGGAAAAATGTTTATGAAGGTCATGCTCGATACCTTCCGCTCGACCATCTCGCACGTGGAGGTCAGCTTGATCCACCACCATCATATTTGAAGGCACGTGACTGAATTCAAGCTTGGAGGGCTAATGGAGAGGAACCTCCTCTTGGTATGAAGAGGCTATCGATCTTTCACGAGCTTCCTTATTGGGGTCAGTTACAAATCAATCATCTCTTGGATCCCATGCATATCCTCAAGAATGTGGAGGCTACTATTTGGGCACACTTGGTTGGTTCCAAGGACTCGAGAGGAGTGCGAGAAGATTTGCGTGCTATGAATAGGATGTCTCGTTTGTGGCCCCAAGTGCATGCTTTAGGAAAAGTTGACCTCCCGAAAGCAACGTGGATCCTCTCTACGAGGGAGGAGGCAGCGGTCAAGGCAGACATTGCCTCTTTTCAAACACTGACAGGGTACATGCGTTGCTTGAAAGGAGCATTTTCAAAGGACAATAAGCTTAGTGGCCTCAAGTCCCATGATTGGCACAAGGTCTTACAGGTATTCTAAGTAGAATTAGTGTACCGATAATAGTGATGCGTTAGCGTAATTATTATTATGTTATATTGTTGACATGACTTCATTGTTGCTTTGATAGTTCATCCTCCCAATTAAAATAAAAGGGTGCTTACAAGAAGATGTTAGAAATGCTATATTCAAGATCTGTGGTATTGTGAGGTATGCTTACTATTAAATCGCATTATGTATTTTCTTAATGAACATGTGAAATAGGTGATATCTCAAATATCTTACATATGCATGGACATGTGAAATAGGTGGATATCTCAAAAAGAGATCTCTATATCGAGCATCGAGAAGGCTAGGGTGGAATCCATCGAAGCCGTATGCTTGCTTGAGAAGCACTTTCCCTCAAGCATTATGACAACTCAAGTCCACTTGCCTGTGCACATAGTTGATGAGGTGGCTATAGCAGGTACCGTTCATAATCGATGGATGTTTTTTCTTGAGCAATTTATGAAAACTTTAAAGGGGTTTGTAAGACAAAGAGCAAGACCGGAAGCAAGCATGGCAGAGGGATGGCTTGTGCAAGAGTCATTAGTATATATCACAGAGTTTCTTGCATCCACGGATCCTGATATGCCGCAAGCTTGGCACAACAAGGATGATGATCACATCATTGGCGAGGTTCCCCAAGGAAAAGGGATTGAAAGAAAGATGAGCGAAGAGCAAATGGAGAAATTCAAGAAGTTTTGTATCCTCAATAGCCCTGAGATGCAGAAGTGGATTGAGAGATATGAAGTGGCCAAAGCAGAAAGAATAAATGCAAGGACAAGATTTAGAGTAATGTACAGGCGATCACAACCATATCCACGAGATCTGGATCTTCTCCCTACTTACATGTCACTTGATTGGCTACAACTGGCTCTGCATAAAGCCGAACGTGATGGAGAGACAATAAACGAGCGCGAGCGAGAGTTATCATCTGGATGTATGGTGCATGTAAGTTTCTTATCTCTTGACGTAATTAAGTAATTATTTGTGGCAATATATGCTATAAAATAGGTGCATCTTCATTGTTTTAATGATGCTATTTTACAGTACAAAAAGTACAGTGCATTATGGTCATATGGACGACATTTTCGCGTGGAACGCATCGATTCAAAGAGAGTCATGTATGATTGTGGAGTCATGGCTAACTTCACACAAGATAGCCGAGCAAGTGCTTCGGATACCAATCTTCTCTCCTCACAATTGGATTATTGTGGAACCATACGCGACATCTATGAAATTGATTTTAGACAATTTACTATTTTCATTCTTGATGTAAAATGGTTTAGAACTACTTACAACGGTCCCCATGCGACAGTGAGAAAAGATAGTAGCGGTCTCTTTGCAATAGACTCCACCAAACGTTGGACCGATGAAAGTGATACTTTTGTTCTTCCCGAGCACTGTGAGCAGGTGCATACTAATGATTTAATTATTCGAAGCTTTCGTTTTTAAAGTCCATTGATATATATATAATTGATGACATTTGGCACCCATCTTCAATATAGGTGGTTTTTCATTCGGATCGTTCTGATCCAAGATGGTGGTACGTGATCCAAGTTGCACTACGAAGTAAGCAAATTTTTGAAGATTGAGATGTGGATATGGAGATGCCACTACCAATGCCGGATCCAATTGATAAATCTAGCGAAGAAGATGTAGATCACCATATGAGCCAAGAGGAAGATGCGCATAATGACATCGCACGGGAGGAGGATGGAGATCATGATATTGATGAAGAAGACAACAATCATCAAGATCAATCACCACACTTAAGCTTTATTGAAGAAGATGATCAAATACTTTTAGGTGAACATACGATGCTAGAGTACGATGATGATATAGGAGATCAACTCGGTATAGAGTTGGAGATAGACTTGCTTGGTGCCTTAGACTTGGCTCAAGATGAAACAGTTGATGTAAATGCTCTTATTTGATTTTTTTCATCTCAAACTTGGACATGAATATATGAGCTTCAAAGGCTTGATGTACATGCTCTCATTTTTTCATTCTCTATGAGCTCAAACATGTATGAAAATTTAAAAAAATTTGTCATTGGAAAAAACTAACTTTTAAGGCCTATTAAAAAAAAAAAACCTCTCTATAAAACCATCGCTATAATATTTTGTATCAGTGTTGCTATATAGCGACTTTTAAAAGTCGCTATATAGCGACTTTTAGCAATAGTTGCTATATAGCGACGATTTACGAAACCCGCTTTTCATACCGATGATTAACGCTAAGCGGGCGCTAAACGTCGGTCCATAAACGTCGCAATAGGATCCGTGTATAGTAGTGTTCCCTCTTCTTTCTCTCTTCTTTCTGTCTTCTTCCTCTTCTCTCCCTCTTCTTCCTCTTCTTCCTCTTCTTCCTCTTCCTTTCCCTCTTCTCTCCTCTTCTTTCCCTCTTTCCTTTCCCTCTTCTTCCTCTTCTCCTCCCCCTTCTCTTTTTCCTCTTCTCTCCCTCTTCTTTAGATTCCTCTTCCTCTTCTTCCTCTTTCTCTTCCTCTTCTTCCTCTTCTTTCCCTCTTTGCCTATGCCTATGCCTAGGCCTATGCTTATGTTTGTTTTTTTGCTTTTTGTTTTCGTGTTTGTGTCTATGTTAGACATGGGATCACGTCGCTCATTCGATGGGTACGGACAGCCTCACAGGAGAAGAGCTCATGATCTTTATGCTCCAAAGGACTTTGATTCCTCTCAAGCGACTACCCCGAGGACTACCCCTAGTCCGAATCCTCTCGAACCTAGCACTACGACTACCCTTGGTCTGACTCCTCTTCCACGTAGCACTGCGACTACCCCTCGGGGAACTCCTTTGCTAGTCGTGCATGGCTTTGTTAGGAGTCCCGATGAGTTTGTAGCGTAGATGAGCGATGAGGAGGCAACGAGATTCTTCTCTCTGCTATCTGAGAGGACCTCAGCAATTCCCTCCCCTACACTAACAGGTGGACGTACTACCCAGTCATCCCCTCATGCCCCTTCGACCGAGGGGTCATCACTTGCGTGTGCCTCTCGTAACGGAAGGAAGAGTAGGAAGGGCAGCTTATGTTGTGCTGACTCGGGAGATGTAGACGAGTCAGCACACTCACATTCCTATAGGTCTCCACTTAGTCCGGAGAGACAGTTTCAGTCAGGTCCCTTTTCCTCTCCTACTCCCACTGCTACTCCTCGCTCCGAAAGTGCTCACGCAGCTTCCACTCCTTCTGACTCTGCTACCGTCAGTCCTCCTTACTCATCAGGGGATCTCTCCTATCAAATCACAGCTGCCATAGAGATAATAGAAGATAGAAAGGGCAAAGCAGTGATGGCCACCATGAGGAGGTTGATGAGCCATCACTTCAAGAGCGGCATTGCTACCGATTGGCGGTATCAAGATGGCCAAAAGAAGCAGGCGGTCATCGATGAGATAAAACAAAAATACCCTAACCCGCCAAATTGGGAGTTTAATGAGGATTATATGCGAGAGCACATGGGTTTGGTCTTGAAGCATCGTAGATCAACCTTGCGTACTTCCATCACAAAGGGGTTGGTTAAACCCAGCTGGGCAGATAAAGCTGATTGGAAGCTCTTCAAGAAGCAAAATAGGGACCATCCCGAATTGTTCGAGGGTCAAAGGAGGGCTACAAAGAGACGACTAGATGTCGTAGGTGCTTCACACTTTGGTGCAGGCAGACGGTTGGCATTCGAGGCAACCGTGGTAAGTCTACTTCTTCTCATTTAATGTATTGTTCTATTTGTTTTACTACATATTACATGCACTTTAGCTAACTCTAACTCTCGTAAATTGGATCCACAGCAAGCTGCAAGGGGTCGTCTTCCTACAAATGCAGAGACGCGATGCGCATTTAGGATAGGAACAAAGCCATGGTTTATTGAGCAAGAGGCATGGGAGCGACGATTCATTGGGCTGAGGTGGCTGCTTACATGGTATAAGTTTACTCCTACTTGTAATCTCACTTTTTAAATTGTTTTGTTCTTTAAATTCCAATCTAATTTTCGATTTATATGGTTCACTCTTAGGGTCAATCTCAAGCGTCCCATCATCAGAGGCGAGTGATCAACAGGGCCAGGGATCAGACGCACGTGATGAGGATGAGGGAGAAGACGCAGCTGACGAGGACCAAGGAACAGGCCAACAAGACGAGGACGATTCGGATTCGGATGAGTAGTAGTAGTAGTGGTAGTAGCATTTTCTTCGCCCTGTATGTCATTTTGTATATCAGCTCATTTGAGCAATTTTGTATCGCGCTTTCGAAAGGGTAATTTTGTTACAAACAATCTTGTATATGTCCGACATGTATATGCTTTTGTTGCTCGATCATTTCATTTGATCGATTTTGTATCACTCTTTTCGCAAGGAAAATTTTGTTATAAAAAAACTTTGTTTAAAAAAAAAGGATTAGTGGGGCTAAACAGGGCCATAGCAAGCCCTGTTTAGCCCCACTAACCCTTCTTTTCTAGTTCTGTTAATCGTCGCTATATAGTGACGTTTACCAATGTCACTATATAGTGACGATTAACAGTGTCAGTATATAGCAACATTTATCATCGTCGCTATATAGCGACGGTTCTTTTTTGACGCTTTTAGCGACTCTTATAGCGACGTTTGCACCCGTGAAAAAAAAAATTTAATGTAAAAAGCGTCGGTATTTTCGTCGAAAAATGGCCTATGCCTTGTAGTGTTTGTGGCCACATGTCCTCCACGGGTGAGGGAGAGATTAAATGCCATTAGTGAAAAGCCTATGGAGAGTGTTTTAGTGCAAAAGTTTTGAAACATTGTCTATATGTGGGGTGAGTTTAGATAAGTAGAGTCTATACTCATAGATTAACACACACATAAATAACTAGATACTGTTCATATATTAAAACACACATTGCGTAATTAGATACTCATAGGGCTTTGAATCCATATAGGATTTGAAGCTCAAAGCTAGGATAGGGCAAAATGAAGTAGGATAGAAACTCGATGATCCCTCATCCTCTGTATTATTGATAGTGGACCGGAAATAATTGCATTTACTAAAGAATATAAATTGAATTACTAAAGAAATTTTTTATGAATATCTTTAATATTTTAGCTACTTTCATATGTGTATCATAATTTTCTTGAAAGTGTAATGTGCCATTTAATGAGATTGTATTGTGAATCTCTTTAATCTTTAAGTTACTTTCCTTTGTTGAAATTGTATGTGAATGATTTTGTGTGTGAGCGCATGTTTATTTCCTTCTACTATTCATTTGATAAGCCTAATTCCATTTAAGCAAACAATAGGTTCCAAACCTAATATGCATAGTTCATTCTTTAGAAAAATTCTTGCCAAGAGCGCATCGCGTTGTGACCCAAAGATGGCCCTGAAAATAGTTACACGACTAGATACACCCCTGAGGGGGCCAATAAGAAATATGTAATATGGCAGGTGCGATAAGCAATAGGTTCCAAAGCTAATATGCATAGTTCATTCTTTAGAAAAAGTCTTGCCAAGAGGCGTCGCGTTGTGACCCGAAAATGGCCCCAAAAATAGTTGTGTGACTAGATACCCCCTGAGGGGGCCAGTAAGAAATATGTAATATGGCAGGTGCGATCAACGAAAGTTTTTATGAATTTACAAATAAAAAACATATATAAGGGGTTTTTTAATTCAAAAAGTAAAAATTTTCATACATAAGGGATACTTAAATCATCTCAAAATTTAGAGAAGGGGTGTATATAGGTTATAAAAATCCATAGGTAGGGGATTTTTTTTCCGCTTGAACGCACGTGCTATATGGGCTTTTGACATAGTGGCCCTCCCTAGGCTACACCCAAGCAAACGTTGAATTTGAAGCATAACTATTGGTATACTTTCAACCTTGAACCTGAAATCCTGAGATGAGTGTTAGTGAAGGGTTGATGTTGACTCTGCAAGGTACTCTACTAATTAGGAAAATCATATACCTTCTAGTTCCTTTAGTTGTCCTACTTCACCTACTTAGATCACTGTTCACCATGGTAGACCCTTCACACTGGCAACCATCTTGATTGTAGTAGGACCTTTAACTTAACTTCAATGGCATGTTGATGTTAGTGATACCAAATATATAATGTGTTAGACTATGAGTATAACCCTTTATACAAAGCCAATGCTTGACTTTAGGGTGGTTTAGAGCAAATTCAAGGCTTAGTTACACAATCATTCAATTGTCCCTATCAATCCGTAATAGCTATTTATATACGTTTCATGGAGAGAAAGTTTTATA
Source organism: Dipteris shenzhenensis (assembly GCF_047967505.1). NCBI lineage: Eukaryota > Viridiplantae > Streptophyta > Polypodiopsida > Gleicheniales > Dipteridaceae > Dipteris > Dipteris shenzhenensis. Next base: position 25,864,999 of record NC_141604.1, read on the forward strand.
TAGGTAGTCAATTAGTGGTAGCAAAGTTTGCTAGGCCCCAACACAAAAAAGAAGTGAAGTAAAATTTGCAAGATTTGAAATTCATATTCTAAAAATGTTAAAAATTTGCTTCAATTAGTGGATTTACTATTTTTGTTCAAGATAGGTAAGAACTATATTTTTAAATAGTATTTTACTTTGTCAATATTGGGAAACTTTTAAAAGTAAGCTATATACCCTCTATATGTTGCATTATTTATTAGTCTACATTATTTACAATCATACATGCCTTGAACTCATTGGAGGGATCAATGATAACTCAAAATAAATATAGGCAATTTAATAACTATGTTTGAGATTAGTGATGAGAGAATTCATGTCAAGAATAAATGTAAACAGCCCAATAGATGGATTTCACCACCTACAATATAGTAGGCCCTTAAACATGGAAATGCTAGTAGAATTATGGAGGAAAGAGTCACAAAACATGTGAAAATCTTTGCATGTGTACTAGGGGACATGGCCTATTTTGGAACCACCAATGCTAGTAGATGGTCTCCTAAAAGACATCACAAGAGCTTTCCTGTGATGAAGGCCCGGGCATGTCCACTTAAAAATGGAAAAAAATAATCAAGGAGGTGAGGAAAGCTTTTTGCAATCTGTCGTCATTATTAAATCATTTACATGGAAGACATATCACACATGAAAATTCTATCCTAATCATTCCTTACAAACATCACTAAAGATTCAACACCATACTAACATGACCACATTAAGGTCGACATTTAAGGGCAAATCCTATAATTTCCCTTGAGGGATCAAGAGCAAGTCATGATAAGTGACATTGCTGCAAACATTGTAGACAACTATTTGAAACATGAGAGTTGCAATATCTTTGTGGTTTTATGGGGAATGTTGCCTTAGCAACTAACACCAATAGCTCAACAATATGGGATTTACAAGACAACATATTTAACTACAATCAATATTACAATGGCCCTCATGTGTTAGCTGAATAGGTTTTGGATGGTAAAGAAGAGAACCTACCATGCCCAAAATTAAGGAAAAATAATGCAACATTAAATATTTACAAGGATTGATGAGTTGTTGTAGGAAGTTACATAAAAAATGTGTTGACTACATATATCGTAGGGAACATGGCATGTTTTTGTAGCCCCAATGCTAGGTGTTGTCGCCCATGCCATGTTTTTATAAAGCCATTGCTAGGGGTCGATCTCTCATAGTAATCACAAGGCATTTTTAATGAGCCTTGAGGGGGTGAGGGCACACAGTCAAACAATAAATGCAGGAAGGGCCTTTCGAATTGGTCACGATGCAAGATGATGTGAAGATAATTATACTTTTTAATAACATATTTATGTTGAGGCCAGCTCAATATGACTGTTGATGTGACATTGTTTCAAGCTTCCCAACATATTGAGACAATCTCAGATGATCCTAGCATGGATCCAAAAAACAACTCATCATATAGCACGCAATGTGATGGGAAATTCGAAGAAGAAGTGTGATGGATCATGTTATGGTGTGCTAGGGAAGTCCAAGAAGATAGAGTGAATACAATAGGAGACAGCTCACGTATGAGTGTCCACCAAGGGGAAGGGTTGGTCTCCTAAAGGGAAAGGGGGGATGGAGAGGAAAAAGTAAAGGAGTGGAACTGTCAAAGGGAGACTCGAGGAAAGACAGGTAAGGAAGCTTTGGATCTGGTGCAAGAGATGAGTTGGAGAGGGGGGTTAAAATAAGGGTGGCTGGTCTAACGCGTTAAAATAAGAGCGGCTGGCTAAACGCGTTAGACAGGAGGGAGGCAACTTCTTGGAAAGTTAGAATGCAGTGGTATATATAACTGCCAAAGCTCTGACTTTCCCTTCACCACAAAGCTCACAACTTAATTGCTCTCATATACAAGCTTTCAGTTGAATTATATGTCTAGGCAAACCAATCTCTTGCAGCTTCTGCTGCTCCTCCTCCTCCACTTCCACCTCCACTCCTCCATAGCTAGACCCCTCCTCTCAGTCCCTCGTATGCTCTCCCTCGTCCCTTCCTCCCCCCTCTCCCTCCCCTACCACCATGGCCCCCTCCTCACCCACAACAAACTCCACCTCCATTGCCTCTTCTACGGCTCCTTCTCCCCTTCCCAACTTTCCGTCGTCACCGATTTCATTTCCTCCCTCCACCCCAAAGCTCGCTCCCCCTCTCCCTCCGTCGCCACCTGGTGGAAAATCGCTCGTGCCTACAAGGACCTCTCTAGTGCCGCCGTCTCCGGTCGCATCTCTCTCGGCCGTGTCTTCTCCGACTCCTCCTATAGCATGGGCAAGACTCTGACTAAGATGGACATCGCCAGCCTCCTGGAGCATTCCCTCGCTTCTGGTGTCCTGCCCACCGGCTCCAATGCCGTCTACCTTATTCTCACCGCCGACGATGTCCTCGTGGAGGACTTCTGTATGAATTCCTGTGGTCTCCATAGCGCTATTACGTCTCCTGTAGGCTCTCATCAGTCCTTGCCCTACATCTGGGTGGGCAACTCAGCCACCCAATGCCCAGGCTTTTGCGCCTGGCCCTACGCCGTCGCTCCCGAACTCAGCCCTCCTAACGTCCCAGCTCTTGTTTCCCCCAACGGCGACGTGGGAATGGATGGCGTGGTCATTGTCATCGCCACGCTTCTGGCTGGCACAGCCACCAATCCCTTCAGCACCGGCTACTTTCAAGGAGATCCCACTGATCCGCTAGAAGCCGTTACCGCCTGCGCGGGCATGTTTGGGAGGGGCTCCTACCCTGGGTATCCGGGGGAACTGCTGGTGGACAATGCTACGGATGCCCGCTACAATGCCAACGGAATCAACAATCGCATGTTTTTGCTACCTGCGATGTGGAGTCCGTCTACGCTGGCATGCCAGACGTTAGTGTGATCTTTCTTCTCTCGCGGTTCACGTTTGTTGATTACAGGAGCCATTCACGTTGAAGTTCGAAATTGAGCTGGATCATTTATTTGATCTCTCTGTCGACGTCAGCCTGCAAGAGTGCTGCAATCCGGTAGCACAGTGCCCGAAAACATACAGAGCACGAGTCCAAGCAAAATGACCAAGAGCAGCAGCAAAATGGAGAGGCCACGTAAATATCTAAAGAAGGATTCATAAGGGAAGACTAAGCTGGGCGGCCAAAAGAAATTAAACGGCCTCAAGAAGGAAGGGCCAGCAGGTTACAATGTGGTTACACGAACTGTGTGATATGCAAATTGTTTCTCATCCCTCATATATGTTGAGGTTCCTAACTTACATGTAATGAGTTTTATAAATAAAAATTGGAAGCTCCTACATCTTCAAAGGTTCATATCTGTTTATTGTACGTATAAGATTGTTCTCATCATGTTCCCGTACTCGACAAGACGAGGCAAATTAGAGGACTGAATTGTGAATAGAGGACTGAATTGTTCACAACTAGAGTAGATGACCATTAGATCTTGGGTTGCCAAAGCTTCATCCCGTTGTAGAGAAACCCACATTGTACTAGCATGTCCATAAACACTAGGGAATGACATTTGGAAAAATGAGAAGCGCAATCAAACTTGGATGCTAGACACTAAGCAAATGGAATCCAATATAGTACTTTAACTTGGAGAAAGACGAGTTGGCATGCATGGAAAGTTTTAGGAAAGAGAAAAAGAAGGGGAAGTAGTGAATGAATCAGAAGAACAAGAACAAGAAAAGGTAGCACTGCAATTGATAGTAAAGGATCTAACTAGTAACAGTTGATAATAAAGGAGCTAAGAGTTGGGAATGAAATATTAAGATTTTAAAAACAAGAACCATAGGGGTAACAATGGAATTTTTAGTGGCACAAATAGCAATACATAGATATGAAGAATGCTCTTTAGCAATTGTAATAGAACTATGACTCCCTACTGTAGGAAAAGTTACAATGGCAAACAGATAAAGGTATTTGGAGGATAGGCTCAAAGACTCTAGGAACAAGGCTCCTCTTTATTTTTAAAAAAAGTTTAATCTTTACCTCATCTTCACAAGAATATTATAGGGGGAGGGACAAAATGCTCCTCACCCTTAGAGTACATGTTGCAATGGCCACAAAGGGCTAAATCCACACACAAGTGGGAAGCCAAAATGGAATGCATATAATGCCTAAATGTAAGAAGCCATCATATCCCCATGCAAGTGTTAGGGATTAACGTCCTTCATGGAGTGGCTAGGTATTCAGGTGTGGGATCCTTGAACGTGGCTCTCCAAAAAGAGCTACAAAGCCTCCATGGCAGATGCCCGTTAGTCATGTTACACATGGCAATTCAATATTAAATAGCTAAGGTCCTCTTGTCAGTAGGACTAAACACCCCATAATAAACTTGTCTTGCATTATGGGAATTTTGGACTCGAAATGGGCCTCTTGGATTAAGCCCTCTAGATTGTGATTAGCAAACCAGCCAATGTGAAGGCTTGGACATTAAAAGAATGGAAAACTCCAAATTAGCCTCTCGTTGGTAGAGAGACCTAGTCCATTGGTTCCCACTAGGCTCCCACTTGCCTCCCTCTTGTGATCCCCACCGCTACCTCAGGCATTTACTTTCTACCTTGCAAACTTTTGGTTAGTTGGCTTATGGAACCGATCATGTCACTTGTTGGAAACTCGAGAAATGTAAACTCGTATTTATCACATCACAACATCAAGCCAAACATCGAATTGAGTACATGATATCACTCTCTCACTCAAAATATTACACGACCTGAAGTGCATGCAATATAATCAACAATATTAATTAGACACTGAAATAACACTCTCAATTCATTTGAGAACAAGCACAACCGAAATGGGTTTGTCGGCCTTATAAGAAAGCTTTAAAATATCTAAACCTGAGAGAAAGCCAGCCAGTTGGATGATCCACAAGAGCTCTACAGAACCAAAGACTGGGAACATAATCTCATTTTTGCTTGATCAGAGAGTTTGCACAAAGAGGGAGAGAATTATTTTTTTACTTAACTATTGACTCCACAAAGTTTTGGCAAAGCAAGGACACACTAGTACTACTGCAACAATGTGAACAGGTACTGTATACATATATAAAAATACTCACTTTTCAATAATTGATACCTTCAATGCAAGGAAAATAACATGTTTGTATGTGTTTGAATTAGGTTGTCTATCAACCAATGGTAGATAATAATAGGTGGTGGCACGTCATACCTATTACGCCATGTTCCAAAGTGATGTATAGTACATTTACTAATATGGAGTGTATGGATGATGAGCATGGCCATGGAGGTGATGATGATCTTGATACAAGAGAGGAGGATGATCATGAGATAGGAGATACAGATAATCAGGCCATTACCCATGAGGATGAGCCTACCATTGGTGATGCTTATTTTGATGAGCATAGTAGCACAAGTAGTAGTCGGGTGAAAGTATTTGTAGATCTCCACATTGGTTTGGATATTGAAGTAGATATTTTAGCAAGGGTCGATCTCATTGAGGATGAGATCGAACCATAGCCCATCATTAATATTGGCAAAACTATTTTATATATTGTCTCATTCTCCTCACCTCACTTAATTTTTGTATATGTGGGTTTGGCAAAAAGCATATTATCGTGTGACACGTGCATAGCATTGATATTTTTTTTTAATTATGTGCTTTGGTAATCATGGGCAATGTTTGGAAAGGGGTGATGCACATTTATCGCTATGTGTTTATAAACGCATCTAAATACGAATCTAAAACAGAGTGTAGATGCGCTATTAGTTGCGTTAATAACCATGCTAATAGACACACTTGTATTTTCACTAATTCTATCTGTGCCTATAGACGTACTCGCTATTTTTCGCATCTATCAGGTGCATCTATAGTTGCTTTGTCTTGTTGTGATGTACCACATTCATTCAAAAGGAAGGGTACTTTATTTTAGCTTTTGGAGATATTTTACAAGATTACAATAATAGAAGGGATTTTTTAATTCAACTTTAGAAAAAAACCTGTTATTTTTTAAGTAAGGAGGGGTGTCTTTATTGGGGGGAATTGTGTAATACCCCTTGAAAGCACTTGATACCTAGTGTAGGCTTAGTAGTATACCACCCAAGAGCTAGAAATTATAGGAGCATGGTTTGGTTTAAGTTTCAATGGACAAAATATTGGGCCATGGGAAATCCAAAGACCTTCCAGGTAGACCAAAACTAAAGTTCATATATGAATAAAGGATGATCGTTTAAACACCATTTCCAAAGGAATGAATACTAAAGTCTAGACATAAATAAAGGAAAACTATAATCATTTAAGAATCAACATTTCCATAGGAATGAAGATGAGAACAGCTAGATGGGCCTGGGAGGAGTAATAGTTGGGGAGTTGGGAGTGGTGAGCGTTGGATTTTTTTAAGTATTGTGATGAAGCCTCAGAAACTATCGGATTAAAATCTTTCAATATAATGAAAGGGTGATTTCTCTTTACATTAAGTTGTCTAGCTCTTAGCATGTGAATCATGTAGATCAATCCTTTGAATAACTTGAACTTCACAACGTTGTGCTATATTCCCCTTCAACGTGTAATTATTCCCCTCACTGCACAATGAATCACGTATGAATCATTTGAGTAATTTGAAGTTACAGCATTGCATCGCTATTCCCCTTCCATACAAGTGTGCCATTTTTCCTAAGAAGGAATCCAATGATCAAAATTGCTCCACAATTGTCATGAAAGAGATGATCATCATAAGATATTTATTTCTATTTCTCTAATAATCTTTCACTCTAAGCAACCGTTGAAGTAGGATAGTTTGTATGCTTGAACGTGCTAGTGGTCATCTAGTGAAGGACAACTGTTGGTAAACTTCCAACCTTGAACCCAAAACATACTTTCTAGTCCCTTTAGTGTCTATACATCTCATGCTATCAATTAGATCATTGTTCACACACAATAGAGCCTTCACAGTGCGAATCAACTTGATTGTAGGAGAACCTTTACCTTAACTTCAACGGCATCTACACCTAAATTACTAATACCAAATATATAATGTGTTGGATTACCAGCATAACCCTTTATATAAATCCAATACTTGATTTACCATGGTTAATTAAAGAAAATTGGAGGCTTGTTTGAACAATCCTTCAATTCGTACTTTCAATCCATAATAGCTATTGATATTGGCTTCATGGAGGAAAGTACTATACTCGTAGTTGGAGTTTGTATGCCCTAACACTCAAAATACATGAAGTAATATTTGCAAGGTTTGAAATGGGTTTGAAACTTTTAACTTTCGTAAATTTATTGGATTTACATATTTTTTGTCAATCTTTGTAAGAAATATATTTTAAAATAGCATTTTACTTTGTCAATATGGTAGAGCGGTTTAGAATAAGCTACAATATGAACTTTGGACATTACATTATTTAAATTCCATATTCTTTAACAACCTCCATGGTTTGACGAAGGGATCCATGATAACTCAAAATAAATCAAACGATAAATGCAAATGACCCAATAGATGGATTTCACCACCTACCATATTGTAGGTCCAAATGCTGGTAGAATGATGGAGGTCTTAAATTAATAGGCTTTGAACACTAAAGAAGAGAATGCAAGATGATGGAAACATAATGTAGTATATCTCCTCTTAGAAGAACCAAAACAGAAAGAGAGAGAAAATATGTAAAAATCTGTGCATGTGCAGTAGGGGACATGGCCTAGTTTGGAATCATCCTGCTAGGGGATGGTCTCCTAAAAGACATCACAAGAGCTTTGCGATGGCAAAGAACAAGTGCATGTCCAATTAAAATTGGAAAAAAAAGGTTAAGGAGGTGAGGAATCTTTTTGCAATCATTCATGCATGTTGAATCCTTTAAAGGGAAGAAATATCACACATGAAAATCTTATCCTAGCCATTCCTCACAAAACTCAAGTCTAATGATCTAATATCATAATAACATGACCACCTTAAGGTTCATGCTCAAGGACCACTTAGAAAATATAGTTTCCCTGGAGAGATCAAGGGTCTAGGTCATGATAAAGGACATTGCTCCAAACATTATAGATGCTATAGACAACATCTATATACTTTTTAAACAAGAGAGGTGAAATATATTTGTAGTATTGGTTGAATGTTGCCTGAGCAACTAACACCAACAGCTCAGCAACATGGGATTGTTTAGCCAAAATAGTTAGCATGTGATTAAAGGGGAAAATTACAATCGATATTACAATGGTCCTCGTGTTAACTAAATGGGTTCTAGATGGTAAAGAAGAGAACCTATAGTGCCAAAAGGTAAGGGAAATAATGGAATATTGAACGTATTTAAGAATTGAGGAGTTGTTTTAGGATATTACTGTATAAAAAAGGTGTTAATTGCACATATAGCAGGGAACATGGCACGTTCTCGTGACCCAATGCTAGGGGTTGTTGCCCATGCCATGTTTTGTGACCCCAATGCTAGGGATTGGTCTCCCATAGTTATCACAAGGCCTATTTTATGAGCCTTGAGGGAATTGAGGGCACACGAGCAAAAAATAAAGGGGATTAAAGATTAAGGCATTGGATACATGTACGCAGGGCCTTTGGAATTGGTCAAGATTCAAGATGTTGTGAAGGTAATTATACTTTTCAAAAACATGTTTACATTGAGGCCAGCTCAATGTGAGTGGTGATGTGGCATTGTTTCAAGCCTCCCAACATACCTACTATTCTTTCGAGAAGATCTAAGATTATGGCACGATAGGAATAAGTTAATGTAGCGAGGTTCCAAAAAGACAACTCATCATGTAACACGCCATACAATGATGGGAAATTTGAAGGATTGAATACAATGCGAGACACCTCAAGGAGTGTGTCTCCAAGTGTAGGTGAGGGGTTAAAATAAGGCTGGCTGGCTAACCGCGTTAGACAGGAAAAAGGCAGTTTCTTGGAACTTTAGAATGCAGTGGTGTATATAACTGCCAATGCCCCAACTTTCCCTTCACCACCAAAGCTCACACCCCCCACCAAAGCTCACACCCCTAAATCCGTTGAGCTATGGCTGCTTGTCGACCCACCGTCTTTCTGCTTTTGCTCCTCCTCCACCTCCACTTCCACCTCCGCCCCTCCATAGCCAGACCCCTCCTCTCAGTCCCTCGCATGCTCTCCCTCGTCCCTTCCTCCCCCCACCATCCTCCCCTACCACCACGGCCCCCTCCTCACCCGCCGCATGCTCCACCTTCACCTCCTCTTCTATGCCTCCTTCTCCCCCTCCCAACAGTCCCTTGTCACCGATTTCCTCTCCTCCCTCCACCCTAAACCTCGTTCCCCCTCCCCTTCCGTCGCCAGCTGGTGGAACACCGCTCGCGCCTACAAGAACCTCTCTAATGCAGCCGTCGCAGCTCGCATCTCTCTCGGCCGTGTCTCCTTCGACTCCTCCTATAGCATGGGCAAGAATCTGAGTAAGATGGACCTCGCCAGCCTCCTGGAGCATTCGCTCGCTTCTGGAGTCCTGCCAGCACGCTCCAATGCCGTCTACCTGATTCTCACCGCCGACGATGTCCTCGTGGAGGATTTCTGTATGAATTCATGTGGTCTCCACAGCGCTATTACGTCTCCTGTCGGCTCTCATCAGTCCTTGCCCTACATCTGGGTGGGCAACTCAGCCACCCAATGCCCAGGCTTTTGCGCTTGGCCCTACGCCGTCGCTCCCGAACTCAGCCCTCCCAGCGTCCCACCTCTTGTCTCACCCAACGGCGACGTGGGAATGGATGGCGTGGTCATTGTCATCGCCACACTTCTGGCTGGCACAGCCACCAATCCCTTCAGCACCGGCAACTTTCAAGGAGATCCCACTGATCCTCTAGAAGCTGTTACCGCCTGCGCAGGCATGTTTGGGAAGGGCTCCTACCCTGGGTATCCGGGGCAACTGCTGGTGGACAATGCTAACGGAATCAACAATCGCATGTTCTTTCTACCAGCGATGTGGCATGCCAGACGTTGGTGTGATCTTTGGCCTCTCGCGGTTCACGCACGTTATATTCGATCTCTATGTAGACTTCAGCCTGCTACAGACCCCTTCGGTGGCATGTCTGCAGGAAGGGAAGGTCAGCAACATCTAGCTCCCGAAATGCAGACTCGGATGGAAACCACTTGTGGACCCAAGACCACCCTCCTTCGCAAGGCACCCCCAATGGGAATGCATGGATGATGAAGATCCGTAGATGAGGGACTTATGAGGGCAAGACCCCAACCAAGGGGGGGACGAGCATTTTCTGAGAAAAATCTTCCGAGCGCCTGAGCGAAGGGGAAAAAAAGCTTCCAACTATGTATAAATATGGCAAAAATGGATCGGGAGAAAACATAGTTTCACTTAAAAATATGCAAAGTATTATAGCAATGTCTATTTTATACACAAATCTTTACAAATCTTTGGGAATGGTGAGTAACATAATGCGGTGGCTTTTAAAAAAACCCACATGTAGAGTAGATTTAAATGTCTAGGACTGGTTTTCTTGAATTTGTTGCATATTCTAATTTTTGCCACGGCCTCCAGATCGGCCTGCTCTACCTGTGCCTCTACCTTTTCCAACATTTGAGTAGAAGATAGTTTCTTTTGAAGTTCCTCCTGAAGAAGATGCACCACCATTCCTCTGCTCTTCAAAAATTAGAAGAGCAATGCATGCATACACAGCGACCATGTAAATATGTAAAGAAGAATACTTTAGAACTCATGAAGGAAGGCCAACCTAGGTGGCCAAAAAAAACTAAAAGGGCTCCAGGAACGAAGGGCCATGATGTTTTACTCGAACTCTGCGATCTGCTAATTGTTTCTAGGTTACATTTAATGGACTACATCTTCTAAAAATTCATATATGTTTTATAAATAAAATTGTCAAATGTCTTTACCTCTTCTAAGATTCATATATGTTAATCTTACATATAAGACCTTGTTCTCACAACGTTGCCTTGCTCAAGAGGATGAGCAGGGATGAAATCTCCTCAAAGTTCACAACTAGAGTACATGACCAGTAGATGCATTGCCAAAGCTTCATCCCACTTTTAGAAAAAACCCATATTGTAGTAGCAAGTCAATATACACTAGGAAGTGACATTTGTGAAAATGAGAAACTTGGCAATCAAACTTGAATGCTAGATACTAAGCACATGGATTCCAAGATAGTACTTTAACTTGGAGAAAGACTAGTATCATGCATAGAAAGATTAGGCAAGAGAATAATAAAGGGAAGTCATGAATGAATCAGAAGAACAAGAGAAAGAAAAGATAGCACTACAACAACTGATAGTAAAGGAGTAACAATTGATAATTAAAATTTACGAACAAGGAAACAAGAATCAGAGGTTGAAGTTGCAAACGAAACAATGGAATCAGTCATGGATTAGTACTAGGGGCTAAATAACAATACATAGATACAAAGAATGCTCTTTGATAATTGCAATAGAAATGTGACTCTATTGTAGGAAAAGCTACAACTGCAAATAGAGAAAGGGTGTCCGGAGCAGAGGCTCATATAGACTCAAGGGACAAGGTTCTTATTTCTTTTTAAAAATTGATTGAGCCTACAATTCCCTCACCCTTGGAGGACATGTGGCCACAAAGGGCTTAATCCCACATAGAAGTGTGTAGGCCAAGATAGAAGGCATAAGATGCCTAACTGTAAGGAGGCCTCATATCCTCATGCACATCTTAGGGATTGAGGTCCTTTATGGAATGGCTAGCCACTTGAGGGAGTCACAATGTATAAACAAATGAAACTCTTCTAAATCAGTTGTAGTCCTCAAAAGAGCATAAAAGAATGTAACATCTAATTCAAGTATGTAACATTGGTACTCGGCCCGTTTTAAGATTCCCTTAAAATTTCATTAAAATTATAACTTTTTAAAAAAAAGCTCATATTTTGCGTAGTGAATTTTTCAAAACTTTTAAAATCCTATCAATTTTGGTACATAATGCCCACAAATTATGAAGGACCTTGACTACAGAGGACAATATCAATGTATTTAGAAAAATCAAGAAGTCTGTAATTTTTTTCCTTCCTTTGACCTTTTATTTTCAGTAGAAAAACTACATATTGATACAACTTTCAATCTTGCGTGTACTAACATAACCTTATCAAAATTCTTAAGTTAAACTTTGTAGTATCACATAAAGTACGAAAAGATAAAAAAATATCATTAAATTAATGGTAAAAAGTGAATGCCTCCTTCTTCAAAACATTCAACGCATATGGATTCTCAAATGTCTTAAGAACACTTGTCTATTGAAACAATTCAAAATCACAAAATTGTCAATATAATTCCATAATTGGAGTCTACTCAATTCTCCCATATGTGTCATCTATATCATCTTCATAACCATCCCCAACAATCTAAAATGTCTTAAGAACACTTGTCTATTGAAACCATTCAAATACAAAAAATTGGCAATACAATTCCATAACTAGAGTTTACTCAATTCTCCCATATGTGTCATCTACCTCATCTTCATCACCCTCCCCAGTCTGGGTTTCCTGTATGGGTTTCTCAATCACTTTCTCTTTCACAACCTCCTTCTCCCATGTATCAGCTAGCTCGCTTGAGGCTCGCCTGCCTCCGTAAAATTGGCTTTCAATATCTCAGGAGGTTGGGGTTCCCGTGATGAGGCTACCACTGAATTTGCATCAAACTTCCCACCTTTCAAACTAAGCTCCTGATGCTCATTAGGCAAGTGATGAATAGCTTTCACTCTCTTCTTTATGTAATCACCTTAAATAGGATCTTTTTACTACAATTACATTTCGACCCTTTTTTAAGGCACATGTTGTGACTTTGCCTGAACCAGCAAATAGATTGAGTACCCAATCATGCTCATTTAAAAGTAGATCTATGAGCTGATTAATTAGGAGTTGGGGTTTTTGATAAGGATTTACTATCTCCCCATTCTTATCCATGGTCACATGCCTGAGCTTCTTCGTCACAACTGGAATAATGAAATGATCTTCAGGAGTAAATGGAGCAGATGGGGGAAAATTGATGTGACCAATATTTTCTTTTCCATCCACAGACCAATACCCAGCTGAAATGTTTTATGTAGCAGATGTGAATCGATGTCCTTTCATTTGTCTCACATTGGGTTTCATCCTATGACATGCAACAAAAATAAGTTTTAAATTTATAATCAAAAGAAAACACAATTATAACAATAATAATTGACCCCAAAAAAAAAATTCATTTCATTGCTACACTCACCAATAAAGGTGGTCACGTCTAGCACATTCATCATTGATGACACTCATCATTGCCCCAGACTGCAAGTCTAAAAGAAAATTTATGGCACACCAAAGCATTCTCGACGTAATTCACATGAACTGGTCAAGAAGACTCATTAGTTCCTTTTCTTTGTAAGGGACCTCATCAAAGGTGGATCTGGCATGAACATTAAATCCATATGGTTTGTCTACAATGACCAATGTGTACTCATTTTTTGGAAGTCTCTTCGACAATTCATTGCAATCTTCGTTGAGCACACGATAAAAGTTTGGTGGATGGTTTTCCCCCTGTCAAACTCTAACATGTCATCACTAAGAGTGATAGATTGTTGTTGAGTTTGATGCTCTTTTTCTTTTGCAGCCCGGTCAATCAATTGCTTAAAGCTTGCAGGCATCATACTACTCTCAAATCCCTTCTTGCCTCTTTTCTGAAGGTGGTAGTCAAAATAACAGTTCAATATTTTAAACATTCAAATCTACAATTTGAAAGTAAATTTTCATTAGAATATGTATACCAAATTTGTAAGAAAACAATACAACGTCTGTGCTCAACAGATAACAGGATCTCGTATGCAAGAGAGAAAATAGATAGTATGGAGAATAAAAAATTTGATTATTGTAGAACTGATACAATAGATGGTGTTGCCTCCCAACCATACGCTCTTGTGAAAGAAGCTTCGATGGCAAGCTAGAAACAGTAGAGGACGGATGCTGGATGCTAAGGAATCAGAGTCGTTGTAGCTAGTGATGATGAAATAGGCTTCATCGGCTTGCTCTTATATAGCCACTAGTCGTAGTCGGTTAGACCCAATTTGGTGACCGACCTAGTCTACCCAAAACGATCGATTGGGGGTCAGTCCCAAAATAGGCCACCAACCACACGATAGAACCGTGGCGTAAAATAGAGCAACCAACCTACGGTTACCATTCGGCCCACAGCCATCTGGGATCATCTGGGGCTCCAAACGGGCCCTGCAACTCGAGAGTGGGCTGCCCTAGGAAAAGCTCCATCTACCCTCAGTGCGGTCAGTCATGGGATGCCTTCCTGCACTTGCATGTAGCCTAGTTGGCAGTGTGCCAACTCTGTCCAGCCATTAGGCCACACATGGCCCCCATCTCGTGTCCAAACCAGGACCTACCGGATAACCGAGCTATCGAATGCCTTCTCCTCATATCGAGGGCTTACAAGTAGAGTTAGCTGATTCCTGCATAGTTACACGAGAGTGGAGCATTGATATCTAACACCCCCCCTCAATGTCCACCCGCAAGTGAACTTACTTTTTTCAGACCAATGCCAAGTTGATGAAGATGCCTCTCCAGCAAGTCTCTTCCAAGAGCCTTCGTGAAGATGTCCGCAGCATTCTCTGTAGTCGGATAGTACACTAAGTCGACCTCTCCATCCATGATGAGCTCACGTACAAAGTGATATTGAATCTCAATGTGTTTTGTGCGAGCGTGGAACATAGGGTTCTTTACAATTGCCATGCAACTTTGATTGTCACATGATAACTGCGTAGGCTTGTTCTATACTGCACCCATGTCCCCCTAAATCCTCCTCAACCACACTACCTCACAAGAAGCAAAGCATGCTGATTTGTACTCAACCTCGGTAGAAGAAAGAGCAACTGTGGGTTGCTTCTTGCTGACCCATGACACAGCTCCAAATCCAAGTGAAATAGTAACCTATCATTGATCACCTCCTGCTATCCACGTCTCCTGCCCAATTTGAGTCACAGAATCCGGTCAAGATGTTGCCCTTGGTATAGGTGATGCCATAATCAAGTGTGCCTTTAATGTATTTTAGCACCTGCATCCCTGCCCTCCAATGGTTCTCTTGGGGCTTATTGGAAAACCTGCTTAGTACACCAGTCGCAAAGCTGATGTCTAGCTGCGTGTTGCACAAGTAAATCAAGCTGCCCACAAGCTTCTGTACTTCGCTTCGTCCACCCCAATGGTAAGGAATCCTCGTTTGAGAGCTTCGCGTCAACCTCCATAGGGGTACCAACTATCTTGCACTCAGCCATCCCAAATGCCTTCAGTATCTCTCCAGCTACTTTAGCTGTGAAATGAAGATCTGTTTCGACTCTTGCCAAACTTCAATCCCCAAATAGAAATCCATCAGTTTGAGGTCTGTCATTTCAAACTCTCTTCCTAGGAAATGCTTTGTCTGTGAGATCTTCTCTTCATGGTTTCCTATTATAACAAGGTCATCCACATAAAGGACCACAATCATACACTTGCCTCCTTCTTTGAAGATATACAAATTTGCATCAGATGGGCTTCTCCTGAACCCATTTTGTAGAAATTAGGCATCAATTCACTGGTACCACGCTCGTGGGGCCTGTTTTAGCCCGTAAAGTGCCTTCTTCAGTTTGCCAATGATGTATTCCTTTGTTTCAAGGACAAGGTTTTCTTGGTTGGAAAGTGAATATGCTATTGATACTCAAAGGTGATAATCTTTTAAATCTTGTTCTTGATGATCTCGTTTGTCCATCCCAACCTGTTGATGCAACTTCGAATCATGCTCTTGTGACTCAAGGCCCTCTCTTTGAGCAATGGAGATTTGACTCTGCTGATTGGCATTCTTGTGATAAAGTAGCTCGTCAGTATATTTCATCTGCCTACATGATTCTCTTATGCTGGATGTATTTGCCCTTCCTTCTTCTCATGCAATATGGGAATATCTCATTGCTACTTTTGAGAAGAAATCTATCATAGAGATTCTTTATCTTCCAAATCTTTTGAGCACTCCGTACAAAGTTGGAGCTCCTATGACAACTCATATTGACTCATTCAAGAATATCGTCAATCAACTTGCTATTGTTGGTGCACCTGTTCAATGAAATCAATTGGTGAACTATCTTCTCGACACAGTCCAGGATCCATTATAAGATAATATTGCTACCATCCTTTCCAACAAAAACGAGATTGATTTTGATCAAACATGTATTTCTTTGATTGAGTATGCTCAACGACTCGAGCCTCGTAAAGACCCTCATGAGTCTATCATGAGATAACAATGGATGATGCAGATTTAGAGACAGCTTGTGTTGCTCGCAAGCATCCTTTCTCCAAATATGGACGTGGTGGTTATGGACGTGGTGTTCATTCATATAGAGGTGGCAATTCTTCTCGGCTCAAATATTCTGAGAAACATTGTCCTTACTGTGATAAGCATGGTCATGTTATCTCTGATTGTTGGGCTTGGTAATATGATGAGGAACATGGTGTTATCACTAAGCAACCCTGCTTATCCAATAATTCTCCTTGCGAATATTGTGGCAGAAATCATCCATCCTTTCGGTGTTACAAGAGGCATTATAATCGTGAATGTACTCAAGCATATGCTTCTCAACAACAAGATGCCCATACGCATTGAGGCAAATCATATTTGTTCTGATGTCTCTCTTTATGGTGGGTCAAAAGGTCAAAAGGAAAGGGATCTTCTTTTGTTGAAGCTGAAAAATTTAGCGCTAATACACAAGGATTAAGAAGTCCCATGGGTTCACATGGATTGAGAGCACCTTCTCTTTCAGGCCATCATGGATTGAGTGCACCCCCAAGTGGGCATGGTTTGAGTGCCCCCCCAAGTGGGCATGGTTTGAGTGCACCGCTCCCGAAAAAATGACCTCTATTGGCTGCAAGTGCATTTCCTCTTGAGTCTTATAAGGATGTTGTCGAGGAGACTCCATCTATTGCACAAGGGAAAAAATAGAGTAAACCAGGATCAAAGGCATGAATGAAGGACAATCTACATGCACAAGTTGTAAACTATATTGTGCTTGTGGATCCAAAAGATTGTCCTGACAAGGCATCTTTTGATCGTCGGAAAGCAAATGATTATAACTACTTTGTTCTTGGAGGCTCCCATTCAGCAGAGGCAAAAAGGCAGCTGAATATTGAGTTTCCATGCAACTCTCATTACAAGACATGTAATTGTACACTTAATGCTGGTTTGACTGATTCGGAGGCAAACTTACTGGCTTTTGATCACAATATTGATGATGAGTATAGGAAGTCCATGTCTTAAATAGAATGGGTTCATTTCTATCACAATGAGTTCGTTTTACGAAACTCAATGAGGATCGTTTTACGAAACTCAATTATAAGCAAGTAATCAACCACCTCCTCGTGGGTTCAGTTCGTACTACCTACTAGCATTTCACATAGTGCATTGAAGGATGTGAAAGAATTTGTTTACAAGATGGGTGAGCTTGTGAGGTACTTTACATGATACAAAATATGATGCGTATCAATGCTGCATACAAGTTTGAATGCATATTGCTAATATGCTGTACTTTTTCATTTCTAGGTATGTGAGCTCAAAGGAAATAGAACCCACCACGCTTGAGAATGCTCGAGTTATGTCAGTGGAGGTGGTTTGTTTAGTGGAGGAGACATTTCCACATTCTATTCTTATAAGCCAACTACATCTTATAGTGCATTTGGTGGATGAGATTGCTATATGCGGTACTATACATGCACGATGGTTGTTCTTCCTCGAGTGCTTCATGAAGACCTTGAAGGGCTTCGTGAGACAAAATGCAAGACGCGAAGGTAGCATGGCCGAGGGTTGGTTGGTACAAGAGTCAGTTGTATATATTTCTGAGTTTCTTGTTGATGTGGATAGCTCTCTCCTACAACTATGGAGAGATGATGAAGACCTAAGGATGACCTCTATTGTGCCTCAAGGGAAAGGACGCAACAAAGTAATAGACACGGAGTTGCATAATAGTATCAACCTCTTTTGAGTGCTTAATAGTGATGTGATGAAAAGATGGGTGACAAGATACGAGGATGCAAAGGCAAGAAGACAAGAAGAAAGGGCCCTCTTTCGTACACACCATGGATCTCATGTGCCATACTCTCCGTATCTAAGAGCACTTCCAAAGGATATTCATGTGGATTGGCTACTTGATGAAATGGAGAAAGCAGAGAAAGACGACGGGATGCATATCACAATGGAAGAATGGGAGTATGCTAGGGGATGCATGAGCAAGGTCGGTATATAGAATCTTATGCATAAGTTAGGAGCTTTCAATAATTTAGATTGCTTATTTAATTGATTTTTTCTTGGTGTAGTGCACTATGTTCAATGCTGTATGGTGTGAGGGCAAGCATTTTTGAACACAACGGATTGATGATAAGAGAAACACACAAGATTGCGGCATCATTGTTAGCTTTGAGGGAGCCAATGGAGCCATGGATGATTATTGTGGCATAATCCAAGATTTTATTAAGCTTGACTTTCGACACTTCTTTGTGTATGTTTTGGATGTAAAGTGGTTTAAGGACGTGGTGGAAAGAGGCCCTAATGCAACAATCAAACGCCATCCAAGTGGCTTTGTAACTATTGACTCCACAAAGTTTTGGCAAAGTAGGAAGGACACACTAGTACTACCGCAACAATGTGAACAGGTACTGTGCACACATATAAAAATACTCGCTTTTAAATATTTGATGCAAGAAAAATAACATGATTGTATTTGTGTTTGAATTAGGTTGTCTATCAACCAATGGTGGATAATAATAGATGGTGGCATGTCATACCTATTATGCCACGTTCCAAAGTGATGTATAGTACATTTACTAATATGGAACGTATGGAGGATGATCATGGCCATGGACATGATGATGACCGTGATACGAGAGAGGAGGATGATCATGAGACAGGAGATACAGATATTGAGGCCATTACTCATGAGAATGAGCCTACCATTCGAGATGTTGATTTCGATGAGCACATGAGTAGCACAAGTAGTAGTGGGTTGAATGTATTTGTAGATCTAAACACTTGTTTGGATTTTGAAGTAGATAGTTTGGCAAGGGTTAATCTCATTGAGGATGAGATTGAACCGTAGCCTCATCATTGATATTGGCAAAACTATTTTACATATTGTCTCATTCTCCTCACCTCACTTAATTCTTGTATATGTGGGCTTGCAAAAAGTTATGTGCTTTGGTAATCATGGGCAATGTTTGGAAAGCTATGATGTATACCAAAATCTCACTTTCTATATTCTCTGGTTTGTGTCTATCTACGCATCTAAATGCATGTGTAAGTCTCAGTGTAAACACGCAAATAAACGTGCTAATACATGCGCAAATAGACGCACTGATAAACGTGATGTTAGAGGGGCCCGTATTTTCACAGTTTACACGTACAAATAGACGTGTTAATACACGTGCAAATAGACGAGTTGTTAGACATGCTTTTAGATGCACCCATAATTCCTCTACTAAAGCAACGCCTATAGATGCGCCTGCTATTTTGCGCGTCTACCAAGTGCATCTATAGTTGCTTTGTGTTGTGTGAACATAAGAAAATGAGACATATGCTCATGCTTATGCTTATGCATGAGCATAAGCGAAGTAGACATATGCTCATGCATAAGCATGAGCATATGTCTCTTTTTTCCCCCTTCTCTTATTCTCTCTTTCCCCCTTCTCTCTTTCCTTTCCCTCTTTCCTTTCCCTCTTATTCTCTATTTTTCCCTTCTCTTATGCTCATGCATAAGCATAAGCATGAGCTTATGCTTATGCTTATGCTTAAGCATAAGCATGAGCATAAGAAAATGAGACATATACTCATGCTTATGCTTATGCATGAGCATAAGCGAAGTAGACATATGCTCATGCATAAGCATGAGCATATGTCTCTTTTTTCCCCCTTCTCTTATTCTCTCTTTCCCCCTTCTCTCTTTCCTTTCCCTCTTTCCTTTCCATCTTATTCTCTATTTCCCCCTTCTCTTATGCTCTTCTCTCATTTCCCTCTTCTCTTATGCTCTTCTCTTATGCTCTTTTTTCCCCCTTCTCTTCCTCTTATGCTCTTCTCTCATTTCCCTCTACTCTTATGCTCTCTTCCTCTTCTTCTCTCTTTCCCCCTTCTCTTATGCTCATGCATAAACATAAGCATGAGCATAAGAATGCTTATGCTTATGCATGAGCATAAGACATTCCTCTTCTCTTATGCTCTTCTCTCATTTCCCTCTTCTATTCCCTCTTCTTCAGATTCCTCTTCTCTTCCTCTTCTTCTCTCTTTCCCCCTTCTCTTATGCTCGTGCATAAACATAAGCATGAGCATAAGAATGCTTATGCTTATGCATGAGCATAAGAGATTCCTCTTCTCTTATGCTCTTCTCTATTTCCCCCTTCTCTCTTCCTCTTCTTCTCTTCCTCTTATTCTCTCTTTCCCCCTTTTCTTATGCTCATGCATAAACATAAGCATGAGCATAAGAATTCTTATGCTTATGCATGAGCATAAGAGATTCCTCTTCTCTTATGCTCTTCTCTCTTCTCCTCTCTTTCCCTCTCCTTTCCACTACAAGGCATAGGCCATTTTCCAACGGAAATACCGACGCTTTCTACATTAAAATTTTTTTTTTTCACGGGCGCAAACGTCGCTATAAGTGTCGCTAAAGGCGTCGAAAAAGGAGCATCGCTATAAAGCATCACTATATAGCGACACTAGCAAACGTCGCTATATAGCGACGATGCAAACGTCGCTATATAGCGACACTGTTAATCGTCGCTATACAGCGACACTGGTAAACGTTGCTATATAGCGACAATTAACAGAAGTAAAAAAAAAGGGTTAGTGGGGCTAAACAGGGCTTCCTTTTGGCCATGTTTAGCCCCACTAATCCTTTTTTTTTTTGTAATTACAAAAGAAAATGTTTTATAACAAAATTTCCCTTGCTTGCAGGGTGATACAAAATTGTTCTTGTGAAATGATGAGTAACAAATGCATATACATGTCGGACATATACAACAGTGTTTGTAACAAAATTACCCTGTCGAAAGGGCGATACAAAATTGCTCAAACGAGCGGATATACAAAATGTTACTACCACTACTCATCCGAATCCGAATTATCTTCGTCTTGTTGTCCTGTTCCTTGGTCCTCGACACCTGCATCTTCTCCCTCATCCTCGCCACCTACATCCGATCCTTGGCCCTGTTGATCGCTCGCCTCCGATGATGGGATGCTTGAGCTTTGACCCTAAGAGTGAACCATATAAATCGAAAATTAGATTGGAACTTAAATTAAAAAGTGAGATTACAAGTAGGAGTAAACTTATACCGTGCGAGCAGCCACCTCAGCCCAATGGAACGTCGCTCCCATTGCCTCTTGCTCAATGAACCATGGCTTTGTTCCTATCCGAAATGCGCGTCGCGTCTCTGCATCTGTAGGAAGATGACCCATCGCAGCTTGCTGTGGATCCAATTTACGAGAGTTAGAGTTAGCTAAAGTGCATGTAATATGTAAGTAAAACAAATAGAACAATACATTAAATGGGAAGAAGTAGACTTACCATGGTTGCCTCGAACGCATACCATCCGCCTGCACCAAAGTACGAAGTACCTATGACGTCCAGTCGTCTCTTCGCAGCCCTCCTCTGACCGTCGAACATTTCCGGATGGTCCTTATGTTGCTTCTTGAAGTACTTCCAATCAGCTTTGTCTGCCCAGCTGGCTTTAGCCAACCCCTTTGTAATGGAAGTACGCAAGGTTGATCTACGATGCTTCAGGACCAAACCCATGCGCTCTCGCATATAATCATCATTAAACTCCACATTTGGCGGATTAGGGTATCTTTGTTTTAACTCATCGATCACCGCCTGCTTCTTTTGGGCATCTTGATACCGCCAATCGGTATTTATGCCGCTCTTGAAGTGATGACTCATCAACCTCCTCATGACGGCCATCACTGCTTTGCCCTTTTTATCTTCTATTATCTCTCTGACAGATGTGATTTGATAGGAGAGATCCCCTGATGAGTAAGGGGGACTGATGGTAGCAGAGTCTAAAGGAGTGGAAGCTACGCGAGCGCTTCCGGAGCGAGGAGTAGTAGTGGGAGTAGGAGAGGGAAAGGGACCTGACTGATACTGTGTCTCCGGACCAAGTGGAGACCTAAAGGAGCGTGTGTGTGTTGACTCATCTACATCTCCCGAGTTAGCACAACATGAGCCGCCCGTCCTACTCTTCCTTCCCTTGCGAGAGGCATGCGTAGGTGATGATCCCGTGGTCGAAGGGGCGCGAGGGGATGGCTAGTTAGTACGCCCACCCGTCGGTGTAGGGGAAGGAATTGCTGAGGTCCTCTAAGAGAGCAGAGAGAAGAATCTTGCTGCCTCCTCATCGCTCATCTGTGCTACAAACTCGTCGGGACTCCCGACAAAGCCATGCGTGGCTAGCAAAGGAGTTCCCCGAGGGGTAGTCGCAGTGCTATGTGGAAGAGGAGTCGGACTAGGGGTAGTCATAGTGCTAGGTCTGAGAGGAGTCGGACCAGGGGTAGTCCTCGGGGTAGTCGCCTGAGAGGAATCAAAGTCCTCTAGAGCATATAGATCGTGAGCTCTCCTCCTGCGAGGCTGTCCGAACTCGTCGGATAAGCGACGTGATCCCATGTCTAACATAGACACAAACACGAAAACAGAAAACAAAAAAACAAACATAAGCATAGGCATAGGCATAGGCATAGGCAAGAAGAAAGAAGAGGGAAAGCAGATGGAAAGGAAAGAAAAGAATGAGAATGAGGAAATAGAGAATGAGAGAAGGGGGAAATAAAGAAGGGGAAAGAGATGAGGGGGAATGAGAGAAGCATAAGCATAAGCTTATGCGGAAATAGAGAATAAGCTTATGCGGAGAGAGAGAAGGAGAGAAGCATAAGCTTATGCTTTCTCTCATTCTCTATTATGCTTCTCTCCTTCTCTATTTCCACATAAGCATAAGCTTGAGCTTATGCAGAAATAGAGAATGAGTTTCCGCATAAGCTTCTCTCATTCTCTATTTCTGCATAAGCTCATGAATAAGCATGAGCTTATGCGGAAACTTAAGCATAAGCTCATGCTTATGCTCATGTGGAAAAAGAGAAGGAGATTATGCGAAAATAGAGAATGAGTTTCCGTATAAGCTTCTCTCATTCCCTGTTTCCGCATAAGCTCATGCATAAGCATGAGCTTATGCGAAAACTTAAGCATAAGCTCATGCTCATGCATGAGCATAAGCATAAGCTTATGCTTATGCTTATGCTTAAGCATAAGCATATGCATAAGCTCATGCTTATGCTCATGCGGAAATAGAGAATGAGCTTATGCGGAAATAGAGAATGAGCTTATGCTTCTCTCATTCTCTATTTCCGCATAAGCTCATGCATAAGCATGAGCTTATGCGGAAACTTAAGCATAACCTCATCCTCATGCATGAGCGTAAGCATAAGGTTATGCTTATGCTTATGCTTAAGCCTAAGCATAAGCTCATGCTTATGCTCATGCAGAAAAAGAGAAGGAGCTTATGCAGAAATAGAGAATGAGAGAAGCATAAGCATGAGCTTATGCTTCTCTCATTCTCTATTTCCGCATAAGCTCATGCATAAGCTTAAGCTTATGCAGAAATAGAAGCATAAAGAAGGGGGAAACTTAAGCATAAACTCATGCTCATGCATGAGCATAAGCATGAGCTTATGCTTATGCTTATGCATAAGCATAAGCATAAGCTCATGCTTATGCTCATGTGGAAAAAGAGGAGCTTATGCGGAAATAGAGAATGAGTTTCCGCATAAGCTTCTCTCATTGTCTATTTCCGCATAAGCTCATGCATAAGCATGAGCTTATGTGGAAACTTAAGCGTAAGCTCATGCTCATGCATGAGCATAAGCATAAGCTCATGCTTATGCTCATGCGGAAAAAGAGAAGGAGCTTATGCGAAAATAGAGAATAAGTTTCCGCATAGGCTTCTCTCATTCTCTATGTCCGCATAAGCTCATGCATAAGCATGAGCTTATGCGGAAACTTAAGCATAAGCTCATGCTCATGCATGAGCATAAGCATGAGCTTATGAGCATAAGCATGAGCTTATGCTCATGCGGAAATAGAGAAGGAGCTTATGCGAAAATAGAGAATGAGTTTCCGCATAAGCTTCTCTCATTCTCTATTTCTGCATAAGCCAATGCATAAGCATAAGCTTATGTGGAAACTTAAGCATAAGCTCATGCTCATGCATGAGCACTAGCATGAGCTTATGCTTATGCTTATGCTTATGCTCATGCGGAAAAAGAGAAGGAGCTTATGCGGAAATAGAGAATGAGAGAAGCATAAGCATGAGCTTATGCTTCTCTCATTCTCTATTTCCGCATAAGCTCATGCATAAACATAAGCTTATGCGGAAATAGAAGCATAAAGAAGGGGGAAACTTAAGCATAAGCTCATGCTCATGCATGAGCTTATGCTTATGCTCATGCACGAGCATGAGCTTATGCAAATGAGAGAAGGGGGAAATAGAGAAGGGGGAATGAGAGAAGGGGAAATGAGAGAAGGCGGAAATAGAGAAGCGGGAAAGAGAGAAGGGGGAAACTTAAGCATAAGCTCATGCTCATGCATGAGCATAAGCATGAGCTTATGCTTATGCTTATGCATAAGCATAAGCATAAGCATAAGCTCATGCTTATGCTCATGCGAAAAAAGAGAAGGAGCTTATGAGGAAATAGAGAATGAGTTTCCGCATAAGCTTCTCTCATTCTGTATTTCAGTAGAAGCTCACGCATAAGCATGAGCTTATGCGGAAACTTAAGCATAAGCTCATGCTCATGCATGAGCATAAGCATTAGCTTATGCTTATGCTTATGCTTAGACATAAGCATAAGCATAAGCTCATGCTTATGCTCATGCATAAGAATAAGCTTATGCAGAAATAGAAGCATAAAGAAGGGGGAAACTTAAGCATAAGCTCATGCTCATGCATGAGCATAAGCATGAGCTTATGCTTATGCTTATGCTCATGCATGAGCATGAGCTTATGCGAATGAGAGAAGGGGGAATGAGAGAAGGGGGAACTGGAGAAGGGGGAAAGAGTGAAGGGGGAAACTTAAGCATAAGCTCATGCTCCCGCATGAGCTTAAGCATGAGCTTATGCTCATGCGGAAAAAGAGAAGGAGCTTATGCGGAAATAGAGAATGAGTTTCCACATAAGTTTCTCTCATTCTCTATTTCTGCATAAGCTCATGCGGAAACTTAAGCATAAGATCATGCTCATGCATGAGCATAAGCATGAGCTCATGCTTATGCTTATGGTTAAAGCTCATGCTTATGCTTATGCTTAAGCAGCATAAGCTCATGCTTATGCTCATGCAGAAAAAGAGAAGGAGCTTATGCGGAAATAGAGAATGAGCTTATGCTTCTCTCATTCTCTATTTCCACATAAGCTCATGCATAAGCATGAGCTTATGCGGAAACTTAAGCATAAGCTCATGCTCATGCATGAGCATAAGCTCATGCTTATGCTCATGTGGAAAAAGAGGAGCTTATGCGGAAATAGAGAATGAGTTTCCGCATAAGCTTCTCTCATTCTCTATTTCCGCATAAGCTCATGCATAAGCATGAGCTTATGCGGAAACTTAAGCATAAGCTCATGCTCATGCATGAGCATAAGCATAAGCTTATGCTTATGCTTATGCTTAAGCCTAAGCATAAGCATAAGCTCATGCTTATGCCCATGCTTATGCTTATGCCCATGCGGAAAAAGAGAAGGAGCTTATGCGGAAAAAGAGAATGAGCTTATGCTTCTCTCATTCTCTATTTCCGCATAAGCTCATGCATAAGCATGAGCTTATGCGGAAACTTAAGCATAAGCTCATGCTCATGCATGAGCATAAGCATAAGCTTATGCTTATGCTTATGCTTAAGCGTAAGCATAAGCTCATGCTTATGCTTATGCTTAAGCGTAAGCATAAGCTCATGCTTATGCTCATGCAGAAAACAAGAAGGAGCTTATGCGGAAATAGAGAATGAGAGAAGCATAAGCATGCGCTTATGCTTCTCTCATTCCTCTATTTCCACATAAGCTCATGCATAAGCATAAGCTTATGTGAAAATAGAAGCATAAAGAAGGGGGAAACTTAAGCATAAGCTCATGCTCATGCATGAGCATAAGCATGAGCTTATGCTTATGCTCATGCTTATGCATGAGCTTATGCGGAACTAGACAATGAGAGAAGCTTATGCGGAAACTCATTCTCTATTTCCGCATAAGCTCCTTCTCTTTTTCCGCATGAGCATAAGCATGAGCTTATGCTTATGCTTACCCAGTTGGAGCTTCGGATTCAGGAATATGCTGAGAGCATATGTATCATTCCTGTTTTGTCAAAAGCAGATTAGGCTTTGGTGGTTGTAGCAGTGTTTGCAGTTTATGATGCTATAGCAGGGACAGATTATGCCTGTGCATATGCCTGTGTGCTTCAGTCGGAGTTAGTTTGCAGGGAAGTCCCAGAGCGGAAGAGATGCAGATTCAGTAAAAGTATTACTGAGCATCGTCAACAACAGAACAAACAAGGTACTAACCTCTGAGAAGATCCCGCTAGCTGAATCTGCATCTCTTCCGCTCTGGGACTTCCCTGCAAACTAACTCCGACTGAAGCACACAGGCATATGAACAGGCATAATCTATCCCTGCTATAGCATCATAAACTGCAAACACTACTACAACCACCAAAGCCTAATCTGCTTTTGACAAAATAGAAATGACACATATGCTCTCAGCATATTCATGAATCCGAAGCTTCAACTGGGTAAGCATAAGCATAAGCTCATGCTTATGCTCATGCGGAAAAAGAGAAG
Organism: Dipteris shenzhenensis; assembly: GCF_047967505.1. Taxonomy (NCBI): domain Eukaryota; kingdom Viridiplantae; phylum Streptophyta; class Polypodiopsida; order Gleicheniales; family Dipteridaceae; genus Dipteris; species Dipteris shenzhenensis. The sequence goes on from NC_141604.1 coordinate 25,891,815, forward strand.
GAGCTTATGCGGAAATAGAGAATGAGTTTCCGCATAAGCTTCTCTCATTGTCTAGTTCCGCATAAGCTCATGCATAAGCATGAGCTTATGCGGAAACTTAAGCGTAAGCTCATCCTCATGCATGAGCATAAGCATAAGCTCATGCTTATGCTCATGTGGAAAAAGAGAAGGAGCTTATGCAGAAATAGAGAATGAGTTTCCACATAAGCTTCTCTCATTCTCTATTTCCGCATAAGCTCATGCATAAGCATGAGCTTATGCGGAAACTTAAGCATAAGCTCATGCTCATGCATGAGCATCAGCATGAGCTTATGCTTATGCTTATGCATACATAAGCATGAGCTTATGCGGAAACTTAAGCGTAAGCTCATGCTCATGCATGAGCATAAGCATAAGCTCATGCTTATGCTCATGCGAAAAAAGAGAAGGACCTTATGCGGAAATAGAGAATTAGTTTCCTCATAAGCATCTCTCATTCTCTATTTCCGCATAAGCTCATGCATAAGCATGAGCTTATGCGGAAACTTAAGCATAAGCTCATGCTCATGCATGAGCATAAGCATAAGCTCATGCTTATGCTCATTCGGAAATAGAGAAGGAGCTTATGCGGAAATAGAGAATGAGTTTCCGCATAAGCTTCTCTCAATCTCTATTTCCGCATAAGCTCATGCATAAGCATAAGCTTATGCGGAAACTTAAGCATAAGCTCATGCTCATGCATGAGCACAAGCATGAGCTTATGCTTATGCTTATGCTTATGCTCATGCGGAAAAAGAGAAGGATCTTATGCGGAAATAGAGAATGAGAGAAGCAAAAGCATGAGCTTATGCTTCTCTCATTCTCTATTTCCGCATAAGCTCATGCATAAGCATAAGCTTATGCGGAAATAGAAGCATAAAGAAGGGGGAAACTTAAGCATAAGCTCATGCTCATGGATGAGCTTATGCTTATGCTCATGCATGAGCATGAGCTTATGCGAATGAGAGAAGGGGGAAATAGAGAAGGGGGAATGAGAGAAGGGGGAATGAGAGAAGGCGAAAATAGAGAAGGGGGAAAGAGAGAAGGGGGAAACTTAAGCATAAGCTCATGCTCATGCAGAAAAAGAGAAGGAGCTTATGAGGAAATAGAGAATGAGTTTCCGCATAAGCTTCTCTCATTCTCTATTTCCGCATAAGCTCATGCATAAGCATGAGCTTATGCTTATGCTTATGCTTAGACATAAGCATCAGCATAAGCTCATGCTTATGCTCATGCATAAGCATAAGCTTATGCAGAAATAGAAGCATAAAGAAGGGGGAAACTTAAGCATAAGCTCATGCTCATGCATGAGCTTATGCTTATGCTTATGCATAAGCTCATGCTCATGCATGAGCATGAGCTTATGCGAATGAGAGAAGGGGGAATGAGAGAATGAGGAAATAGAGAAGGGGGAAAGAGAGAAGGGGGAAACTTAAACATAAGATCATGCTCCCGCATGAGCATAAGCATGAGCTTATGCTCATGCAGAAAAAGAGAAGGAGCTTATGCGGAAATAGAGAATGAGTTTCTGCATAAGCTTCTCTCATTCTCTATTTCCGCATAAGCATGAGCTTATGCGAAAACCTAAGCATAAGATCATGCTCATGGATGAGCATAAGCATGAGCTCATGCTTATGCTTATGCTTAAAGCTCATGCTTATGCTTATGCTTAAGCATAAGCATAAGCATAAGCTCATGCTTATGCTCATGCGGAAAAAGAGAAGAAGCTTATGCGGAAATAGAGAATGAGCTTATGCTTCTCTCATTCTCTATTTCCGCATAAGCTCATGCATAAGCATGAGCTTATGCGGAAACTTAAGCATAAGCTCATGCTCATGCATGAGCATAAGCTCATGCTTATGCTCATGTGGAAAAAGAGAAGCTTATGCGGAAATAGAGAATGAGTTTCAGCATAAGCTTCTCTCATTCTCTATTTCCGCATAAGCTCATGCATAAGCATGAGCTTATGCGGAAACTTAAGCATAAGCTCATGCTCATGCATGAGCATGAGCATAAGCATAAGCTTATGCTTAAGCATAAGCATAAGCATAAGCTCATGCTTATGCCCATGCGGAAAAAGAGAAGGAGCTTATGCGGAAATAGAGAATGAGCTTATCCTTCTCTCATTCTCTATTTCTGCATAAGCTCATGCATAAGCATGAGCTTATGCGGAAACTTAAGCATAAGCTCATGCTCATGCATGAGCATAAGAGAAGGACTTATGTGGAAATAGAGAATGAGAGAAGCATAAGCATGCGCTTATGCTTCTCTCATTCTCTATTTGCGCATAAGCTCATGCATAAGCATAAGCTTATGGGAAAATAGAAGCATAAAGAAGGGGGAAACTTAAGCATAAGCTCATGCTCATGCATGAGGATAAGCATGAGCTTATGCTTATGCTATAAGCATAAGCATAAGCTCATGCTTATGCTCATGCAGAAAAAGAGAAGGAGCTTATGCGGAAATAGAGAATGAGTTTCCGCATAAGCTTCTCTCATTGTCTAGTTTCGCATAAGCTCATGCATAAGCATGAGCTTATGCGGAAACTTAAGCGTAAGCTCATGCTCATGCATGAGCATAAGCATAAGCTCATGCTTATGCTTATGCGGAAAAAGAGAAGGAGCTCATGCTTATGCTTATGCGTAAAAAGAGAAGGAGCTTATGCAGAAATAGAGAATGCGTTTCCGCATAAGCTTCTCTCATTCTCTATTTCCGCATAAGCTCATGCTCATGCATGAGCATAAGCATGAGCTTATGCTTATGCTTATGCATACATAAGCATGAGCTTATGCGGAAACTTAAGCGTAAGCTCATGCTCATGCATGAGCATAAGCATAAGGTCAAGCTTATGCTCATGCGGAAAAAGAGAAGGAGCTTATGCAGAAATAGAGAATGAGTTTCCACATAAGCATCTCTCATTCTCTATGTCCGCATAAGCTCATGCATAAGCATGAGCTTATGCGGAAACTTAAGCATAAGCTCATGCTTATGCTTATGCATAAGCAGAAGCATAAGCATAAGCTCATGCTTATGGTCATGCGAAAATAGAGAAGGAGCTTATGCGGAAATAGAGAATGAGTTTCCGCATAAGCTTCTCTCATTCTCTATTTCTGCATAAGCTCATGCATAAGCATAAGCTTATGCGGAAACTTAAGCATAAGCTCATGCTCATGCATGAGCACAAGCATGAGCTTATGCTTATGCTCATGCGGAAAAAGAGAAGGAGGTTATGCAGAAATAGAGAATGAGAGAAGCATAAGCATGAGCTTATGCTTCTCTCATTCTCTATTTGCGCATAAGCTCATGCATAAGCATAAGCTTATGCGGAAATAGAAGCATAAAGAAGGGGGAAACTTAAGCATAAGCTCATGCTCATGCATGAGCTTATTCTTATGCTCATGCATGAGCATGAGCTTATGCGAATGAGAGAAGGGGGAAATAGAGAAAGGGGAATGAGAGAAGGCAAAAATGGAGAAGGGGGAAAGAGAGAAGTGGGAAACTTAAGCGTAAGCTCATGCTCATGCATGAGCATAAGCATGAGCTGATGCTTATGCTTATGCATAAGCATGAGCTGATGCTTATGCTTATGCATAAGCATAAGCATAAGCATAAGCTCATGCTTATGCTCATGCGGAAAAAGACAAGGAGCTTATGAGGAAATAGAGAATGAGTTTCCGCATAAGCTTCTCTCATTCTCTATTTCCGCATAAGCTCACGCATAAGCATGATCTTATGCTTAATTTAAGCATAAGCTCATGCTCATGCATGAGCATAAGCATGAGCTTATGCTTATGCTTATGCTTAGACATAAGCATAAGCATAAGCTCATGCTTATGCTCATGCATAAGCATAAGCTTATGCGGAAATAGAAGCATAAAGAAGGGGGAAACTTAAGCATAAGCTCATGCTCATGCATGAGCATAAGCATGAGCTTATGCTTATGCTTATGCTTATGCATAAGCTTATGCTCATGCATGAGCATGAGCTTATGCGAATGAGAGAAGGGGGAATGAGAGAAGGGGGAAATAGAGAAGGGGGAAAGAGAGAAGGGGGAAACATAAGCATAAGCTCATGCTCCTGCATGAGCATAAGCATGAGCTTATGCTCATGCGGAAAAAGAGAAGGAGCTTATGCGGAAATAGAGAATGAGTTTCCACATAAGCTTCTCTCATTCTCTATTTCCGCATAAGCTCACGCATAAGCATGAGCTTATGCGGAAACTTAAGCATAAGCTCATGCTCATGCATGAGCATAAGCATGATCTCATGCTTATGCTTATGCTTAAAGCTCATGCTTAGCATAAGCATAAGCATAAGCTCATGCTTATGCTCATGCGGAAAAAGAGAATGAGCTTATGCGGAAATAGAGAATGAGCTTATGCTTCTCTCATTCTCTATTTCCGCATAAGCTCATGCATAAGCATGAGCTTATGCGAAAATTTAAGCATAAGCTCATGCTCATGCATGTGCATAAGCTTAAGCTTATGCTTATGCTTAAGCATAAGCATAAGCTCATGCTTATGCATGTGCATAAGCTTAAGCTTATGCTTATGCTTAAGCAGAAGCATAAGCTCATGCTTATGCTCGTGCATGAGCATGAGCTTAGGCTTAAGTTTCCCCCTTCTTTATGCTTCTATTTTCGCATGAGCATAAGCATAAGCTCATGCTTATGCTCATGCGGAAAAAGAGAAGGAGCTTATGCAGAAATAGAGAATGAGCTTATGCTTCTCTCATTCTCTATTTCTGCATAAGCTCATGCATAAGCATGAGCTTATGCGGAAACTTAAGCATAAGCTCATTCTCATGCATGAGCATAAGCATAAGATTATGCTTAAGCATAAGCATAAGCTCATGCTTATGCTCATGTGGAAATAGAAGCATAAAGAAGGGGGAAACTTAAGCATAAGCTCATGCTCATGCATGAGCATAAGCATGAGCTTATGCTTATGCTTATGTTTAAGCATTAGCATAAGCATAAGCTCATGCTTATGCTCATGCATGAGCATGAGCTTATGCGAAAGAGAGAAGGGGGAAATAGAGAAGGGGGAAAGAGAGAAGGGGGAATGAGAGAAGCATAAGCATAAGAGAATAAGAGGGGAAGGAAATAGAGAATAAGAGGAAAAGGAAAGAGAGAAGGGAAAAGAGACGAGGGGGAAAGAGAGAAGGGGGAAAGAGAGAATAACAGAAGAGGGAAAAAAGAGAAGGGGGAAAAAGGAGAATAAGAGAAGGGGGAAGAAGGAAAGAGTGGGAGGGGAAGAGAGGGTTCCTACGCCCATCACTGCAGCTAGCGCTTAAGGCGCTAGCTGCAAGCCAATGCAAATTACAAAAATAATAAATGGAAAAAAGAGGAAGCACTTACCTGAAATAGTATGTCCCGCTTGGTGTAGTGGATTGGCCCTACAAAAGAGAGAAAACAACCCATTTTTTCAAATAAGATGTTAGTGGAAGGAGGAGATTACAAAAGCAACTTCTTGAAGGGAGGAGATTGAGGAGACAAGGAGAAAGAGAAGGAAGAGAAATATAGAAAAAAGAGGTGAGTTTTCTTTCTTTCTTGAAATCTCGTTTTTTGTTTCAATCCTTTCAAAACAAGCATAAAAACTAGTTTATAGGTTTAGCAATACAAGAAGAAACACTCACAAAACTAAAGCTAAGAAACAAACAACCTACACTGTTGAAACAAACTCACCTCTTGAAGGACTTCCTTTCAAGAAACCAAAGAGGGAAAAGGATAGAGAGGGAGTACAAGAGGTAGGAGAAGGGTGAGGAGTGGAAAATAGACTGGGAGGTTGCTTGGAATAGGTGGGAGGTCGTCGAAAATAGGTGGGAGGAGATTTTGGGTTGCTTACTTGAGAGATTAGGGAATAGTATGAAGAAAACGCCACGTGTTTAGCATCTCAGGTTTTAACCCATAGCATCGCTATATAGCGACGCTTATTCATCGCTATATAGTGACAAAATAGAGCGTCACTATATAGCGATGCTTACTGTCACTTTTTTGATGTGGCCTCAAGAGAAGCTCAAACATGCTATTTTATAATTGTCAATATCTCCTCTTCATGCTTATGTTGTGATTTTATAAGTGTAGATGGAAGGGACGAGTGGAAGCTCGTTCGATGATGCACCAATACCCGGGAGCACGAAGTGGCTTACGGAGAGGTTATACTGTCATTGCACTCATTACAAGTGAGGAGTACGACATCAACGTCATATTATCATGCGCCACTTGCAAATGTATGGGGAGGAGCCGGAACCAGTACCCCCCATTGGTGTTGCACATATTGATGGATCATCGGTAAGTCAAAGCTATTTAAGTTCGTAATCTTATTGTATACCGGGAAATAGAAGATCTTATATTTACACGAAATCTTAAAACAGGATGAGGAGGGCGACGAGGGTACACATATATCTTCTCACTTTCAACAAGACTATAGTCTCCCGGATGACGACGAGGGTATGGTCGACATGATGGATTCCATTTTTAGGGGCACTACATCCCACGTACACGTGATGTCAGAGTCTGAGGTCAAAATGAGAGAGTTGCAATCAACACAATTGTACGAGGGTGCTAGGATGTCTAAAGTACGTGCTTGTCTCTCAATCTTGAATCTACAAGTACAGTATGGGTGGTCGGATACAAGTGTCTCGGCCTTAATGAGGTTAGCCCTTGCATTAATTGGACTCATTATTTGGATATTGTTTGTTTTGAGAATCATCATTTGGATAGTGTCTTTGTCATAGGTTTCTCCAGAAGATGTTGCCTGCATCAAATACCATGCCCGCATCAAGAGATGAAGCGAAAAAGATGCTAACAACGGTGGGTATGGATTATAATACCATCCATGCTTGCCGTAATGATTGTATTCTCTTTCATCGTGAGCATGGAGATTTGGCTAGTTGTCCAAAGTGTGGGGAACAACGATATAGAGATGACTTGCAGGGTGAGCGGATACCGGTAAAGGTCTTAAGACACTTTCCCATCATTGCAAGAATACAACACATGTTTCGATGCAAATCCATAGCGGAGTTGATGACATGGCATGCATCTCATCGGTCCATTGATCACACATTGAGGATTCCCGCAGATTGTGCAGCTTGGAAGCACATAGATAATCAGTGGCTGGACTTTGCGAGGGAGCCACGCAACTTACATCTTGGGCTAGCCATGGACGGCGTGAATCCTTTCGGGTTACGCTCGACATCTTGGTCGACATGGCCCGTAGTCGTGGTGAATTACAATATCCCACCATGGCTAACAATAAAAAAGGGACACCTCATGCTTGCACTACTTGTGCCAGGAAAGTACAAGGCAAAAAACATGGACATGTACATGGCACCTTTGATAGAGAAGTTACAGATATTATGGAGAGGAGTGCAGGTCTTTGATATTTCCAGAGCTCCTAGACATACCAATGATATTTTGGTCAGGGGTATCTTGATGTGGACCATGCATGACTACCCAGGATATGGAGAGTGCGTAGGTACATGGTTGTGTCTTTACATGTACAATGAGGGATTATGCTTTTTTTACTCTCTTTTCCATGCATGTCTTGTACTAACACATTCATGCACGCGTGCAGGACTTGTTACAAGTGGGTACCATGCTTGTCTTGTTTGTGGACCAGCTCTGCAATCGCGTGCATGCTACTCCAAACATATGAGGAAAAATGTTTATGAAGGTCATGCTTGATACCTTCCGCTCGACCATCTCGTACGTGGAGGTCAGCTTGATCCACCACCATCATATTTGAAGGCACGTGACTGGATTCAAGCTTGGAGGGTGAATGGAGAGGAACCTCCTCGTGGTATGAAGAGGCTATCGATCTTTCACGAGCTTCCTTATTGGGGTCAGTTACAAATCAATCATCTCTTGGATCCCATGCATATCTTCAAGAATGTGGGGGCTACTATTTGGGCACACTTGGTTGGTTCCAAGGACTTGAGAGGAGTGCGAGAAGATTTGCGTGCTATGAATAGGATGTCTCGTTTGTGGCCCCAAGTGCATGCTTCGGGAAAAGTTGTCCTCTCGAAAGCAACGTGGATCCTCTCTACGAGGGAGGAGGCAGCGGTCAAGGCAGACATTGCCTCTTTTCAAACACTGACAGGGTGCATGCGTTGCTTGAAAGGAGCATTTTCAAAGGACAATAAGCTTAGTGGCCTCAAGTCCCATGATTGGCACAAGGTCTTACAGGTATTCTAAGTAGAATTAGTGTACCGATAATAGTGATGCATTAGCGTAATTATTATTATGTTATATTGTTGACATGACTTATTATTATGTTATATTGTTGACATGACTTCATTGTTGCTTTGATAGTTCATCCTCCCAATTACAATAAAAGGGTGCTTACAAGAAGATGTTAGAAATGCTATATTCAAGATCTGTGGTATTGTGAGGTATGCTTACTATTAAATCGCATTATGTATTTTCTTAATGGACATGTGAAATAGGTGATATCTCAAATATCTTACATATGCATGGACATGTGAAATAGGTGGATATCTCAAAAAGATACTCTGTATCGAGCATTGAGAAGGCTAGGGTGGAATCCATCGAAGCCGTATGCTTGCTTGAGAAGCACTTTCCCTCAAGCATTATGACAACTCAAGTCCACTTGCTTGTGCACATAGTTGATGAGGTGGCTATAGCAGGTACCGTTCATAATCGATGGATGTTTTTTCTCGAGCGGTTTATGAAAACTTTAAAGGGGTTTGTAAGACAAAGAGAAAGACCGGAAGCAAGCATGGTAGAGGGATGGCTTGTGCAAGAGTCATTAGTATATATCACAGAGTTTCTTGCATCCACGGATCCTGATATGCCGCAAGCTTGGCACAACAAGGATGATGATCACATCATTGGCGAGGTTCCCCAAGGAAAAGGGATTGAAAGAAAGATGAGCGAAGAGCAAATGGAGAAATTCAATAAGTTTTGTATCCTCAATAGCCCTGAGATGCAAAAGTGGATTGAGAGATATGAAGTGGCCAAAGCAGAAAGAATAAATGCAAGGACGAGATTCAGAGTAATGTATAGGCGATCACAACCATATCCACGAGATCTGGCTCTTCTCCCTACTCACATGTCACTTGATTGGCTACAACTGGCTCTACGTAAAGCCTAACGTGATGGAGAGACAATAAACGAGCGCGAGCGAGAGTTATCATCCAGATGTATGGTGCATGTAAGTTTCTTATCTCTTGACGTAATTAAGTAATTATTTGTGGCAATATATGCTATAAAATAGGTGCATCTTCATTGTTTTAATGATGCTCTTTTATAGTACAAAAAGTACAGTGCATTATGGTCATATGGATGACATTTTCATGTGGAACGCATCGATTCAAAGAGAGTCACGTATGATTGTGGAGTCATGGCTAACTTCACACAAGAAAGCCGAGCAAGTGCTTCGGATACCAATCTTCTCTCCTCACAGTTGGATTATTGTGTGGAACCATAAGCGAAATCTATGAAATTGATTTCAGACGATTTACTATTTTCATTCTTGATGTAAAATGGTTTAGAAGTACTTACAACGGTCCCCATGCGAGAGTGAGAAAAGATAGTAGCAGTCTCTTTGCAATAGACTCCACCAAACATTGGACCGATGAAAGTGATACTTTTGTTCTTCCCGAGCACTGTGAGCAGGTGCATACTTATGATTTAATTAGTCGAAGCTTTCGTTTTTAAAGTCCATTGATATATATATAATTGACGACATTTGGCACCCATCTTCAATATAGCTGGTTTTTCATCCGGATCGTTCTGATCCAAGATGGTGGTACGTGATCCAAGTTGCACTATGAAGTAAGCAAATTTTTGAAGATCGAGATGTGGATATGGAGATGCCACTACCAATGCCGGATCCAATTGATAAATCTAGCGAAGAAGATGTAGATCACCATATGAGCCAAGAGGAAGATATGCATAATGACATCGCACGGGAGGAGGATGGAGATCATGATATTGATGAAGAAGACAACAATCATCAAGATCAATCACCACACTTAAGCTTTATTGAAGAAGATGATCAAATACTTTTAGGTGAATGTACGATGCTAGAGTGCGATGATGATATAGGAGATGAACTCGGTATAGAGTTGGAGATAGACTTGCTTGGTACCTTAGACTTGGCTCAAGATGAAACAGTTGATGTAAATGCTCTTATTTGATTTTTCTCATCTCAAACTTGGACATGAATATATGAGCTTCAAAGGCTTGATGTACATGCTCTCATTTTTTCATTCTCTATGAGCTCAAACATGTATGAAAAATTAAAAAATTTGTCATTGGAAAAAACTAACTTTTAAGGCCTAAAAAAAAAAAAAAACCTCTCTATAAAAACGTCGCTATAATATTTTGTATCAGTGTCGCTATATAGTGACTTTTGAAAGTCACTATATAGCGACTTTTAGCAATAGTCGCTATATAGCGATGATTTACGAAACCCGCTTTTCATACCGATGATTAACACTAAGCGGGCGCTAAACGTCGGTCTGTAAATGTCGCAATAGGATCCGTGTATAGTAGTGTTCCCTCTTCTTTCTCTCTTCTTTCTCTCTTCTTCCTCTTCTCTCCCTCTTCTTCCTCTTCTTCCTCTTCTTCCTCTTCCTTTCCCTCTTCTCTCCTCTTCTTTCCCTCTTTCCTTTCCCTCTTCTTCCTCTTCTCCTCCCCCTTCTCTTTTTCCTCTTCTCTCCCTCTTCTTTAGATTCCTCTTCCTCTTCTTCCTCTTCTTTCCCTCTTTGCCTATGCCTATGCCTATGCCTATGCTTATGTTTGTTTTTTTGCTTTTTGTTTTCGTGTTTGTGTCTATGTTAGACATGGGATCACGTCGCTCATTCGACGTCCCAGCTCTTGTTTCCCCCAACGGCGACGTGGGAATGGATGGCGTGGTCATTGTCATCGCCACGCTTTTGGCTGGCACAGCCACCAATCCGTTCAGCACCGGCTACTTTCAAGGAGATCCCACTGATCCACTAGAAGCCGTTACCGCCTGCGCGGGCATGTTTGGGAGGGGCTCCTACCCTGGGTATCCGGGGGAACTGCTGGTGGACAATGCTACGGATGCCCGCTACAATGCCAACGGAATCAACAATCGCATGTTTTTGCTACCTGCGATGTGGAGTCCGTCTACGCTGGCATGCCAGACGTTAGTGTGATCTTTCTTCTCTCGCGGTTCACGTTTGTTGATTACAGGAGCCATTCACGTTGAAGTTCGAAATTGAGCTGGATCATTTATTTGATCTCTCTGTCGACGTCAGCCTGCAAGAGTGCTGCAATCCGGTAGCACAGTGCCCGAAAACATACAGAGCACGAGTCCAAGCAAAATGACCAAGAGCAGCAGCAAAATGGAGAGGCCACGTAAATATCTAAAGAAGGATTCATAAGGGAAGACTAAGCTGGGCGGCCAAAAGAAATTAAACGGCCTCAAGAAGGAAGGGCCAGCAGGTTACAATGTGGTTACACGAACTGTGTGATATGCAAATTGTTTCTCATTCCTCATATATGTTGAGGTTCCTAACTTACATGTAATGAGTTTTATAAATAAAAATTGGAAGCTCCTACATCTTCTAAGGTTCATATCTGTTTATTGTACGTATAAGATTGTTCTCATCATCTTCCCGTACTCGACAAGACGAGGCAAATTAGAGGACTGAATTGTGAATAGAGGACTGAATTGTTCACAACTAGAGTAGATGACCATTAGATCTTGGGTTGCCAAAGCTTCATCCCCTTGTAGAGAAACCCACATTGTACTAGCATGTCCATAAACACTAGGGAATGACATTTGGAAAAATGAGAAGCGCAATCAAACTTGGATGCTAGACACTAAGCAAATGGAATCCAATATAGTACTTTAACTTGGAGAAAGACGAGTTGGCATGCATGGAAAGTTTTAGGAAAGAGAAAAAGAAGGGGAAGTAGTGAATGAATCAGAAGAACAAGAACAAGAAAAGGTAGCACTGCAATTGATAGTAAAGGATCTAACTAGTAACAATTGATAATAAAGGAGCTAAGAGTTGGGAATGAAATATTAAGATTTTAAAAACAAGAATCATAGGGGTAACAATGGAATTTTTAGTGGCACAAATAGCAATACATAGATATGAAGAATGCTCTTTAGCAATTGTAATAGAACTATGACCTCCCTACTGTAGGAAAAGTTACAATGGCAAACAGATAAAGGTATTTGGAGGATAGGCTCAAAGACTCTAGGAACAAGGCTCCTCTTTATTTTTAAAAAAAGTTTAATCTTTACCTCATCTTCACAAGAATATTATAGGGGGAGGGACAAAATGCTCCTCACCCTTAGAGTACATGTTGCAATGGCCACAAAGGGCTAAATCCACACACAAGTGGGAAGCCAAAATGGAATGCATATAACGCCTAAATGTAAGAAGCCATCATATCCCCATGCAAGTGTTAGGGATTAACGTCCTTCATGGAGTGGCTAGGTATTCATGTGTGGGATCCTTGAACGTGGCTCTCCAAAAGGAGCTACAAAGCCTCCATGGCAGATGCCCGTTAGTCATGTCACACATGGCAATTCAATATTAAACAGCTAAGGTCCTCTTGTCAGTAGGACTAAACACCCCATAATAAACTTGTCTTGCATTATGGGAATTTTGGACTCGAAATGGGCCTCTTGGATTAAGCCCTCTAGATTGTGATTAGCAAACCAGCCAATGTGAAGGCTTGGACATTAAAAGAATGGAAAACTCCAAATTAGCCTCTCGTTGGTAGAGAGACCTAGTCCATTAGTCCCCACTAGGCTCCCACTTGCCTCCCTCTTGTGATCCCCACCGCTACCTCGGGCATTTACTTTCTACCTTGCAAACTTTTGGTTAGTTGGCTTATGGAACCGATCATGTCACTTGTTGGAAACTCGAGAAATGTAAACTCGTATTTATCACATCACAACATCAAGCCAAACATCGAATTGAGTACATGATATCACTCTCTCACTCCAAATATTACACAACCTGAAGTGCATGCAATATAATCAACAATATTAATTAGACACTGAAATAACACTCTCAATTCATTTGAGAACAAGCACAACCGAAATGGGTTTGTCGGCCTTATAAGAAAGCTTTAAAATATCTAAACCTGAGAGAAAGCCAACCAGTTGGATGATCCACAAGAGCTCTACAGAACCAAAGACTGGGAACATAATCTCATTTTTGCTTGATCAGAGAGTTTGGACAAAGAGGGAGAGAATTATTTTTTTACTTAACTATTGACTCCACAAAGTTTTGGCAAAGCAAGGACACACTAGTACTACTGCAACAATGTGAACAGGTACTGTATACATATATAAAAATACTCACTTTTCAATAATTGATACCTTCAATGCAAGGAAAATAACATGTTTGTATGTGTTTGAATTAGGTTGTCTATCAACCAATGGTAGATAATAATAGGTGGTGGCACGTCATACCTATTACGCCATGTTCCAAAGTGATGTATAGTACATTTACTAATATGGAGTGTATGGATGATGAGCCTGGCCATGGAGGTGATGATGATCTTGATACAAGAGAGGAGGATGATCATGAGATAGGAGATACAGATAATCAGGCCATTACCCATGAGGATGAGCCTACCATTGGTGATGCTTATTTTGATGAGCATAGTAGCACAAGTAGTAGTCGGGTGAAAGTATTTGTAGATCTCCACATTGGTTTGGATATTGAAGTAGATATTTTAGCAAGGGTCGATCTCATTGAGGATGAGATCGAACCATAGCCCATCATTAATATTGGCAAAACTATTTTATATATTGTCTCATTCTCCTCACCTCACTTAATTTTTGTATATGTGGGTTTGGCAAAAAGCATATTATCGTGTGACACGTGCATAGCATTGATATTTTTTTTAAATTATGTGCTTTGGTAATCATGGGCAATGTTTGGAAAGGGGTGATGCACATTTATTGCTATGTGTTTATAAACGCATCTAAATACGAATCTAAAACAGAGTGTAGATGCACTATTAGTTGCGTTAATAACCATGCTAATAGACACACTTGTATTTTCACTAATTCTATCTGTGCCTATAGACGTACTCGCTATTTTTCGCATCTATCAGGTGCATCTATAGTTGCTTTGTCTTGTTGTGATGTACCACATTCATTCAAAAGGAAGGGTACTTTATTTTAGCTTTTAGAGATATTTTACAAGATTACAATAATAGAAGGGATTTTTTAATTCAACTTTAGAAAAAAACCTGTTGTTTTTTAAGTAAGGAGGGGTGTCTTTATTGGGGGGAATTGGGTAATACCCCTTGAAAGCACTTGATACCTAGTGTAGGCTTAGTAGTATACCACCCAAGAGCTAGAAATTATAGGAGCATGGTTTGGGTTAAGTTTCAATGGACAAAATATTGGGCCATGGGAAATCCAAAGACCTTCCAGGTAGACCAAAACTAACGTTCATATATGAATAAAGGATGATCGTTTAAACACCATTTCCAAAGGAATGAATACTAAAGTCTAGACATAAATAAAGGAAAACTATAATCATTTAAGAATCAACATTTCCATAGGAATGAAGATGAGAACAGCTAGATGGGCCTAGGAGGAGTAATAGTTGGGGAGTTGGGAGTGGTGAGCGTTGGATTTTTTTAAGTATTGTGATGAAGCCTCAGAAACTATCGGATTAAAATCTTTCAATATAATGAAAGGGTGATTTCTCTTTACATTAAGTTGTCTAGCTCTTAGCATGTGAATCATGTAGATCAATCCTTTGAATAACTTGAACTTCACAACGTTGTGCTATATTCCCCTTCAACGTGTAATTATTCCCCTCACTGCACAATGAATCACGTATGAATCATTTGAGTAATTTGAAGTTATGGCATTGCATTGCTATTCCCCTTCCATACAAGTGTGCCATTTTTCCTAAGAAGGAATCCAATGATCAAAATTGCTCCACAATTGTCGTGAAAGAGATGATCATCATAAGATATTTATTTCTATTTCTCTAATAATCTTTCACTCTAAGCAACCGTTGAAGTAGGATAGTTTGTATGCTTGAAGGTGCTAGTGGTCATCTAGTGAAGGACAACTGTTGGTAAACTTCCAACCTTGAACCCAAAACATACTTTCTAGTCCCTTTAGTGTCTATACATCTCATGCTATCAATTAGATCATTGTTCACACACAATAGAGCCTTCACAGTGCGAATCAACTTGATTGTAGGAGAACCTTTACCTTAACTTCAACGGCATCTACACCTAAATTACTAATACCAAATATATAATGTGCTGGATTACCACCATAACCCTTTATATAAATCCAATACTTGATTTACCATGGTTAATTAAAGAAAATTGGAGGTTGTTTGAACAATCCTTCAATTCGTACTTTCAATCCATAATAGCTATTGATATTGGCTTCATGGAGGAAAGTACTATACTCGTAGTTGGAGTTTGTATGCCCTAACACTCAAAATACATGAAGTAATATTTGCAAGGTTTGAAATGGGTTTGAAACTTTTAACTTTATTGGATCTACATATTTTTTGTCAATCTTTGTAAGAAATATATTTTAAAATAGCATTTTACTTTGTCAATATGGTAGAGCGGTTTAGAATAAGCTACAATATGAATTTTGGACATTACATTATTTAAATTCCATATTCTTTAACAACCTCCATGGTTTGACGAAGGGATCCACGATAACTCAAAATAAATCAAACGATAAATGCAAATGACCCAATAGATGGATTTCACCACCTACCATATTGTAGGTCCAAATGCTGGTAGAATGATGGAGGTCTTAAATTAATAGGCTTTGAACACTAAAGAAGAGAATGCAAGATGATGGAAACATAATGTAGTATATCTCCTCTTAGAAGAACCAAAACAGAAAGAGAGAGAAAATATGTAAAAATCTGTGCATGTGCAGTAGGGGACATGGCCTAGTTTGGAATCATCCTGCTAGGGGATGGTCTCCTAAAAGACATCACAAGAGCTTTGCGATGGCAAAGAACAAGTGCATGTCCAATTAAAATTGGAAAAAAAAGGTTAAGGAGGTGAGGAATCTTTTTGCAATCATTCATGCATGTTGAATCCTTTAAAGGGAAGAAATATCACACATGAAAATCTTATCCTAGCCATTCCTCACAAAACTCAAGTCTAATGATCTAATATCATAATAACATGACCACCTTAAGGTTCATGCTCAAGGACCACTTAGAAAATATAGTTTCCCTGGAGAGATCAAGGGTCTAGGTCATGATAAAGGACATTGCTCCAAACATTATAGATGCTATAGATAACATCTATATACTTTTTAAACAAGAGAGGTGAAATATATTTGTAGTATTGGTTGAATGTTGCCTGAGCAACTAACACCAACAGCTCAGCAACATGGGATTGTTTAGCCAAAATAGTTAGCATGTGATTAAAGGGGAAAATTACAATCGATATTACAATGGTCCTCGTGTTAACTAAATGGGTTCTAGATGGTAAAGAAGAGAACCTATAGTGCCAAAAGGTAAGGGAAATAATGGAATATTGAACGTATTTAAGAATTGAGGAGTTGTTTTAGGATGTTACTGTATAAAAAAGGTGTTAATTGCACATATAGCAGGGAACATGGCACGTTCTCGTGACCCAATGCTAGGGGTTGTTGCCCATGCCATGTTTTGTGACCCCAATGCTAGGGATTGGTCTCCCATAGTTATCACAAGGCCTATTTTATGAGCCTTGAGGGAATTGAGGGCACACGAGCAAAAAATAAAGGGGATTAAAGATTAAGGCATTGGATACATGTACGCAGGGCCTTTGGAATTGGTCAAGATTCAAGATGTTGTGAAGGTAATTATACTTTTCAAAAACATGTTTACATTGAGGCCAGCTCAATGTGAGTGGTGATGTGGCATTGTTTCAAGCCTCCCAACATACCTACTATTCTTTCGAGAAGATCTAAGATTATGGCACGATAGGAATAAGTTAATGTAGCGAGGTTCCAAAAAGACAACTCATCATGTAACACGCCATACAATGATGGGAAATTTGAAGGATTGAATACAATGCGAGACACCTCAAGGAGTGTGTCTCCAAGTGTAGGTGAGGGGTTAAAATAAGGCTGGCTGGCTAACCGCGTTAGACAGGAAAAAGGCAGTTTCTTGGAACTTTAGAATGCAGTGGTGTATATAACTGCCAATGCCCCAACTTTCCCTTCACCACCAAAGCTCACACCCCCCACCAAAGCTCACACCCCTAAATCCGTTGAGCTATGGCTGCTTGTCGACCCACCGTCTTTCTGCTTTTGCTCCTCCTCCACCTCCACTTCCACCTCCGCCCCTCCATAGCCAGACCCCTCCTCTCAGTCCCTCGCATGCTCTCCCTCGTCCCTTCCTCCCCCCACCATCCTCCCCTACCACCACGGCCCCCTCCTCACCCGCCGCATGCTCCACCTTCACCTCCTCTTCTATGCCTCCTTCTCCCCCTCCCAACAGTCCCTTGTCACCGATTTCCTCTCCTCCCTCCACCCTAAACCTCGTTCCCCCTCCCCTTCCGTCGCCAGCTGGTGGAACACCGCTCGCGCCTACAAGAACCTCTCTAATGCAGCCGTCGCAGCTCGCATCTCTCTCGGCCGTGTCTCCTTCGACTCCTCCTATAGCATGGGCAAGAATCTGAGTAAGATGGACCTCGCCAGCCTCCTGGAGCATTCGCTCGCTTCTGGAGTCCTGCCAGCACGCTCCAATGCCGTCTACCTGATTCTCACCGCCGACGATGTCCTCGTGGAGGATTTCTGTATGAATTCATGTGGTCTCCACAGCGCTATTACGTCTCCTGTCGGCTCTCATCAGTCCTTGCCCTACATCTGGGTGGGCAACTCAGCCACCCAATGCCCAGGCTTTTGCGCTTGGCCCTACGCCGTCGCTCCCGAACTCAGCCCTCCCAGCGTCCCACCTCTTGTCTCACCCAACGGCGACGTGGGAATGGATGGCGTGGTCATTGTCATCGCCACACTTCTGGCTGGCACAGCCACCAATCCCTTCAGCACCGGCAACTTTCAAGGAGATCCCACTGATCCTCTAGAAGCTGTTACCGCCTGCGCAGGCATGTTTGGGAAGGGCTCCTACCCTGGGTATCCGGGGCAACTGCTGGTGGACAATGCTAACGGAATCAACAATCGCATGTTCTTTCTACCAGCGATGTGGCATGCCAGACGTTGGTGTGATCTTTGGCCTCTCGCGGTTCACGCACGTTATATTCGATCTCTATGTAGACTTCAGCCTGCTACAGACCCCTTCGGTGGCATGTCTGCAGGAAGGGAAGGTCAGCAACATCTAGCTCCCGAAATGCAAACTCGGATGGAAACCACTTGTGGACCCAAGACCACCCTCCTTCGCAAGGCACCCCCAATGGGAATGCATGGATGATGAAGATCCATAGATGAGGGACTTCTGAGGGCAAGACCCCAACCAAGGGGGGGACGAGCATTTTCTGAGAAAAATCTTCCGAGCGCCTGAGCGAAGGGGAAAAAAAGCTTCCAACTATGTATAAATATGGCAAAAATGGATCGGGAGAAAACATAGTTTCACTTAAAAATATGCAAAGTATTATAGCAATGTCTATTTTATACACAAATCTTTACAAATCTTTGGGAATGGTGAGTAACATAATGCGGTGGCTTTTAAAAAAACCCACATGTAGAGTAGATTTAAATGTCTAGGACTGGTTTTCTTGAATTTGTTGCATATTCTAATTTTTGCCACGGCCTCCAGATCGGCTTGCTCTACCTGTGCCTCTACCTTTTCCAACATTTGAGTAGAAGATAGTTTCTTTTGAAGTTCCTCCTGAAGAAGATGCACCACCATTCCTCTGCTCTTCAAAAATTAGAAGAGCAATGCATGCATACACAGCGACCATGTAAATATGTAAAGAAGAATACTTTAGAACTCATGAAGGAAGGCCAACCTAGGTGGCCAAAAAAAACTAAAAGGGCTCCAGGAAGGAAGGGCCATGATGTTTTACTCAAACTCTGCGATCTGCTAATTGTTTCTAGGTTACATTTAATGGACTACATCTTCTAAAAATTCATATATGTTTTATAAATAAAATTGTCAAATGTCTTTACCTCTTCTAAGATTCATATATGTTAATCTTACATATAAGACCTTGTTCTCACAACGTTGCCTTGCTCAAGAGGATGAGCAGGGATGAAATCTCCTCAAAGTTCACAACTAGAGTACATGACCAGTAGATGCATTGCCAAAGCTTCATCCCACTTTTAGAAAAAACCCATATTGTAGTAGCAAGTCAATATACACTAGGAAGTGACATTTGTGAAAATGAGAAACTTGGCAATCAAACTTGAATGCTAGATACTAAGCACATGGATTCCAAGATAGTACTTTAACTTGGAGAAAGACTAGTATCATGCATAGAAAGATTAGGCAAGAGAATAATAAAGGGAAGTCATGAATGAATCAGAAGAACAAGAGAAAGAAAAGATAGCACTACAACAACTGATAGTAAAGCAGTAACAATTGATAATTAAAATTTACGAACAAGGAAACAAGAACCAGAGGTTGAAGTTGCAAACGAAACAATGGAATCAGTCATGGATTAGTACTAGGGGCTAAATAACAATACATAGATACAAAGAATGCTCTTTGATAATTGCAATAGAAATGTGACTCTATTGTAGGAAAAGCTACAACTGCAAATAGAGAAAGGGTGTCCGGAGCAGAGGCTCATATAGACTCAAGGGACAAGGCTCTTATTTCTTTTTAAAAATTGATTGAGCCTACAATTCCCTCACCCTTGGAGGACATGTGGCCACAAAGGGCTTAATCCCACATAGAAGTGTGTAGGCCAAGATGGAAGGCATAAGATGCCTAACTGTAAGGAGGCCTCATATCCTCATGCACATCTTAGGGATTGAGGTCCTTCATGGAATGGCTAGCCACTTGAGGGAGTCACAATGTATAAACAAATGAAACTCTTCTAAATCAGTTGTAGTCCTCAAAAGAGCATAAAACAATGTAACATCTAATTCAAGTATGTAACATTGGTACCTGGCCCGTTTTAAGATTCCCTTAAAATTTCATTAAAATTATAACTTTTAAAAAAAAACTCATATTTTGCGTAGTGAATTTTTCAAAACTTTTAAAATCCTATCAATTTTGGTACATAATGCCCACAAATTATGAAGGACCTTGACTACAGAGGACAATATCAATGTATTTAGAAAAATCAAGAAGTCTGTAATTTTTTTCCTTCCTTTGACCTTTTATTTTCAATAGAAAAACTACATATTGATACAACTTTCAATCTTGCGTGTACTAACATAACCTTATCAAAATTCTTAAGTTAAACTTTGTAGTATCACATAAAGTACGAAAAGATAAAAAAATATCATTAAATTAATGGAAAAAAGTGAATGCCTCCTTCTTCAAAACATTCAACGCATATGGATTCTCAAATGTCTTAAGAACACTTGTCTATTGAAACAATTCAAAATCACAAAATTGTCAATATAATTCCATAATTGGAGTCTACTCAATTCTCCCATATGTGTCATCTATATCATCTTCATAACCATCCCCAACAATCTAAAATGTCTTAAGAACACTTGTCTATTGAAACCATTCAAATACAAAAAATTGGCAATACAATTCCATAACTAGAGTTTACTCAATTCTCCCATATGTGTCATCTACCTCATCTTCATCACCCTCCCCAGTCTGGGTTTCCTGTATGGGTTTCTCAATCACTTTCTCTTTCACAACCTCCTTCTCCCATGTATCAGCTAGCTCACTTCAGGCTCGCCTGCCTCCGTAAAATTGGTTTTCAATATCTCAGAAGGTTGGGGTTCCCGTGATGAGGCTACCACTGAATTTGCATCAAACTTCCCACCTTTCAAACTAAGCTCCTGATGCTCATTAGGCAAGTGATGAATAGCTTTCACTCTCTTCTTTATGTAATCACCTTAAATAGGATCTTTTTCAACTACAATTACATTTCGACCCTTTTTTAAGGCACATGTTGTGACTTTGCCTGAACCAGCAAATAGATCGAGTACCCAATCATGCTCATTTAAAAATAGATCTATGAGCTGATTAATTAGGAGTTGGGGTTTTTGATTATAAGGATTTACTATCTCCCCATTCTTATCCATGGTCACATGCCTGAGCTTCTTCGTCACAATTGGAATAATGAAATGATCTTCAGGAGTAAATGGAGCAGATGGGGGAAAATTGATGTGACCAATATTTTTTTTTCCATCCACAGACCAATACCCAGCTGAAATGTTTTATGTAGCAGATGTGAATCGATGTCCTTTCATTTGTCTCACATTGGGTTTCATCCTATGACATGCAACAAAAATAAGTTTTAAATTTATAATCAAAAGAAAACACAATTATAACAATAATAGATAACAGGATCTAGTATGCAAGAGAGAAAATAGATAGTATGGAGAATCAAAAATTTGATTACTGTAGAACTGATACAATAGATGGTGTTGCCTCCCAACCATACGCTCTTGTGAAAGAAGCTTCGATGGCAAGCTAGAAACAGTAGAGGACGGACATTGGATGCTAAGGAATCAGAGTTGCTGTAGCCAGTGATGATGAAATGGGCTTCATAGGCTTGCTCTTATATAGCCACTAGTCGTAGTCGGTTAGACCCAATTTGGTGACCGACCCAATCTACCCAAAACGATCGACTGGGGGTCAGTCCCAAAATAGGCCACCAACTACACGATAGAACCGTGGCGTAAAATAGAGCAACCAACCTACGGTTACCATTCGGCCCACAGCCATCCGGGATCATTTGGGGCTCCAAACGGGGGCCCTGCAACTCGAGAGTGGGCTGCCCTAGGAAAAGCTCCATCTACCCTCAGTGCGGTCAGTCATGGGATGACTTCCTGCACTTGCATGTAGCCTAGTTGGCAGTGTGCCAACTCTGTCCAGCCATTAGGCCACACATGGCCCCCATCTTGTGTCCAAACCAGGACCTACCAGATAACTGAGCTATCGAATGCCTTCTCCTCATATCGAGGGCTTACAAGTAGAGTTAGTTGATTCCTGCGTAGTTACACGAGAGTGGAGCATTGATATCTAACACCCCCCCTCAATGTCCACCCGCCGCAAGTGAACTTACTTTTTCAGACCAATGCCAAGTTGATGAAAATGCCTCTCCAGCAAGTCTCTTCCAAGAGCCTTTGTGAAGATGTCCGCAGCATTCTCTGTAGTTGGATAGTACACTAAGTCAACCTCTCCATCCATGATGAGCTCACGTACAAAGTGATATTGAATCTCAATGTGTTTTGTGCGAGCGTGGAGCATAGGGTTCTTTATAATTGCCATGCAACTCTGATTGTCACATGATAACTGCGTAGGCTTGTTCTGTACTGTACCCATGTCCCCCTAAATCCTGCTCAACCACACTACCTCACAAGAAGCAAAGCATGCTGATTTGTACTCAACCTCGGTAAAAGAAAGAGCAACTGTGGGTTGCTTCTTGCTGACCCATGACACAGCTCCAAATCCAAGTGAAATAGTAACCTATCACTGATCACCTCCTGCTGTCCACGTCTCCTGCCCAATCTGAGTCACAGAATCCGGTCAAGATGTTGCCCTTGGTATAGGTGATGCCATAATCAAATGTATTTTAGCACCTGCATCCCTGCCCTCCAATGGTTCTCTCGGGGCTTATTGGAAAACCTGCTTAGTACACTAGTCGCAAAGCTGATGTCTAGCCGCGTGTTGCACAAGTAAATCAAGCTACCCACAAGCTTCTGTAATTCGCTTCATCCACCAATGGTAAGGAATCCTCGTTTGAGAGCTTCGCGTCAACCTCCATAGGGGTACCAACTATCTTGCACACAGCCATCCCAAATGCCTTCGGTATCTCTCCAGCTACTTTAGCTGTGAAATGAAGTTCTGTTTCGACTCTTGCCAAACTTCAATCCCCAAATAGAAATGCATCAGTTTGAGGTCTGTCATTTCAAACTCTCTTCCTAGGAAATGCTTTGTCTGTGAGATCTTCTCTTCATGGTTCCCTATTATGACAAGGTCGTCCACATAAAGGACCACAATCATACACTTGCCTCCTTCTTTGAAGATATACAAATTTGCATCAGATGGGCTTCTCCTGAACCCATTTTGTAGAAATTAGGCATCAATTCGCTAGTACCATGCTCGTGGGGCCTGTTTCAGCCCATAAAGTGCCTTCTTCAGTTTGCCAATGATGTATTCCTTTGTTTCAAGGACAAGGTTTTCTTGGTTGGAAAGTGAATATGCTATTGATACTCAAAGGTGATAACCTTTTAAATCTTGTTCTTGGTGATCTCGTTTGTCCATCCCAACCTGTTGATGCAACTTTGAATCATGCTCTTGTGACTCAAGGCCCTCTCTTTGAGCAATGGAGATTTGACTCTGCTGATTGGCATTCTTGTGATAAAGCAGCTCGTCAGTATATTTCATCTGCCTACATGATTCTCTTATGCTGGATGTATTTGCCCTTCCTTCTTCTCATGCAATATGGGAATATCTCATTGCTACTTTTGAGAAGAAATCTATCATAGAGATTCTTTATCTTCCAAATCTTTTGAGCACTCCATACAAAGTTGGAGCTCCTATGACAACTCATATTGACTCATTCAAGAATATCGTCAATCAACTTGCTATTGTTGGTGCACCTGTTCCATGAAATCAATTGGTGAACTATCTTCTCGACACAGTCCAGGATCCATTATAAGATAATATTGTTACCATCCTTTCCAACAAAAACGAGATTGATTTTGATCAAACATGTATTTCTTTGATTGAGTATGCTCAACGACTCGAGCATCGTAAAGACCCTCATGAGTCTATCATGAGATAACAATGGATGATGCAGATTTAGAGACAGCTTGTGTTGCTCGCAAGCATCCTTTCTCCAAATATGGACGTGGTGGTTATGGACGTGGTGTTCATTCATATAGAGGTGGCAATTCTTCTCGGCTCAAATATCCTGAGAAACATTGTCCTTACTGTGATAAGCATGGTCATGTTATCTCTGATTGTTGGGCTTGGAAATATGATGAGGAACATGGTGTTATCACTAAGCAACCCTGCTTATCCAATAATTCTCCAGCTTGCGAATATTGTGGCAGAAATCATCCATCCTTTCGGTGTTACAAGAGGCATTATAATCGTGAATGTACTCAAGCATATGCTTCTCAACAACAAGATGCCCATACGCATCGAGGCAAATCATATTTGTTCTGATGTCTCTCCTTATGGTGGGTCAAAAGGTCAAAAGGAAAGGGATCTTCTTTTGTTGAAGCTGAAAAATTTAGCACTAATACACAAGGATTAAGAACTCCCATGGGTTCACATGGATTGAGAGCACCTTCTCTTTTAGGCCATCATGGATTGAGTGCACCCCCAAGTGGGCATGGTTTGAGCGCACTGCTCTCGAAAAAATGACCTCTATTGGCTGCAAGTGCGTTTCCTCTTGAGTCTTATAAGGATGTTGTCGAGAAGACTCCATCTATTGCACAAGGGAAAAAATAGAGTAAACCGGGATCAAAGGAATGAATGAAGGACAATCTGCATGCACAAGTTGTAAACTATATTGTGCTTGTGGATCCAAAAGATTGTCCTGACAAGGCATCTTTTGATCGTTGGAAAGCAAATGATGATAACTACTTTGTTCTTGGAGGCTCCCATTTAGCAGAGGCAAAAAGGCAGCTGAATATTGAGTTTCCATGCAACTCTCATTACAAGACATGTAATTGTACACTTTATGCTGGTTTGATTGATTCGGAGGCAAACTTACTGGCTTTTGATGACAATAATGACGATGAGTATAGGAAGTCCATGTCTTAAATAGAACGGGTTCATTTCTATCACAATGAGTTCGTTTTACGAAACTCAATGAGGATCGTTCTTTGATCACTCTAGAGTTTCGCTTGTCTTTGTTGAATGAGACTGGGATTTCCGTAACAATTAAAGATCTGTTAAGGCCAAGTGATAGCTTTAGATCATGGGAATGGATGTTTCAAATTGCATTTCCTAGTGGAGAAGTTTGGGATTTGGTAAATGCAATTTTTTCAAAGTGGGAGAATTTTGAAATCAAAGGGCAGAAAAAACTCATACCTAAAGAAGTCAAGAAAGAAACCCAGACCTTGAAGGAATTACCTGAAGCAATTCAAGCCACAGCATGGAAGAGTATGCACGGAATTAAAGATGAGATTCTAATTAAGTCTGTGCTTGGTAGAGTGGTGTCTGGGGATCTCTCTTTGGATGAAATGGGCAATGAATTTGATGAGAAAGTAAACTTCTATCCTTTGCATCATGTCTCTCCTTGATTTTACATTAATCTCTTTATAAATAATGTTTCAATAGACTTTGTTTCACCTGTAAAAGTGAGAAGAATTTTACATGTGTTTTCAATGCAGGCATAAAATATACATGAGAATGCAAGAAGCAATGATTCAGCAATTGAACATGTCGGATTGGGATGCTATTTGGGAGGAGTATCCAGAGAGTAGCAGGATGGAGAGCTTGGCTCTATATTTCAATGTATTCAAAAGCATGGTATCTCAAATTTTGTTAGATATCAATGCTCCACTCTCATGTAACTACGCGGGAACCAACTAACTCTACTCGTAAGCCCTCCATATGAGGAGAAGGCATTTGAGTAGCGCGGTTGTCCAGTAGGTCCTGGTTTGGACACCAGATGGGGGCCATGTGTGGCCTGATGGCTAGACAGAGTTGGCACACTACCAACTAGGTTACATGCAAGTGCGGGAAGGAATCCCATGACTGACCGCACTGAGGGTAGATGGAGCTTTTCTTGGGGTAGCCCACTCTCGGGTTGTAGGGCCTGTTTGGAGCCCAGATGATCCTAGATGGTTGTGGGCTGAACGATGACCGTAGGTCAGTTGCTCTATTTTATGCCATGGTTCTATCGTGTGCTCGGTGGCCTATTTCGAGACCGACCCCCAGTCGACCATTTTGGGCAGACTGGGTCGGTCACCAAATTGGGTCTAACCGACTACGACTAGTGGCTATATAAGAGCAAGCCCATGAAGTTCATTTCATCATCACTAGCTACAACAACCCTAATTCCTTAGCATCCAACCTCTGTCCTTTACTGTTTCCAGCTTGCCATCGAAACTTCTTACACAGGAGCACATGGTTGGGAGGCAGCGCCATCTATTGTATCGGTTCTATAGTAATCAAATTTTTTATTCTCTTTACTATCTGTTTTCTCTCTTGCGTACGAGATCCTGTTATCTATTGAGCACAGACGTTGTATTGTTTTCTTACATGGTATCAGAGCCTAGACTCTAGCAAGAAGATTTGGTAGTGTGTTTCTGTTTGCGAGCAGATTGTGAGAGATGGCCCAGCCCGCAAGACTGTGAATCCCGCCGTTCGATGAAAGCGGAAAGTTGGACGGCTTTAACTATCCTCTTTGTAAGTTCAAGATGAAGACCATTCTAAGCGCATATGAGCTTTGGGACACTAGTACTGGGGTGGACATGAGGCCGGTTGCGAGACCGGATCCAGCCAATGCAGGACAACAGATAGTACCAACTACGGATGAGATTCTCACGTGGACAAGAAGAAATGCAGATGTGCTATGTTCTATTGTCTACAGTGTAAGTGATTCCGTCATGGCGTTAATTCAACATGTCACCATAGCGGAGGAGGCATGGATGGTCTTGAAAAATCAGTACAAGACCACGAATCAGATAGACGCGGATTCAGAATCTAGAGACTCAATTCGCGAACAAGAAACTGTCGAAATTTGAAGCGGCAGAGAAGTTCATCAAGTGCTTCTATTGCAACAAGGTAGGGCACAAGCAGAATGAGTGCCAAAAGAAGATTGCAAATGAGAAGAACGGAGTAAAGAAAGAGCCCAGCAACAGTGCTCAGGCAGTACCAGTACAATTCTCCATAGCAATTGAGGAGATTTGCACGGAGGCAGTTCATGTACTTGTGGATGAACCTTGGATTATTGACAGTGGTGCATTGCACCACATGACCAGTCGGAAGGTTTGGTATACCTCTCTACAGCCAGTGGGGAATGACATCCTGGTAGTAGTCGGCAATGATGCAAAATGTCCAGCAAAAGGAAAGGGTACGATTGCTCTCAAGTTATATGGAGTTGTAAAACAGTTGTCCGATGTTCTTTATGTGCCACACATCAAGAGGAACTTGTTGTCCATTTCTGCGATCATGGATCGGGACCTCAAAGTTCACTTCAATAAGAATGGTGCATAGATTGTGGATCTTCAAGGGAAGGTCGTTGGTAAAGGTACACGGTGCAACATCTACGAACTCTCAACTTTCAGTGCTCGAGCCGATGTGAAGAACACTAAGCTGTGGCATGAGAGGATTGGTCATCTAAACCTTAGTTATTTGAAGGAGATGCATAAAAGTGAAATGATTGCAGACCTACCAAAAATTATAGATCTGCCCAATGTATGTGAAGCTTGCATGATGGGCAAGCAACATCGGCAGCCCTTTGCTAAAGAGGCCAGCAGGGCAAAGGCTCCTCTAGAGCTCGCTCACATGGACCTCTGCGGAAAGATGGAGACAAAAGCTTTGGGTGGTTCCTACTACTTCATGACGCTGATTGATTACTATAGTAGAAGAATATGGATATACTTCCTAAAGACTAAAGATGAGGCTTTTAGTAGGTTCAAGGAATGGCATGTAATGGTCGAGAAAGAATCAGGGTGGAAGGTGAAGAAGTTGAGATCAGATAGAGGTGGAGAGTTCACATCAACTGAATTCGAAAGTTATTGCAAAAGTCACGGGATCAAGAGGGAGAAACCCCCGCCACATACATCACAGCAAAATGGAGTTGCAGAAGGCAAGATGTGCGTCATATCTTCATTTCACAGCTGAAATATGCTAGAGAGATACTGAAGGCATTTCGCATGGCTGAGTGCAAGATAGTTGGTACCCCTATGGAGGTTGACGCGAAGCTCTCAAATGAGGATTCCTCACCACTAGTGGATGAAGCAAAGTACAAAAGGCTTGTGGGCAGCTTGATTTACTTGTGCAACACGTGGGCAAACATCAGCTTTGTGACTGGTGTACCGAGTAGGTTTTCCAATAAGCCCCGGGAGAATCATTGGAGGGCAGGGATGCGGGTGCTGAAATACATTAAAGGCACACTTGATTATGGAATCACCTATACTAAGGGCAACATCTTGACCAGATTCTATGACTCAGATTGCGTAGGAGACGTGGACAACAGGAGGTCAATGACAGGTTACTATTTCTCACTTGGATTTGGAGCTGTGTCATGGGTCAGCAAGAAGCAACCCACAATTGCTCTTTCTTCTACCGAGGTTGAGTACAAAAAATTAGCATGCTTTGCTTCTTGCGAGGCAGTGTGGTTGAGGAGGATTTTGGAGGACATGGGTGTAGTACAAAATAAGCCTACGCAATTATCATGTGACAATCAGAGTTGCATGGCGATTGCAAAGAACCCTATGTTCCATGCTCGCACAAAACACATTGAGATTCAATATCACTTTGTACGTGAGCTCATCATGGATGAAGTGGTCAACTTGGTGTACTATCCAACTACAGAGAATGCTACGAACATCTTCATGAAGGCTCTTGGAAGAGACTTGCTGGAGAGGCATCTTCATCGACTTGGCATTGGTCCAAAAAAGTAAGTTCACTTGCAAGTGGACATTGAGGGGGGGTGTTAGATGTAAATGCTCCACTCTCGTGTAACTACGCGGGAACCAGCTAACTCTACTTGTAAGCCCCCCATATGAGGAGAAGGCATTTGAGTAGCTCGGTTATCCGGTAGGTCTTGGTTTGGACACTAGATGGGGGCCATGTGTGGCCTGATGGCTGGACGGAGTTGGCACACTGCCAACTAGGCTACATGCAAGTGCGAGAAGGCATCCCATGACTGACCACACTAAGGGTAGATGGAGCTTTTCCCAAGGCAGCCCTCGAGTTGCGGGGCTTGTTTGGAGCCCAGATGATCCCGGGTGGCTGTCGGCCAAACAGTAATTGTAGGTTGGTTGCTCTATTTTATGCCATGGTTCTATCATCTGGTCGGTGGCCTATTTCGAGACTAACCCCTAGTCGACCGTTTTGGGCAGACTGGGTCGGTCACCGAATTGGGTCTAACCGACTATGACTAGTGGCTCTATAAGAGCAAGCCCGTAAATCCCATTTCATCATCACTGGCTGCAACGACCCTGATTCCTTAGCATCCAGCCTCCGTCCTCTACTGTTTCCAGCTTGCCATCGAAGCTTCTTTCATGGGAGTGCACGGTTGGGAGGGAGCACCATCTATTGTGTCAGTTCTACAGTAATCAATTTTTTGATTCTCCATAGTATCTGTTTTCTCTCTTGCATACGAGATCCTGTTATCTGTTGAGCACAGGCGTTGTATTGTTTTCTTACAAATTTGGTATACATATTCTAATGGAATTTTTCTTTTGAATTGTAGATTTGAATGTTTAAAATATGGAACTATCATTTTGACAACCTTCAGAAAAGAGGCAAGAAGGGATCTAAGAGTAGTATGATGCCTACAAGCTTTAAGCAATTGATTGACTGGGCTGCAAAAGAAAAAGAGCGTCGAACTCGACCTCAGGGGGGTCACTATGTATAAACCCTCTATATCACATCCGTTCAAGCCTATATTTAAAGTCCCTTATGTGTACAAAATTTCATGAATAAAATGTACCCCTTTTCTGTACAAATCTGTAAATTTTTTCCAAAACTATTTTAAATAGTCCCTTATGTATATTTATTTCTGTAAATTTTAGAAATAAAAAAAATCCTTCTGTTGAACTCACGTGATAGGGTTACATATGATGAGTGACCACCCCAAGAACTCGACAACAATCTATCACTCTTAGTGATGACATGTTAGAGTTTGACAGGGGGGAAAACCATCTACCAAACTTTTATTGTGTGCTCAATAGAGATCGCAATGAATTGCCGAAAAGACTTCCAAAGAATGAGTACACATTGGTCATTGTAGACATACCATATGTACTTAATGTTCCCGCTGGATCCACCTTTGATGAGGTCCCTTACAAAGAAAAGGAACTTATGAGTCTTCTTGACCAGTTCATTTCACTTACATCGGCAACGCTTTGGCGTGTCATAATTTTTCATTTAGACTTACAGTTTGAGGTAGACATGATGAGTATCATCAATGATAAATGTGCTGGACGTGATCACCTTTATTGGTGAGTGCAACAGTGAAATGAATTTTTTTTTTTGGGGTCAATTATTATTGTTATAATTGTGGATTCTTTTGATTATAAATTTAAAACTTATTTTTGTTGCATGTTAGGATGAAACCCAATGTGAGACAAATGAAAGGACATCGATTCACATCTGCTACATAAAACATTTCAGTTGGGTATTGGCCTATGGATGGAAAAAAAAATATTGGTCACATCAATTTTCCCCCATCTGCTCCATTTACTCTTGAAGATCATTTCATTATTCCAACTGTGACGAAGAAGCTCAGGCATGTGACCATGGATAAGAATGGGGAGATAATAAATCCTTATCAAAAACCACAACTCCTAATAAATCAGCTCATTGATCTATTTTGAAATGAGGATGAGTGGGTACTCGATCTATTTGCTGGTTCAGGCAAAGTCACAACATGTCCCTTAAAAAAGGGTCGAAATGTAATTGCAGTTGAAAAAGATCCTATTTAATGTGATTACATAAAGAAGAGAGTGACTGCTATTCATCACTTGCTTAATGAGCATCAGGAGCCTGGTTTGAAAGGTGGGAAGTTCGATGCAGATTTAGTGGTAGCCTCGTCACACAAACCCCAACCTCCTGAGATATTGAAAACCAGTTTTACGGAGGCAGGCGAGCTAGCTAATACATGGGAGAAGGAGTTGTGAAAGAGAAAGTGATTGAGAAACCCATACAGGAAACCTAGACTGGGGAGGGGGACGAAGATGAGGTAGATGACACATATGGGAGAATTGAGTAAACTCTAGTTATGGAACATATGGGAGAACCCTCTATATCACATGCGTTCAAGGCCTATATTTAAAGTCCCTTTTCTATACAAATCTGTAAATTTTTTCCAAAACTATTTTAAATAGTCCCTTATGTATATTTATTTCTGTAAATTTTAGAAATAAAAAAAATCCTTCTGTTGAACTCACGTGATAGGGTTACATATGATGAGTGACCACCCCAAGAACTCGACAACAATCTATCACTCTTAGTGATGACATGTTAGAGTTTGACAGGGGGGAAAACCATCTACCAAACTTTTATTGTGTGCTCAATAGAGATCGCAATGAATTGCCGAAAAGACTTCCAAAGAATGAGTACACATTGGTCATTGTAGACATACCATATGTACTTAATGTTCCCGCTGGATCCACCTTTGATGAGGTCCCTTACAAAGAAAAGGAACTTATGAGTCTTCTTGACCAGTTCATTTCACTTACATCGGCAACGCTTTGGCGTGTCATAATTTTTCATTTAGACTTACAGTTTGAGGTAGACATGATGAGTATCATCAATGATAAATGTGCTGGACGTGATCACCTTTATTGGTGAGTGCAACAGTGAAATGAATTTTTTTTTTTGGGGTCAATTATTATTGTTATAATTGTGGATTCTTTTGATTATAAATTTAAAACTTATTTTTGTTGCATGTTAGGATGAAACCCAATGTGAGACAAATGAAAGGACATCGATTCACATCTGCTACATAAAACATTTCAGTTGGGTATTGGCCTATGGATGGAAAAAAAAATATTGGTCACATCAATTTTCCCCCATCTGCTCCATTTACTCTTGAAGATCATTTCATTATTCCAACTGTGACGAAGAAGCTCAGGCATGTGACCATGGATAAGAATGGGGAGATAATAAATCCTTATCAAAAACCACAACTCCTAATTAATCAGCTCATTGATCTATTTTCAAATGAGCATGAGTGGGTACTCGATCTATTTGCTGGTTCAGGCAAAGTCACAACATGTGCCTTAAAAAAGGGTCGAAATGTAATTGCAGTTGAAAAAGATCCTATTTAATGTGATTACATAAAGAAGAGAGTGACTGCTATTCATCACTTGCCTAATGAGCATCAAGAGCCTGGTTTGAAAGGTGGGAAGTTCGATGCAAATTTAGTGGTAGCCTCGTCACACAAACCCCAACCTCTTGAGATATTGAAAACCAGTTTTACGGAGGCAGGCGAGCTAGCTAATACATTGGAGAAGGAGGTTGTGAAAGAGAAAGTGATTGAGAAACCCATACAGGAAACCTAGACTGGGGAGGGGGACGAAGATGAGGTAGATGACACATATGGGAGAATTGAGTAAACTCTAGTTATGGAATTATATTGCCAATTTTTTGTATTTGAATGGTTTCAATAGACAAGTGTTCTTAAGACATTTTAGAATCCATATGCTTTGAATGTCTTGAACATTTAGTTGTTCCCATTAATTTGTTGTTGTAGATGACACATATGGGAGAATTGAGTAGACTCCAATTATGGAATTATATTGACAATTTTGTGATTTTGAATTGTTTCAATAGACAAGTGTTCTTAAGACATTTGAGAATCCATATGCGTTGAATGTTTTGAAGGAGGTACTTTCTTTTTTCCATTAATTTGATGATATTTTTTTCTCTTTCCGTACTTTATGTGATACTACAAAGTTTAACTTAAGAATTTTGATAAGGTTATGTTAGTACACGCAAGATTGAAAGTTGTATCAATATGTAGTTTTTCTACTGAAAATAAAAGGTCAAAGGAAGGAAAAAAATTACAGACTTCTTGATTTTTCTAAATACATTGATATTGTCCTCTGTAGTCAAGGTCCTTCATAATTTGTGGCAATTATGTACCAAAATTGATAGGATTTTAAAAGTTTTGAAAAATTCACTTCGCAAAATATGAGCTTTTTTTAAAAAAGTTATAATTTTAATGAATTTTTGAGGGAATCTTAAAACGGGTACCAATGTTACATACCTGAATTAGATGCTACATTGTTTTAGGCTCTTTTGAGGATTACAACTGATTTAGAAGAGTTTCATTTGTTTATACATTGTGACTGTCTCAAGCGGCTAGCCATTCCATGAAGGACCAATCGATGCGTTCCACGCGAAAATGTCGTCCATATGACCATAATGCATTGTACTTTTTGTACTGTAAAAGAGCTTCATTAAAACAATGAAGATGCATCTATTTTATAGCATATATTGCCACAAATAATTACTTAATTACGTTAAGAGGTGAGAAACTTACATGCACCATACATCCAGATGATAACTCTCGCTCGTGCTCGTTTATTGTCTCTCCATCACGTTCGGCTTTATGTAGAGCCAGTTGTAGCCAATCAAGTGACATGTGAGTAGGGAGAAGAGCCAGATCCCATGGATATGGTTGTGATCGCCTGTACATTACTCTAAATCTCGTCCTTGCATTTATTCTTTCTGCTTTGGCCACTTCATATCTCTCAATCCACTTCTGCATCTCAAGGCTATTGAGGATACAAAACTTATTGGATTCCTCCATTTTCTCTTCGCTCATCTTTCTTTCAATCCCTTTTCCTTGGGAAACCTCACCAACGATGTGATCATCATCCTTGTTATTACAAGCTTGCAGCATATCGGGATCTGTGGATGCAAGAAACTCTGTGATATGTACTAATGACTCTTGCACAAGCCATCCCTCTGCCATGCTTGCTTCTGGTCTTGCTCTTTGTCCTACAAATCCCTTTAAAGTTTTCATAAACTGCTCAAGAAAAAACATCCATCGACTATGAACGGTGCTTGCTATAGCCACCTCATCAACTATGTGCACAAGCAATTGGACTTGAGTTATCATAATGCTCAAGGGAAAGTGCTTCTCTAGCAAGTACACGGCTTCGATGGATTCCACCCTAGCCTTCTCGATGCTCGATATGGAGATCTCTTTTTGAGATATCCACCTATTTCACATGTCCATGTAAGATATTTTCATAATCAGTCTACAGATTAATCAGCTTAAATTGAAGAAAATACATATAATGCGATTTGATAGTAAGCATACCTCACAATACCACAGATCTTGAATATAGCATTTCTAACATCTTCTTGTAAGCACCCTTTTATTGTAATTGGGAGGATGAACTATCAAAGCAACAATGAAGTCATGTCAACAATATAACATAATAATAATTACGCTAACGCATCACGATTATCGGTACACTAATTCTACTTAGAATACCTATAAGACCTTGTGCCAATCATGGGACTTGAGCCCACTAAGCTTATTGTCCTTTGAAAATGCTCCTTTCAAGCAATGCATGTACCCTGTCGGTGTTTGAAAAGAGGCAATGTCTGCCTTGACCAAAGTATGACGGTCTTGTTACGGCGCTGAATACGCAGAACAAAAATCCACCCCTCAACTTTGAGGATTTAAGTGAAATGCTTCGGGAGGAGGAGATGCATCAAAAGACAAGGACTAGAGAAGATTCGGCTTTCTTAGCTGGATCAAAGAAAGGTAAGGGTAAGGACTCTGGTAACCCATCTTCTTCTGATGATAAAAGTGAGAAGACGATCAAGTGCTTCTATTGCAACAAGGTAGGGCACAAGCTGAATGAGTGCCAAAAGAAGATTGCAAATGAGAAGAACGGAGTAAAGAAAGGGCCCAGCAATAGTGCTCAGGCAGTACCAATACAATTCTTCATAGCAATTGAGGAGATTTGCATGGAGGCAGTTCATGTACCTATGGATGAACCTTGGATTATTGACAGTGGTGCATTGCACCACATGACCAGTCGGAAGGTTTGGTATACCTCTCTACAGCCAGTGGGGAATGACATCCTGGTAGCAGTCGGCAATGATGCAAAATGTCCAGCAAAAGGAAAAGGTACGATTGCTCTCAAGTTAGATGGAGTTGTAAAACAGTTGTCCGATGTTCTTTATGTGCCACACATCAAGAGGAACTTGTTGTCCATTTCTGCGATCATGGATCGGGACCTCAAAGTTCACTTCAATAAGAATGGTGCATAGATTGTGGATCTTCAAGGGAAGGTTGTTGGTAAAGGTACACGGTGCAACATCTACGAACTCTCAGCTTTCAGTGCTCGAGCCGATGTGAAGAACACTAAGCTGTGGCATGAGAGGTTTGGTCATCTAAACCTTAGTTATTTGAAGGAGATGCATAAAAGTGAAATGATTGCAGACCTACCAAAAATTACAGATTTGCCCAATGTATGTGAAGCTTGCATGATGGGCAAGCAGCATCGGCAGCCCTTTGCTAAAGAGGCCAGCAGGGCAAAGGCTCCTCTAGAGCTCGCTCACATGGACCTCTGCGGAAAGATGGAGACAGAAGCTTTGGGTGGTTCCTACTACTTCATGACGCTGATTGATTACTATAGTAGAAGGATATGGATATACTTCCTGAAGACTAAAGATGAGGCTTTTAGTAGGTTCAAGGAATGGCATGTAATGGTCGAGAAAGAATCAGGGTGGAAGGTGAAGAAGTTGAGATCAGATAGAGGTGGAGAGTTCACATCAACTGAATTCGAAAGTTACTGCAAAAGTCACGGGATCAAGAGGGAGAAAACCCCGCCCCATACATCACAGCAAAATGGAGTTGCAGAACGCAAGATGTGCGTCATATGTGAAATGGGCAGGAGTATTATGAAAGGGAAATATTTGCCAAAGACTTTTTGAGCTGAATCATGTAGCATTGCAGTTTACATTCTCAATCATAGCTACACGAAGGCTGTGAACGGGATGACTCCACTGCAGGCCTTTTTTGGTAAGAAACCTTCAGCTGCACATTTCAAAGTTTTTGGATGTGACTGTTTTGTGCATGTCCTTGATGCTAACAGGACCAAATGGGAATCGAAGAGCCGGAAGTGTATTTTCTTGGGCTACAGTGAAGAGGCGAAGGGTTACCGTCTCTATAACCCTGTTACCAAGAAGGTAATAGTAAGTCATGACGTGGTCTTCTCAGAATAGCCGCATCAATAATAGGAGGATGCTTCCTTCCCAAAACAACCAGGACCAAGATATCCATCCAGTACAACCACCAACTGCAGACTGCAACTCCCCCAATGGTGCTTGGGAGAATTGAAGATAAAGAAGAGGAAGAAGAGTCTACAAAACTACAACGGCAACGGCCATTTCAGAAGTGGGTAAAGCAACTTTGGATGGCAGAGAACCTCCGGCCATTGAGGAGGAACCATCCGAACACCGCCGGTCCAAGAGATTAGAGGAGCAGAGAAGGGTGCAGGAACACTTAGTCAACTACACTTTGATGACAGAGGTGATCTGTGCTGATGAACCCAAGTGTCTTGAAGTGGCGCAGGGTGATGATAGGTGGATGGAGGCTATGCAGTCAGAGTATGGCTCCATGATGAAGAACAACACTTGGGACCTTGTGGATCGACCACCAAAACGTAAGGCAATCGGCACCAGGTGGGTATACAAGACCAAGTACAAGTCCGACGGCACGTTGGATAAGTACAAGGCTCGGCTCATGGCAAAAGGATTTGCACATGTACATGGTTTTGATTATCAGGATACTTTTGCTCCCATAGCTCGACTAACCACAATTCGCAGTATTCTGGCTTTAGCTGCCCAAGGAAGTTGGCCCGTGTTTCAAATGGATGTGAAATCTGCCTTTCTGAATGGAGATCTCAAGGAGGAGTATACGTGGAACAACCACCAGGTTTTGTGATCCTCGGTTCAGAAGGTAAAGTCTGTAAACTGAAGAAGGCACTTTACGGGCTGAAACAGGCCCCACGAGTGTGGTACCAGTGAATTGATGCCTAGTTTCTGCAAACCGGGTTCAGGAGGAGCCCATTTGATGCAAATTCGTATATCTTTAGAGGAGGCAAGTGTATGATCATGGTCCTTTATGTGGACGACCTTGTCATAATAGGGAACCATGAAGAGAAGATCTCGTAGACAAAGTATTTGCTAGGAAGAGAGTTTGAAATGATAGACCTCGGACTGATGCATTTCTATTTGGGGATTGAGGTTTCGCAAGAGCCGAAACAGATCTTCATTTCACAGCTGAAATATGCTAGAGAGATACTGAAGGCATTTGGCATGGCTGAGTGCAAGATAGTTGGTACCCCTATGGAGGTTGACGCGAAGCTCTCAAATGAGGATTCCTCACCACTGGTGGACGAAGCAAAGTACAGAAGGCTTGTGGGCAGCTTGATTTACTTGTGCAACACGTGGGCAGACATCAGCTTTGTGACTGGTGTACCAAGCAGGTTTTCCAATAAGCCCTGGGAGAATCATTGGAGTGCAGGGATGCGGGTGCTGAAATACATCAAAGGCACACTTGATTATGGAATAACCTATACTAAGGGCAACATCTTGACCAGATTCTATGACTCAGATTGCGTAGGAGACGTGGACAACAGGAGGTCAATGATAGGTTACTATTTCTCACTTGGATTTGGAGCTGTGTCATGGGTCAGCAAGAAGCAACCCACAATTGCTCTTTCTTCTACCGAGGCTGAGTACAAAAATTAGCATGCTTTTCTTCTTGCGAGGCAGTGTGGTTGAGGAGGATTTTGGGGGACATGGGTGTAGTACAAAATAAGCCTACGCAATTATCATGTGACAATCAGAGTTGCATGGCGATTGCAAAGAACCCTATGTTCCACGCTCGCACAAAACACATTGAGATTCAATATCACTTTGTACGTGAGCTCATCATGGATGAAGTGGTCGACTTGGTGTACTATCGGACTACAGAGAATGCTACGAACATCTTCATGAAGGCTCTTGGAAGAGACTTGCTGGAGAGGCATCTTCATCGACTTGGCATTGGTCCAAAAAAGTAAGTTCACTTGCAAGTGGACATTGAGGGGGGGTGTTAGATATCAATGCTCCACTCTCATGTAACTACGCGGGAACCAGCTAACTCTACTTGTAAGCCCCCCATATGAGGAGAAGGCATTTGAGTAGCTCGGTTATCCGGTAGGTCTTGGTTTGGACACCAGATGGGGGCCATGTGTGGCCTGATGGCTGGACGGAGTTGGCACACTGCCAACTAGGCTACATGCAAGTGCGAGAAGGCATCCCATGACTGACCACACTAAGGGTAGATGGAGCTTTTCCCAGGGCAGCCCACTCTCGAGTTGCAGGGCTTGTTTGGAGCCCAGATGATCCCGGGTGGCTGTGGGCCAAACAGTAATTGTAGGTTGGTTGCTCTATTTTATGCCATGGTTCTATCATCTGGTCGGTGGCCTATTTCGAGACTAACCCCTAGTCGACCGTTTTGGGCAGACTGGGTCGGTCACCGAATTGGGTCTAACCGACTATGACTAGTGGCTCTATAAGAGCAAGCCCGTAAATCCCATTTCATCATCACTGGCTGCAACGACCCTGATTCCTTAGCATCCAGCCTCCGTCCTCTACTGTTTCCAGCTTGCCATCGAAGCTTCTTTCATGGGAGTGCACGGTTGGGAGGGAGCACCATCTATTGTGTCAGTTCTACAGTAATCAATTTTTTGATTCTCCATAGTATCTGTTTTCTCTCTTGCATACGAGATCCTGTTATCTGTTGAGCACAGGCATTGTATTGTTTTCTTACAAATTTGGTATACATATTCTAATGGAATTTTTCTTTTGAATTGTAGATTTGAATGTTTAAAATATGGAACTATCATTTTGACAACCTTCAGAAAACAGGCAAGAAGGGATCTAAGAGTAGTATGATGCCTACAAGCTTTAAGCAATTGATTGACCGGGCTGCAAAAGAAAAGGAGCGTCGAACTCGACCTCAGGGGGGTCACTATGTATAAACCCTCTATATCAAATGCGTTCAAGCCTATATTTAAAGTCCCTTATGTGTAAAAAATTTCATGAATAAAATGTACCCCTTTTCTATACAAATCTGTAAATTTTTTCCAAAACTATTTTAAATAGTCCCTTATGTATATTTATTTCTGTAAATTTTAGAAATAAAAAAAATCCTTCTGTTGTGAACTCACGTGATAGGGTTACATATGATGAGTGACCACCCCAAGAACTCGACAACAATCTATCACTCTTAGTGATGACATGTTAGAGTTTGACAGGGGGGAAAACCATCTACCAAACTTTTATTGTGTGCTCAATAGAGATCGCAATGAATTGCCGAAAAGACTTCCAAAGAATGAGTACACATTGGTCATTGTAGACATACCATATGTACTTAATGTTCCCGCTGGATCCACCTTTGATGAGGTCCCTTACAAAGAAAAGGAACTTATGAGTCTTCTTGACCAGTTCATGTCACTTACATCGGCAACGCTTTGGCGTGTCATAATTTTTCATTTAGACTTACAGTTTGAGGTAGACATGATGAGTATCATCAATGATAAATGTGCTGGACGTGATCACCTTTATTGGTGAGTGCAACAGTGAAATGAATTTTTTTTTTTGGGGTCAATTATTATTGTTATAATTGTGGATTCTTTTGATTATAAATTTAAAACTTATTTTTGTTGCATGTTAGGATGAAACCCAATGTGAGACAAATGAAAGGACATCGATTCACATCTGCTACATAAAACATTTCAGTTGGGTATTGGTCTGTGGATGGAAAAAAAAATATTGGTCACATCAATTTTCCCCCATCTGCTCCATTTACTCTTGAAGATCATTTCATTATTCCAACTGTGACGAAGAAGCTCAGGCATGTGACCATGGATAAGAATGGGGAGATAATAAATCCTTATCAAAAACCACAACTCCTAATAAATCAGCTCATTGATCTATTTTGAAATGAGGATGAGTGGGTACTCGATCTATTTGCTGGTTCAGGCAAAGTCACAACATGTGCCTTAAAAAAGGGTCGAAATGTAATTGCAGTTGAAAAAGATCCTATTTAATGTGATTACATAAAGAAGGGAGTGACTGCTATTCATCAGTTGCTTAATGAGCATCAGGAGCCTGGTTTGAAAGGTGGGAAGTTCGATGCAGATTTAGTGGTAGCCTCGTCACACGAACCCCAACCTCCTGAGATATTGAAAACCAGTTTTACGGAGGCAGGCGAGCTAGCTAATACATGGGAGAAGGAGGTTGTGAAAGAGAAACTGATTGAGAAACCCATACAGGAAACCTAGAGTGGGGAGGGGGATGAAGATGAGGTAGATGACACATATGGGAGAATTGAGTAAACTCTAGTTATGGAATTGTATTGCCAATTTTTTGTATTTGAATGGTTTCAATAGACAAGTGTTCTTAAGACATTTTAGAATCCATATGCTTTGAATGTCTTGAACATTTAGTTGTTCCCATTAATTTGTTGTTGTAGATGACACATATGGGAGAATTGAGTAGACTCCAATTATGGAATTATATTGACAATTTTGTGATTTTGAATTGTTTCAATAGACAAGTGTTCTTAAGACATTTGAGAATCCATATGCGTTGAATGTTTTGAAGGAGGTACTTTCTTTTTTCCATTAATTTGATGATATTTTTTTCTCTTTCCGTACTTTATGTGATACTACAAAGTTTAACTTAAGAATTTTGATAAGGTTATGTTAGTACACGCAAGATTGAAAGTTGTATCAATATGTAGTTTTTCTACTGAAAATAAAAGGTCAAAGGAAGGAAAAAAATTACAGACTTCTTGATTTTTCTAAATACATTGATATTGTCCTCTGTAGTCAAGGTCCTTCATAATTTGTGGCAATTATGTACCAAAATTGATAGGATTTTAAAAGTTTTGAAAAATTCACTTCGCAAAATATGAGCTTTTTTTTAAAAAGTTATAATTTTAATGAATTTTTGAGGGAATCTTAAAACGGGTACCAATGTTACATACCTAAATTAGATGCTACATTGTTTTAGGCTCTTTTGAGGATTACAACTGATTTAGAAGAGTTTCATTTGTTTATACATTGTGACTGTCTCAAGCGGCTAGCCATTCCATGAAGGACCAATCGATGCGTTCCACGCAAAAATGTCGTCCATATGACCATAATGCATTGTACTTCTTGTACTGTAAAAGAGCATCATTAAAACAATGAAGATACATCTATTTTATAGCATATATTGCCACAAATAATTACTTAATTACGTCAAGAGGTGAGAAACTTACATGCACCATACATCCAGATGATAACTCTCGCTCGTGCTCATTTATTGTCTCTCCATCACGTTCGGCTTTATGTAGAGCCAGTTGTATCCAATCAAGTGACATGTGAGTAGGGAGAAGAGCCAGATCCCATGGATATGGTTGTGTTCGCCTGTACATTACTCTAAATCTTGTCCTTGCATTTATTCTTTCTGCTTTGGCCACTTCATATCTCTCAATCCACTTCTGCATCTCAGGGCTATTGAGGATACAAAACTTATTAAATTCCTCCATTTTCTCTTCGCTCATCTTTCTTTCAATCCCTTTTCCTTGGGAAACCTCACCAACGATGTGATCATCATCCTTGTTATTACAAGCTTGCAGCATATCGGGATCCGTGGATGCAAGAAACTCTGTGATATGTACTAATGACTCTTGCACAAGCCATCCCTCTGCCATGCTTGCTTCTGGTCTTGCTTTTTGTCTTACAAATCCCTTTAAAGTTTTCATAAACTGCTCGAGAAAAAACATCCATCGACTATGAACGGTACTTGCTATAGCCACCTCATCAACTATGTGCACAAGCAAGTGGACTTGAGTTATCATAATGCTCAAGGGAAAGTGCTTCTCAAGCAAGCACACGGCTTCGATGGATTCCACCCTAGCCTTCTCGATGCTCGATATGAAGATCTCTTTTTGAGATATCCACCTATTTCACATGTCCATGTAAGATATTTTCATAATCAGTCTATAGATTAATCAGCTTAAATTGAAGAAAATACATGTAATGCGATTTGATAGTAAGCATACCTCACAATACCACAGATCTTGAATATAGCATTTCTAACATCTTCTTGTAAGCACCCTTTTATTGTAATTGGGAGGATGAACTATCAAAGCAACAATGAAGTCATGTCAACAATATAACATAATAATAATTACGCTAACGCATCACGATTATCGGTACACTATTTCTACTTAGAATACCTATAAGACCTTGTGCCAATCATGGGACTTGAGCCCACTAAGCTTATTGTCCTTTAAAAATGCTCCTTTCAAGCAACGCATGTACCCTGTTGGTGTTTGAAAAGAGGCAATGTCTGCTTTGACCGCTGCCTCCTCCCTCGTAGAGAGGATCCACGTTGCTTTCGGGAGGACAACTTTTCTCGAAGCATGCACTTGGGGCGACAAATGAGACATCCTATTCATAGCACGCAAGTCTTCTCTCGAGTCCTTGGAACCAACCAATTGTGCCCAAATAGTAGCTCCCACATTCTTGAAGATATGCATGGGATCCAAGAGATGATTGATTTATAACTGACCCCAATAAGGAAGCTCGTGAAAGATCGATAGCCTCTTCATACCAAGAGGAGGTTCCTCTCCATTCACCCTCCAAGCTTGAGTCCAGTCACTTGCCTTCAAATATGATGGTGGTGGATCAAGCTGACCTCCACATGCGAGATGGCCGAGCGGAAGGTATCGAGCATGACCTTCATAAACATTTCTCCTCATATGTTTGGAGTAGCGTGCAAGCGATTTCAGACCCGGTCCACAAATAGGACAAGCATGGTACCCACTTGTAACAAGCCTTGCACGCGTGCATGAATGTGTTAGTACAAGACATGCGTGCGAAAGAGAGTCAAAAAAGCATAATTTCTCATTGTACATGTAAAGACACAACCACGTACCTGCTCACTCTCCATATCCTGGGTAGTCATGCATGGTCCACATCAAGATACCCCTGACCAGAATATCATTGGTATGTCTAGGAGCTCTGGAAATATCAAAGACTTGCACTCCTCTCCATAATATCTGTAACTCCTCTATCAAAGGTGCCATGTACATGTCCATGTTTTTTGCCTTGTACTTTCCTGGCACAAGTAGTGCAAGCATGAGGTGTCCCTATTTTATTATTAGCCATGGTGGGATATTGTAATTCACCACGACTATGGGCCATGTCGACCAAGATGTCGAGCATAACCCGAAAGGATTGAGGCCGTCCATGGCTAGCCCAAGATGTAAGTTGCGTGGCTCCCTCGCAAAGTCCGGCCACTGATTATCTATGTGCTTCCAAGCTGCACAATCT
Organism: Dipteris shenzhenensis; assembly: GCF_047967505.1. Taxonomy (NCBI): domain Eukaryota; kingdom Viridiplantae; phylum Streptophyta; class Polypodiopsida; order Gleicheniales; family Dipteridaceae; genus Dipteris; species Dipteris shenzhenensis. The sequence continues at coordinate 25,934,938 of NC_141604.1, forward strand.
GTAGGAATCCTCAATGTGTCATCAGTGGACTGGATAGATGCATGCCATGTCATCAACTCCACTATGGATTTGCATCGGAACATGTGTTGTATTCTTGGAATGATGGGAAAGTGTCTCAAGACCTTTACCGGTATCCGCTCACCTTGCAAGTCATCTCTATATCGTTGTTCCCCACACTTTGGACAACTAGCCAAATCTCCATGCTCATGACAAAAGAGAATACAATCATTATGGCAAGCATGGATGGTATCATAATCCATACCCACCATTGTTAGCATCTTTTTCGCTTCATCTCTTGATGCGGGCATGGTACTTGGTGCAGGCAACATCTTCTAGAGCAACCTATGACAATTCAAAACATACATAGGCTTCGAACAATGATGATTCGGTATACACTATCCAAATGATGATTCTCAAAACAAATAATATCCAAATAATGAGTCAAATTAATGCAAGAGCTAACCTCATTAAGGCCGAGACATTTGTATCCAACCGCCCATACTTTACTTGTAGATTCAAGATTGAGAGACAAGCACGTAGTTTAGACATCGTAGCACCCTCGTACAGTTGTGTTGATTGCAACTCTTGCATTTTGACCTCAGACTCTGACATCACATGTACATGGGATGTAGTGCCTCTAAAAATGTAATCCATCATGTCGACCATACCCTCGTCATCATCCAGGAGACTATAGTCTTACTGAAAGTGAGAAGGTATATGTGTACCCTCGTCACCCTCCTCATCCTGTTTTAAGATTTCGTGTAAATATAAGATCTTGTATTTCCTGGTATACAATAAGACTGTGAAGTTAAATAGCTTTGACTTACCGATGGTCCATCAACACGTGCAACACCAATGATGGGTACTGGTTCCGGCTCCTCCCCATACATCCGTAAGTGGCGCATGATAATACGACATTGATGTCATACTTCTTGCTTTCAATGAGTGCAATGACAGTATAACCTCTCCGTAAGCCACTTCGTGCTCCCGAGCATTGGCGCATCATCGGACAAGCTTCCACTCATCCCTTCCATCTACACTTATAAAATCACAACATAAGCATGAAGAAGAGATATTAACAGTTATAAAATAGCATCTATGAGCTTTTTTTCATGCTACAACAAAAAAGTGACTGTAAGCGTCGCTATATAGCAACCTTTTTGCTCTGTTCTGTCGCCATATAGCGACGTTTTTAATTAAAAACGTCGCTATATAGCGATGGATAAGCATCGCTATATAGCGATGCTGTGGGTTAAAACCCGAGACTCCCGTCATGCGGCGCTTTCTTTATCCTCTTCTCTAATCTCTTAAATAAGCAAGCCAATCTCTCCTCCCACCTCGCAACCTCCCACTCTATTCTCCACTCCTCACCCTTCTCCTAGCTCTTGTACTCCCTCTCTACCCTTTTCCCTCTTTGGTTTCTTGAAAGGAAGTTCTTCAAGAGGTGAGTTTGTTTCAACAATGTAGGTTGTTTGTTTGTTAGCTTTAGTTTTGTGAGTGCTTTTCCTTGTATTGCTAAACCTGTAAACTAGTTTTCATGCTTGTTTTCAAAGGATTGAAACAAAAAACGAGATTTCAAGAAACAAAGAAGACACACCTCTTTTTTTTGTATTTCTCTTCCTTCTCTTTCTCCTTGTCTCCTTAATCTCCTCCTTTCAAGAAGTTACTTTTGTAATCTCCTCCTTCCTCTAACATCTTATTTGAAAAAATGGGTTGTTTTCTCTCTTTTGTAGGGCCGGTCCACAACACCGAGCGGGACGTACTATTTCAGGTAAGTGCTTCCTCTTTTTTCCATTTATTATTTTTGTTATTTGCATTGGCCTGTAGCTAGTGCCTTAAGCACTAGCTACAGTGATGGGTGTAGGAACCCTCTCTTCCCCTCAAACTCTTTCCTTCTTCCCTCCTTCAATCTATTTCCTCCTCTTTTTCCCTCTTTCCTTTTCCTCTTTTTCTCTCTTTCTTTCCCTCTTTTTCCCTCTTTCCTTATTCATAAGCGAAGTAGACATATGCTCATGCATAAGCATGAGCATATGTCTCTTTTTTCCCCCTTCTCTTATTCTCTCTTTCCCCCTTCTCTCTTTCCTTTCCCCCTCTTTCCTTTCCCTCTTATTCTCTATTTCCCCCTTCTCTTATGCTCATGCATAAGCATGAGCATAAGAAAATCAGACATATGCTCATGCTTATGCATATGCATGAGCATAAACGAAAGAGACATATGCTCATGCATAAGCATGAGCATATGTCTCTTTTTTCCCCCTTCTCTTATCCTCTCTTTCCCCCTTCTCTCTTTCCCCTTTCTCTCTTTCCTTTCCCTCTTTCCTTTCCCTCTTATTCTCTATTTTCCCCTTCTCTTATGCTCATGCATAAGCATAAGCATGAGCTTATGCTTATGCTTATGCTTAAGCATAAGCATGAGCATAAGAAAATGAGACATATGCTCATGCTTATGCTTATCCATGAGCATAAGCAAAGTAGACATATGCTCATGCATAAGCATGAGCATATGTCTCTTTTTTCCCCCTTCTTTTATTCTCTCTTTCCCTTCCCCCTTCTCTCTTTCCTTTCCCTCTTTCCTTTCCCTCTTATTCTCTATTTCCCCCTTCTCTTATGCTCATGCATAAGCATAAGCATGAGCATAAGAAAATGAGACATATGCTCATGCTTATGCTTATGCATGAGCATAAGCGAAGTAGACATATGCTCATGCATAAGCATAAGCATATGTCTCTTTTTTCCCCCTTCTCTTATTCTCTCTTTCCCCCTTCTCTCTTTCCTTTCCCTCTTTCCTTTCCCTCTTATTCTCTATTTCCCCCTTCTCTTATGCTCATGCATAAGCATAAGCATGAGCTTATGCTCATGCTTATGCTTATAATGAGACATATGCTCATGCTTATGCTTATGCATGAGCATAAGACCCCCTTCTCTTATTCTCTCTTTCCCCCTTCTCTCTTTCCTTTCCCTCTTTCCTTTCCCTCTTATTCTCTATTTCCCCCTTCTCTTGGCTGTCGATGTAGGTCATAGTAGAGTCGGACTGAATGATATCATAATGTGCAAGTAACTTGCGAAGCCAAATGCACTCTACTGTAGCTATGAAAGCTGCTCTGTACTCAGCCTCACAACTGAAAGCTGAACCAAGAGATGCATGAAGCTCCAAGCATAAAATAGTTGCAGCTGTGTGACTCCCTAGTGTCATAACATTCTGCCTTGTCGTCCGTGAATGCATGCAAAACAAGTGGGGCCTCTAAACATTGCATAAGCATAAGCATGAGCTTATGCTTATGCTTATGCTTAAGCATAAGCATGAGCATAAGAAAATGAGACATATGCTCATGCTTATGCTTGTGCATGAGCATAAGAGAAGTAGATATATGCTCATGCATAAGCATGAGCATATGTCTCTATTTTCCCCCTTCTCTTATTCTCTCTTTCCCCCTTCTCGCTTTCCTTTCCCCTTTCCTTTCCCTCTTATTCTCTATTTCCCCCTTCTCTTATGCTCATGCATAAGCATAAGCATGAGCTTATGCTTATGCTTATGCTTAAGCATAAGCATGAGCATAAGAAAATGAGACATATGCCCATGCTTATGCTTATGCATGAGCATAAGCGAAGTAGACATATGCTCATGCATAAGCATGAGCATATGTCTCTTTTTTCCCCCTTCTCGCTTTCCTTTCCCCTTTCCTTTCCCTCTTAGTCTCTATTTCCCCCTTCTCTTATGCTCATGCATAAGCATAAGCATGACACAACAAGACAAAGCACCCATAGATGCGCACATAGATGCGTTTACTAAACTAAATAAAAAACTTACGGGCGTGTCTCTTTGCACGTCTATTTTCATGTCTAGAGACCCGCATCTACCAGTGCATCTATATAGCAGACACACGTGCATATAGACGTGCATTTAGATGCTTAAATAGACGCTCTTATAAATGCATTTATAGACGCAAAAATAGACGCTTGTCGAACAAACAGACGCTTATATAGATGCATTAATAGACGCACTGATAGACACACTATAATATTTTTTTTTAAATTTACAGAATGTTGTGTATGTTGTGTATGCTATATAGTTACAAGAATCCCATTTCCACATTATGTAATTCAATTCTTACAGCCAACCGCATTTTAATTACAATTCCAAATAAAACATTACAACTCCAAAACGCAATAAAATTGAAAGCTCAAAAAGTGCTTGTATGTACATATAGCATGAAGCTAAGCCATGTCATGTGGCTTCAAGTACAAAAAATAAGAGGAGTGTATATACAAGAGGCACGAAGCCAAGCCAGTGGCTTTAAGTACAAAAACGAGTAGCTAGCACTACTTCTATGACTAATCCTCGCTGCCTTCCACGCTCCCTTCTGCACTCCCTTCTGCGCCTCCTTCCTCGTCTTCCCCATCATCTTGTGCACGGGCCTGTAAACAAGGGACAACATATATCAATGTATGAAAAATCAAATCTTTACTTATAATTTTGGCATTATTTAATTACTTTCAAATACCTCGGGGACCACTCCAGTAGCCTAGGTATACTGCTCCTCAATAATCCACCTGTCATCATAGAAGTGCCTCCATGTATCTCCTCTGCGATGGTGGCAGTGGTAGGCTGTCTCCACAGGAGTAGGGTATCTGCCCACGATCTCAAGCTGCAAGACGACACAATTTGCGGAGGGATTAGTACAAAGAAACAACCTCCTAATAAACTACATAAGCAATATAATTTGAGATTGATACTTACAAATTAGGCCTCCCATGATTTAACGCCCCCTGATCCAAAATGCGCGCTTCCATATTTCTCCATCTAGATCCTTCGTGCCTCCACGTGCTACAGACTGGGGTCCTTCCTTGTTGACTTCATTGCTTTCTTCCACTCACGCTTGTGAGCGGTGTGGGGCGTGCCCCTTGGTGGTTGACTTCCCTCGAGCCTGGCAAGCTCCGCTAGTGCCTGCCTCTTAAGCGAAGATCTTTTATTGCCAACTATCATAACAATATTTGACTTGGCCCATTTATCTGTGAACTAGCGATTGGGGGGGTTAGGATACCTAGAGTGAACAGCAACGAGGGTCTCATCAGCCAACCTCTTTGGTTGGTCTTTGAAGTGGATAAAGCAATCTCTGTAATTGTTAGCAATTACAGAGCGCATGAAGGCCATGATGTCCTTCCCTCGCGCATCCATCAAGATGCCTCCTGTCTGAGTGATGTCATAGAATATCATACCATCACCCGGAGGCACATTTAAATCATCTAAATCATCATTGTCCCCACCACCACCCCTCCCAAAGCACTGTGCCATGCATCCCCCATGGCTCTCCCTACTACTACGCCTACTACCGTGTCATGTCGAGCTTGTACTCTGGCCACTCCTAGCTGGAGACTGCACGGGACTATGCTGACCACTCGTAGCTAGAGAACCGAGTCTCGACTACATAGGAGTACCTCGATGGCTCTGCGAGACAGAAGGACCTCCGACGGCATGGGGGAAGGGGCATAAGATGGCATGGCAGAAGGGGCATAAGACGGCATGGGGGAAGGGGCATAAGATGGCATGGGAGATGGGCCTGTGCTGTGTAGTCGACTGAGCTTTGCTGACTCTGCTGGGGTGATCTCAACTGGTGTGTATCTCATTTACAACAAACCCTATCTCATTTACAACAAACCTAAATTTCTTAACCTTAACCATTCGACCTCCCTCGATGGGAATGTGACTTTGCACAAGCACAATTCATTTCATAACTTGAGCTCCCATAACCCGATTGACATGAAATGGGTGATATTTAGAAGCCCTTGCGACACCCCAACTCCCTCTGGACTAATCTATTACTGATGAGCTGAGAAGAAAGGGGAAGGGAAGAGAGGATTACTATTGGAGCGCGTCTATAGACGTGTCTGATTAGCACATCTATTTTTGCGTATAACAATGCGTCTATAGACGCGGCTATCTGTGTCTGCAAATACGCTAGACGCGCGTTTAGACGTGCTTGTAGACGTGGTTTTAGACACGCTCTGAGACGCGCCTATAGATGCACTCCAACAGACAGACTTTTCTAAAAAGTAGAGAAGGACATTGCACCCGACACACAAACGTGACACTGATACCCAGATAATGCATTTTTTGGATACGAGAAAGTACAAATCCAAAGAGAGCAAACTTCCAAAAAAGATCAACTGTAAAAAGACTTACCTTGGATAGAGGTATGGAAGGTTCTTCTTCTTTTTCAAAGTTGCTTCTCCTCCTTGTTCGTCCTCCTCTCCTTTAAGCTTGGAAGTAAGTATGGGTGCCTTCCTCTTAAGTATAAGCTTGGAAGTAAGTATGGGAGCCTTCCTCTTAAGCATCGAAACTGTGGATCTGCTAATAAGGAAGCAAGCAAGCCGCGCAAAGTATAAGTAATGTGAAAAAAAGCAAAGCGAGCACGCTAAAATCAGGTTTAAAAGCCGCATCTATAGGCGTGTCTAATAGCGTGTCTATAGGCGTGTCTAAATACACAGAGTAGATGCACTTTTAGATGCGCTTTTATACGCGCTTTTAGACATGCCTTTAGACGTGCCACAGAGTTTAAAATTAAATATTTGAAGAAGAGCAAATTTGGTGGGTTGTTTGCTTGTAGGATGTCTTCATCTTCAACAAGTAGCTCCAATGAGGATGAATCCCTCTGTATCCACCATCGCAAAATGTGGTTGGAGCAAAAAATCAAATGTCTGTGTGATCGATGTCGAGGAAACATGTATCGTGCATGCAGGATTACACTCAATCACATCTCAAAGTATCGAGAATGGGATGTGACCGTAAACAGGGTAAGGGTTTGTAAGTTAAGGTTGATTGAGATACATATGGGTGTTCATATGTTTGAGTTATGATCCCGTTTTAATTTGATATAGGATGCAGTGCCACACCCGCATATGTTTCCCTATGCTCACCATGAGGAGGCGAAGCGTTGGTGATATGAGGTGGGATCTTCAAGAGGGACCGTTACGGATGCATGGAGTGATGGTGATAGTAGCCCTCCGCCATTACCTCATGAAGCCGTGGAGGAGGAGGTGTTTGATGATATGGTGCAGGATTTATATGTCCATCAAGGGAGGGATGATAGCATGGAGCAGGATGATCTTGTTATTGCAGCATCGACTCCTTTGTTTGAGGGGTGCACATTCTCTGTTCTACATGCCTCCCTTGAGTTACTAAACTTGTAAACCATCTATGGATGGAGCAATGCCAGTTTGAATGCATTACTCAAGTAAGCTTTCAAGTCGATTTTGCAAACATGGTGAATTATGCTAGTGGGTCAATTACTCAAATGCTTTTCCTCATTTATGGTCTTCACGTGTAGGCTATTGTGTAAAATGCTTCCAAGGGATAATAAATTACCGACCTCAAGAGATATGGCAAGGCAACATGTGACCTCTCTTGGAGGATTAGATTACAAGCGCATCCATGCATGTGTCAACGATTTTGTTTTGTTTCGTGGACTACATAAGGATGCAAGAGAGTGTCCTACTTGTGGAGAGGAAAGATATAGAGCAGATCTCAAAACTTTGGACGTGCCTCGTAAGGTTTTGCGACATTTTCCCATAATCCCTCGCATCCAACATATGTTCAAGTGTAAATCTTTTGCAGAGCCCATGTCATGGCATTCCTCCCATTGATCAACCCATGGCAAGTGGAGAACTCCCGCGGACTCTCCTGCATGGAAGCATATGCGTGGAAGCATATTGAAGACACATGGCCAAGCTTCAAGGAAGAACCTAGGAGCTTGAGACATGGATTGGGTATGGACGGTGTGAACCCATTTGGTCTCCAAAGCATGTCTTACAGTGTATGGCCAGTGATATTGGTGAATTACAATCTTCCACCCTCTATGGCTATTAACAAAGGACATGTTATGCTGTCCCTTCTAATTCCAAGGAAACATAAAGTCCAAAACCCTAATGTTTATTTGGAGCCTTTGATTGACGATCTAGAGATACTTTGGAAAGGTATCGAGGTGCATGATGTGAGCAGGCCTCCCTCGTCATGAGACTTCAACTGCAAAGCAGTCTTGATGTGGATGATGCATGACTTCCCAGGCTATGGCGAGTGTTCAGGTAAGCATTGCACTTCTAATTATGAATAGGCAAAGGATGTGGCACCCTAAACCCACCTTCAACTCTTAATTGCATCTATTGTTCAGGTCTCACTACATCGGGTTACCATGCATGTCCTGTTTGTGGTCCTTCGCTAGTTGCCTCACAGGCAGACGCATTAAATAAGGTCATCTATGAGAATCACCATCGATTTCTCCCACCTGATCATCCTAGATATGTTGCCCCTTGGAATGAAGTCCTCCCACAATCACTCATCGTAGGAAATAGAGAAGGAGCTTATGCGGAAATAGAGAATGAGCTTATGCTTCTCTCATTCTCTTATGCTTATGCTTATGCTCATGCTTAAGCATAAGCATAAGCTCATGCTCATGCATGAGCATAAGCATAAGATTATGCGGAAACTTAAGCATAAGCCCATGCTCATTCATGAGCATAAGCATAAGATTATGCTTAAGCATAAGCATAAGCTCATGCTTATGCTCATGCGGAAATAGAAACATAAAGAAGGGGGAAACTTAAGCATAAGCTCATGCTCATGCATGAGCATAAGCATAAGCTTATGCTTATGCTTATGCTTAAGCATTAGCATAAGCATAAGCTCATGCTTATGCTCATTCATGAGCACGAGCTTATGCGAATGAGAGAAGGGGGAAATAGAGAAGGGGGAAAGAGAGAAGGGGGAATGAGAGAAGCATAAGCATAAGAGAATAAGAGGGGAAGGAAATAGAGAATAAGAGGGAAAGGAAAGAGAGAAGGGAAAAGAGATGCGGGGGAAAGGGAGAAGGGGGAAAGAGAGAATAAGATAAGAGGGAAAAAAGAGAAGGGGGAAAAAGGAGAATAAGATAAGGGGGAAGAAGAAAAGAGTGGGAGGGGAAGAGAGGGTTCCTATGCCCATCACTGCAACTAGCGCTTAACTGCAGGCCAATGCAAATAACAAAAATAATAAATGGAAAAAAGAGGAAGTACTTACTTGAAATAGTATGTCCCGCTCGGTGTAGTGGACTGGCCCTACAAAAGAGAGAAAACAACCCATTTTTTCAAATAAGATGTTAGTGGAAGGAGGAGATTACAAAAGCAACTTCTTGAAGGGAGGAGATTGAGGAGACAAGGAGAAAGAGAAGGAAGAGAAATACAGAAAAAAGAGGTGAGTTTTCTTTCTTTCTTGAAATCTCGTTTTTTTTTTCAATCCTTTCAAAACAAGCATAAAAACTAGTTTACAGGTTTAGCAATACAAGAAGAAACACTCACAAAACTAAAGCTAACAAACAAAGAACCTACATTGTTGAAACAAACTCACCTCTTGAAGAACTTCCTTTCAAGAAACCAAAGAGGGAAAAGGATAGAGAGGGAGTACAAGAGGTAGGAGAAGGGTGAGGAGTGGAAAATAGAGTGGGAGGTTGCTTGGAATAGGTGGGAGGTCATCAAAAATAGGTGGGAGGAGATTTTGGGTTACTTACTTGAGAGATTAGGGAATAGTATCAAGAAAACGCCACGTGTTTAGTGTTTCGGGTTTTAACCCACAACGTCGCTATATAGCGATGCTTATTCATCGCTATATAGCGATGGAATAGAGCGTCACTATATAGCGATGCTTACTGTCACTTTTTTGATGTGGCCTCAAGAGAAGCTCAAACATGCTATTTTATAATTGTCAATATCTCCTCTTCATGCTTATGTTGTGATTTTATAAGTGTAGATAGAAGGGATGAGTGGAAGCTCGTCCGATGATGCGCCAATGCCCGGGAGCACGAAGTGGCTTACGGAGAGGTTATACGAATCCTCTCGAACCTAGCACTACGACTACCCTTGGTCTGACTCCTCTTCCACGTAGCACTGCGACTACCCCTCGGGGAACTCCTTTGCTAGCCGTGCATGGCTTTGTTGGGAGTCCCGATGAGTTTGTAGCGTAGATGAGCGATGAGGAGGCAACGAGATTCTTCTCTCTGCTATCTCAGAGGACCTCAGCAATTCCCTCCCCTACACTAACAGGTGGACGTACTACCCAGTCATCCCCTCATGCCCCTTCGACCGAGGGGTCATCACTTGCGTGTGCCTCTCGTAACGGAAGGAAGAGTAGGAAGGGCAGCTTATGTTGTGCTGACTCGGGAGATGTAGACGAGTCAGCACACTCACATTCCTATAGGTCTCCACTTAGTCCGGAGAGACAGTTTCAGTCAGGTCCCTTTTCCTCTCCTACTCCCACTGCTACTCCTCGCTCCGGAAGTGCTCACACAGCTTCCACTCCTTCTGACTCATCAGGGGATCTCTCCTATCAAATCACAGCTGCCATAGAGATAATAGAAGATAGAAAGGGCAAAGCAGTGATGGCCACCATGAGGAGGTTGATGAGCCATCACTTCAAGAGCGGCATTGCTACCGATTGGCGGTATCAAGATGGCCAAAAGAAGCAGGCGGTCATCGATGAGATAAAACAAAAATACCCTAACCCGCCAAATTGGGAGTTTAATGAGGATTATATGCGAGAGCACATGGGTTTGGTCTTGAAGCATCGTAGATCAACCTTGCGTACTTCCATCACAAAGGGGTTGGTTAAACCCAGCTGGGCAGATAAAGCTGATTGGAAGCTCTTCAAGAAGCAAAATAGGGACCATCCCGAATTGTTCGAGGGTCAAAGGAGGGCTACAAAGAGACGACTAGATGTCGTAGGTACTTCACACTTTGGTGCAGGCAGACGGTTGGCATTCGAGGCAACCGTGGTAAGTCTACTTCTTCTCATTTAATGTATTGTTCTATTTGTTTTACTACATATATTACATGCACTTTAGCTAACTCTAACTCTCGTAAATTGGATCCACAGCAAGCTGCAAGGGGTCGTCTTCCTACAAATGCAGAGACGCGATGCGCATTTAGGATAGGAACAAAGCCGTGGTTTATTGAGCAAGAGGCATGGGAGCGACGATTGATTGGGCTGAGGTGGCTGCTTACATGGTATAAGTTTACTCCTACTTGTAATCTCACTTTTTAAATTGTTTTGTTCTTTAAATTCCAATCTAATTTTCGATTTATATGGTTCACTCTTAGGGTCAATCTCAAGCGTCCCATCATCAGAGGCGAGTGATCAACAGGGCCAAGGATCAGACGCACGTGATGAGGATGAGGGAGAAGACGCAGCTGACGAGGACCAAGGAACAGGCCAACAAGACGAGGACGATTCGGATTTGGATGAGTAGTAGTAGTAGTGGTAGTAGCATTTTCTTCGCCCTGTATGTCATTTTGTATATCAGCTCATTTGAGCAATTTTGTATCGCGCTTTCGAAAGGGTAATTTTGTTACAAACAATCTTGTATATGTCCGACATGTATATGCTTTTGTTGCTCGATCATTTCATTTGATCGATTTTGTATCACTCTTTTCGCAAGGAAAATTTTGTTATAAAAAAACTTTGTTTAAAAAAAAAGGATTAGTGGGGCTAAACAGGGCCATAGCAAGCCCTGTTTAGCCCCACTAACCCTTCTTTTCTAGTTCTGTTAATCGTCGCTATATAGTGACGTTTACCAATGTCGCTATATAGTGACGATTAACAGTGTCAGTATATAGCAACATTTATCATCGTCGCTATATAGCAACAGTTCTTTTTCAACGCTTTTAGCGACTCTTATAGCGACGTTTGCGCCCGTGAAAAAAAAAATTTAATGTAAAAAGCGTCGGTATTTTCGTCGAAAAATGGCCTATGCCTTGTAGTGTTTGTGGCCACATGTCCTCCACGGGTGAGGGAGAGATTAAATGCCATTAGTGAAAAGCCTATGGAGAGTGTTTTAGTGCAAAAGTTTTGAAACATTGTCTATATGTGGGGTGAGTTTAGATAAGTAGAGTCTATACTCATAGATTAACACACACATAAATAACTAGATACTGTTCATATATTAAAACACACATTGCATAATTAGATACTCATAGGGCTTTGAATCCATATAGGATTTGAAGCTCAAAGCTAGGATAGGGCAAAATGAAGTAGGATAGAAACTCGATGATCCCTCATCCTCTGTATTATTGATAGTGGACCGGAAATAATTGCATTTACTAAAGAATATAAATTGAATTACTAAAGAAATTTTTTATGAATATCTTTAATATTTTAGCTACTTTCATATGTGTATCATAATTTTCTTGAAAGTGTAATGTGCCATTTAATGAGATTGTATTGTGAATCTCTTTAATCTTTAAGTTACTTTCCTTTGTTGAAATTGTATGTGAATGATTTTGTGTGTGAGCGCATGTTTATTTCCTTCTACTATTCATTTGATAAGCCTAATTCCATTTAAGCAAACAATAGGTTCCAAACCTAATATGCATAGTTCATTCTTTAGAAAAAGTCTTGCCAAGAGCGCATCGCGTTGTGACCCAAAGATGGCCCTGAAAATAGTTACATGACTAGATACACCCCTGAGGGGGCCAATAAGAAATATGTAATATGGCAGGTGCGATAAGCAATAGGTTCCAAAGCTAATATGCATAGTTCATTCTTTAGAAAAAGTCTTGCCAAGAGGCGTCGCGTTGTGACCCGAAAATGGCCCCAAAAATAGTTGTGTGACTAGATACCCCCTGAGGGGGCCAGTAAGAAATATGTAATATGGCAGGTGCGATCAACGAAAGTTTTTATGAATTTACAAATAAAAAACATATATAAGGGGTTTTTTAATTCAAAAAGTAAAAATTTTCATACATAAGGGATACTTTAATCATCTCAAAATTTAGAGAAGGGGTGTATATAGGTTATAAAAATCCATAGGTAGGGGATTTTTTTTCCGCTTGAACGCACGTGCTATATGGGCTTTTGACATAGTGGCCCTCCCTAGGCTACACCCAAGCAAACGTTGAATTTGAAGCATAACTATTGGTATACTTTCAACCTTGAACCTGAAATCCTGAGATGAGTGTTAGTGAAGGGTTGATGTTGACTCTGCAAGGTACTCTACTAATTAGGAAAATCATATACTTTCTAGTTCCTTTAGTTGTCCTACTTCACCTACTTAGATCACTGTTCACCATGGTAGACCCTTCACACTGGCAACCATCTTGATTGTAGTAGGACCTTTAACTTAACTTCAATGGCATGTTGATGTTAGTGATACCAAATATATAATGTGTTAGACTATGAGTATAACCCTTTATACAAAGCCAATGCTTGACTTTAGGGTGGTTTAGAGCAAATTCAAGGCTTAGTTACACAATCATTCAATTGTCCCTATCAATCCGTAATAGCTATTTATATACGTTTCATGGAGAGAAAGTTTTATATAGGTAGTCAATTAGTGGTAGCAAAGTTTGCTAGGCCCCAACACAAAAAAGAAGTGAAGTAAAATTTGCAAGATTTGAAATTCATATTCTAAAAATGTTAAAAATTTGCTTCAATTAGTGGATCTACTATTTTTGTTCAAGATAGGTAAGAACTATATTTTTAAATAGTATTTTACTTTGTCAATATTGGGAAACTTTTAAAAGTAAGCTATATACCCTCTATATGTTGCATTATTTATTAGTCTACATTATTTACAATCATACATGCCTTGAACTCATTGGAGGGATCAATGATAACTCAAAATAAATATAGGCAATTTAATAACTATGTTTGAGATTAGTGATGAGAGAATTCATGTCAAGAATAAATGTAAACAGCCCAATAGATGGATTTCACCACCTACAATATAGTAGGCCCTTAAACATGGAAATGCTAGTAGAATTATGGAGGAAAGAGTCACAAAACATGTGAAAATCTTTGCATGTGTACTAGGGGACATGGCCTATTTTGGAACCACCAATGCTAGTAGATGGTCTCCTAAAAGACATCACAAGAGCTTTCCTGTGATGAAGGCCCGGGCATGTCCACTTAAAAATGGAAAAAAATAATCAAGGAGGTGAGGAAAGCTTTTTGCAATCTGTCGTCATTATTAAATCATTTACATGGAAGACATATCACACATGAAAATTCTATCCTAATCATTCCTTACAAACATCACTAAAGATTCAACACCATACTAACATGACCACATTAAGGTCGACATTTAAGGGCAAATCCTATAATTTCCCTTGAGGGATCAAGAGCAAGTCATGATAAGTGACATTGCTGCAAACATTGTAGACAACTATTTGAAACATGAGAGTTGCAATATCTTTGTGGTTTTATGGGGAATGTTGCCTTAGCAACTAACACCAATAGCTCAACAATATGGGATTTACAAGACAACATATTTAACTACAATCAATATTACAATGGCCCTCATGTGTTAGCTGAATAGGTTTTGGATGGTAAAGAAGAGAACCTACCATGCCCAAAATTAAGGAAAAATAATGCAACATTAAATATTTACAAGGATTGATGAGTTGTTGTAGGAAGTTACATAAAAAATGTGTTGACTACATATATCGTAGGGAACATGGCATGTTTTTGTAGCCCCAATGCTAGGTGTTGTCGCCCATGCCATGTTTTTATAAAGCCATTGCTAGGGGTCGATCTCTCATAGTAATCACAAGGCATTTTTAATGAGCCTTGAGGGGGTGAGGGCACACAGTCAAACAATAAATGCAGGAAGGGCCTTTCGAATTGGTCACGATGCAAGATGATGTGAAGATAATTATACTTTTTAATAACATATTTATGTTGAGGCCAGCTCAATATGACTGTTGATGTGACATTGTTTCAAGCTTCCCAACATATTGAGACAATCTCAGATGATCCTAGCATGGATCCAAAAAACAACTCATCATATAGCACGCAATGTGATGGGAAATTCGAAGAAGAAGTGTGATGGATCATGTTATGGTGTGCTAGGGAAGTCCAAGAAGATAGAGTGAATACAATAGGAGACAGCTCACGTATGAGTGTCCACCAAGGGGAAGGGTTGGTCTCCTAAAGGGAAAGGGGGGATGGAGAGGAAAAAGTAAAGGAGTGGAACTGTCAAAGGGAGACTCGAGGAAAGACAGGTAAGGAAGCTTTGGATCTGGTGCAAGAGATGAGTTGGAGAGGGGGGTTAAAATAAGGGTGGCTGGTCTAACGCGTTAAAATAAGAGCGGCTGGCTAAACGCGTTAGACAGGAGGGAGGCAACTTCTTGGAAAGTTAGAATGCAGTGGTATATATAACTGCCAAAGCTCTGACTTTCCCTTCACCACAAAGCTCACAACTTAATTGCTCTCATATACAAGCTTTCAGTTGAATTATATGTCTAGGCAAACCAATCTCTTGCAGCTTCTGCTGCTCCTCCTCCTCCACTTCCACCTCCACTCCTCCATAGCTAGACCCCTCCTCTCAGTCCCTCGTATGCTCTCCCTCGTCCCTTCCTCCCCCCTCTCCCTCCCCTACCACCATGGCCCCCTCCTCACCCACAACAAACTCCACCTCCATTGCCTCTTCTACGGCTCCTTCTCCCCTTCCCAACTTTCCGTCGTCACCGATTTCATTTCCTCCCTCCACCCCAAAGCTCGCTCCCCCTCTCCCTCCGTCGCCACCTGGTGGAAAATCGCTCGTGCCTACAAGGACCTCTCTAGTGCCGCCGTCTCCGGTCGCATCTCTCTCGGCCGTGTCTTCTCCGACTCCTCCTATAGCATGGGCAAGACTCTGACTAAGATGGACATCGCCAGCCTCCTGGAGCATTCCCTCGCTTCTGGTGTCCTGCCCACCGGCTCCAATGCCGTCTACCTTATTCTCACCGCCGACGATGTCCTCGTGGAGGACTTCTGTATGAATTCCTGTGGTCTCCATAGCGCTATTACGTCTCCTGTAGGCTCTCATCAGTCCTTGCCCTACATCTGGGTGGGCAACTCAGCCACCCAATGCCCAGGCTTTTGCGCCTGGCCCTACGCCGTCGCTCCCGAACTCAGCCCTCCTAACGTCCCAGCTCTTGTTTCCCCCAACGGCGACGTGGGAATGGATGGCGTGGTCATTGTCATCGCCACGCTTCTGGCTGGCACAGCCACCAATCCCTTCAGCACCGGCTACTTTCAAGGAGATCCCACTGATCCGCTAGAAGCCGTTACCGCCTGCGCGGGCATGTTTGGGAGGGGCTCCTACCCTGGGTATCCGGGGGAACTGCTGGTGGACAATGCTACGGATGCCCGCTACAATGCCAACGGAATCAACAATCGCATGTTTTTGCTACCTGCGATGTGGAGTCCGTCTACGCTGGCATGCCAGACGTTAGTGTGATCTTTCTTCTCTCGCGGTTCACGTTTGTTGATTACAGGAGCCATTCACGTTGAAGTTCGAAATTGAGCTGGATCATTTATTTGATCTCTCTGTCGACGTCAGCCTGCAAGAGTGCTGCAATCCGGTAGCACAGTGACCGAAAACATACAGAGCACGAGTCCAAGCAAAATGACCAAGAGCAGCAGCAAAATGGAGAGGCCACGTAAATATCTAAAGAAGGATTCATAAGGGAAGACTAAGCTGGGCGGCCAAAAGAAATTAAACGGCCTCAAGAAGGAAGGGCCAGCAGGTTACAATGTGGTTACACGAACTGTGTGATATGCAAATTGTTTCTCATCCCTCATATATGTTGAGGTTCCTAACTTACATGTAATGAGTTTTATAAATAAAAATTGGAAGCTCCTACATCTTCTAAGGTTCATATCTGTTTATTGTACGTATAAGATTGTTCTCATCATGTTCCCGTACTCGACAAGACGAGGCAAATTAGAGGACTGAATTGTTCACAACTAGAGTAGATGACCATTAGATCTTGGGTTGCCAAAGCTTCATCCCCTTTTAGAGAAACCCACATTGTACTAGCATGTCCATAAACACTAGGGAATGACATATGGAAAAATGAGAAGCGCAATCAAACTTGGATGCCAGACACTAAGCAAATGGAATCCAATATAGTACTTTAACTTGGAGAAAGACGAGTAGGCATGCATGGAAAGTTTTAGGAAAGAGAAAAAGAAGGGGAAGTAGTGAATGAATCAGAAGAACAAGAACAAGAAAAGGTAGCACTGCAATTGATAGTAAAGGATCTAACTAGTAACAATTGATAATAAAGGAGCTAAGAGTTGGGAATGAAATATTAAGATTTTAAAAACAAGAATCATAGGGGTAACAATGGAATTTGTAGTGGCACAAATAGCAATACATAGATATGAAGAATGCTCTTTAGCAATTGTAATAGAACTATGACTCCCTATTGCAGGAAAAGTTACAATGGCAAACAGATAAAGGTATTTGGAGGATAGGCTCAAAGACTCTAAGAACAAGGCTCCTCTTTATTTTAAAAAAAAGTTTAATCTTTACCTCATCTTCACAAGAATATTATAGGGGGAGGGACAAAATGCTCCTCACCCTTAGAGTACATGTTGCAATGGCCACAAAGGGCTCAATCCACACACAAGTGGGAAGCCAAAATGGAATGCATATAATGCCTAAATGTAAGAAGCCATCATATCCCCATGCAAGTGTTAGGGATTAACGTCCTTCATGGAGTGGCTAGGTATTCAGGTGTGGGATCCTTGAACGTGGCTCTCCAAAAGGAGCTACAAAGCCTCCATGGCAGATGCCCACTAGTCATGTTACACATGGCAATTCAATATTAAACAGCTAAGGTCCTCTTGTCAGTAGGACTAAACACCCCATAATAAACTTGTCTTGCATTAGGGGAATTTTGGACTCGAAATGGGCCTCTTGGATTAAGCCCTCTAGATTGTGATTAGCAAACCAGCCAATGTGAAGGCTTGGACATTAAAAGAATGGAAAACTCCAAATTAGCCTCTCGTTGGTAGAGAGACATAGTCCATTGGTCCCCACTAGGCTCCCACTTGCCTCCCTCTTGTGATCCCCACCGCTACCTCGGGCATTTACTTTCTACCTTGCAAACTTTTGGTTAGTTGGCTTATGGAACCGATCATGTCAGTTGTTGGAAACTCGAGAAATGTAAACTCATATTTATCACATCACAACATCAAGCCAAACACCGAATTGAGTACATGATATCACTCTCTCACTCAAAATATTACACGACCTGAAGTGCATGCAATATAATCAACAATATTAATTACACACTGAAATAACACTCTCAATTAATTTGAGAACAAGCACAACCGAAATGGGTTTGTCGGCCTTAGCTTTAAAATATCTAAACCTGAGAGAAAGCCAGCCAGTTGGATGATCCACAAGAGCTCTACACAACCAAAGACTGGGAACATAATCTCATTTTTGCTTGATCAAAGAGTTTGGACAAAGAGGGAGAGAATTATTTTTTTACTTAACTATTGACTCCACAAAGTTTTGGCAAAGCAAGGACACACTAGTACTACTGCAACAATGTGAACAGGTACTGTATACATATATAAAAATACTCACTTTTCAATAATTGATACCTTCAATGCAAGGAAAATAACATGTTTGTATGTGTTTGAATTAGGTTGTCTATCAACCAATGGTAGATAATAATAGGTGGTGGCACGTCATACCTATTACGCCATGTTCCAAAGTGATGTATAGTACATTTACTAATATGGAGCATATGGATGATGAGCATCGCCGTGGAGGTGATGATGATCTTGATACAAGAGAGGAGGATGATCATGAGATAGGAGATACAGATAATCAAGCCATTACCCATGAGGATGAGCCTACCATTGGTGATGCTTATTTTGATGAGCATAGTAGCACAAGTAGTAGTCGGGTGAAAGTATTTGTAGATCTCCACATTGGTTTGGATATTGAAGTAGATAGTTTGGCAAGGGTCGATCTCATTGAGGATGAGATCGAACCATAGCCCATCATTAATATTGGCAAAACTATTTTATATATTGTCTCATTCTCCTCACCTCACTTAATTTTTGTATATGTGGGTTTGGCAAAAAGCATATTATCGTGTGACACGTGCATAGCATTGATATTTTTTTTTAAATTATGTGCTTTGGTAATCATGGGCAATGTTTGGAAAGGGGTGATGCACATTTATCGCTATGTGTTTATAAACGCGTCTAAATACGAATCTAAAACAGAGTGTAGATGCGCTATTAGTTGCGTTAATAACCATGCTAATAGACACACTTGTATTTTCACTAATTCTATCTGTGCCTATAGACGTACTCGCTATTTTTCGCATCTATCAGGTGCATCTATAGTTGCTTTGTCTTGTTGTGATGTACCACATTCATTCAAAAGGAAGGGTACTTTATTTTAGCTTTTGGAGATATTTTACAAGATTACAATAATAGAAGGGATTTTTAAATTCAACTTTAGAAAAAAACCTGTTATTTTTTAAGTAAGGAGGGGTGTCTTTATTGGGGGGAAATTGGGTAATAGCCCTTGAAAGCACTTGATACCTAATGTAGGCTTAGTAGTATACCACCCAAGAGCTAGAAATTATAGGAGCATGGTTTGGTTTAAGTTTCAATGGACAAAATATTGGGCCATGGGAAATCCAAAGACCTTCCAGGTAGATCAAAACTAAAGTTCATATATGAATAAAGGATGATCATTTAAACACCATTTCCAAAGGAATGAATACTAAAGTCTAGACATAAATAAAGGAAAACTATAATCATTTAAGAATCAACATTTCCATAGGAATGAAGATGAGAACAGCTAGATGGGCCTGGGAGGAGTAATAGTTGGGGAGTTGGGAGTGGTGAGCGTTGGATTTTTTTAAGTATTGTGATGAAGCCTCAGAAACTATCGGATTAAAATCTTTCAATATAATGAAAGGGTGATTTCTCTTTACATTAAGTTGTCTAGCTCTTAGCATGTGAATCATGTAGATCAATCCTTTGAATAATTTGAACTTCACAACGTTGTGCTATATTCCCCTTCAATGTGAATTATTCCCCTCACTGCACAATGAATCACGTATGAATCATTTGAGTAATTTGAAGTTATGGCATTGCATCGCTATTCCCCTTCCATACAAGTGTGCCATTTTTCCTAAGAAGGAATCCAATGATCAAAATTGCTCCACAATTGTCATGAAAGAGATGATCATCATAAGATATTTATTTCTATTTCTCTAATAAT
This sequence comes from Dipteris shenzhenensis, assembly GCF_047967505.1. Taxonomy (NCBI): domain Eukaryota; kingdom Viridiplantae; phylum Streptophyta; class Polypodiopsida; order Gleicheniales; family Dipteridaceae; genus Dipteris; species Dipteris shenzhenensis. The sequence continues at coordinate 25,954,986 of NC_141604.1, forward strand.
CTTTCACTCTAAGCAACCGTTGAAGTAGGATAGTTTGTATGCTTGAAGGTGCTAGTGGTCATCTAGTGAAGGACAACTGTTGGTAAACTTCCAACCTTGAACCCAAAACATACTTTCTAGTCCCTTTATTGTCTATACATCTCATGCTATCAATTAGATCATTGTTCACACACAATAGAGCCTTCACAGTGCGAATCAACTTGATTGTAGGAGAACCTTTACCTTAACTTCAACGACATCTACACCTAAATTACTAATACCAAATATATAATGTGCTGGATTACCACCATAACCCTTTATATAAATCCAATACTTGATTTACCATGGTTAATTAAAGAAAATTGGAGGCTTGTTTGAACAATCCTTCAATTCGTACTTTCAATCCATAATAGCTATTGATATTGGCTTCATGGAGGAAAGTACTATACTCGTAGTTGGAGTTTGTATGCCCTAACACTCAAAATACATGAAGTAATATTTGCAAGGTTTGAAATGGGTTTGAAACTTTTAACTTTCGTAAATTTATTGGATTTACATATTTTTTGTCAATCTTTGTAAGAAATATATTTTAAAATAGCATTTTACTTTGTCAATATGGTAGAGCGGTTTAGAATAAGCTACAATATGAACTTTGGACATTACATTATTTAAATTCCATATTCTTTAACAACCTCCATGGTTTGACGAAGGGATCCATGATAACTCAAAATAAATCAAACGATAAATGCAAATGACCCAATAGATGGATTTCACCACCTACCATATTGTAGGTCCAAATGCTGGTAGAATGATGGAGGTCTTAAATTAATAGGCTTTGAACACTAAAGAAGAGAATGCAAGATGATGGAAACATAATGTAGTATATCTCCTCTTAGAAGAACCAAAACAGAAAGAGAGAGAAAATATGTAAAAATCTGTGCATGTGCAGTAGGGGACATGGCCTAGTTTGGAATCATCCTGCTAGGGGATGGTCTCCTAAAAGACATCACAAGAGCTTTGCGATGGCAAAGAACAAGTGCATGTCCAATTAAAATTGGAAAAAAAAGGTTAAGGAGGTGAGGAATCTTTTTGCAATCATTCATGCATGTTGAATCCTTTAAAGGGAAGAAATATCACACATGAAAATCTTATCCTAGCCATTCCTCACAAAACTCAAGTCTAATGATCTAATATCATAATAACATGACCACCTTAAGGTTCATGCTCAAGGACCACTTAGAAAATATAGTTTCCCTGGAGAGATCAAGGGTCTAGGTCATGATAAAGGACATTGCTCCAAACATTATAGATGCTATAGACAACATCTATATACTTTTTAAACAAGAGAGGTGAAATATATTTGTAGTATTGGTTGAATGTTGCCTGAGCAACTAACACCAACAGCTCAGCAACATGGGATTGTTTAGCCAAAATAGTTAGCATGTGATTAAAGGGGAAAATTACAATCGATATTACAATGGTCCTCGTGTTAACTAAATGGGTTCTAGATGGTAAAGAAGAGAACCTATAGTGCCAAAAGGTAAGGGAAATAATGGAATATTGAACGTATTTAAGAATTGAGGAGTTGTTTTAGGATGTTACTGTATAAAAAAGGTGTTAATTGCACATATAGCAGGGAACATGGCACGTTCTCGTGACCCAATGCTAGGGGTTGTTGCCCATGCCATGTTTTGTGACCCCAATGCTAGGGATTGGTCTCCCATAGTTATCACAAGGCCTATTTTATGAGCCTTGAGGGAATTGAGGGCACACGAGCAAAAAATAAAGGGGATTAAAGATTAAGGCATTGGATACATGTACGCAGGGCCTTTGGAATTGGTCAAGATTCAAGATGTTGTGAAGGTAATTATACTTTTCAAAAACATGTTTACATTGAGGCCAGCTCAATGTGAGTGGTGATGTGGCATTGTTTCAAGCCTCCCAACATACCTACTATTCTTTCGAGAAGATCTAAGATTATGGCACGATAGGAATAAGTTAATGTAGCGAGGTTCCAAAAAGACAACTCATCATGTAACACGCCATACAATGATGGGAAATTTGAAGGATTGAATACAATGCGAGACACCTCAAGGAGTGTGTCTCCAAGTGTAGGTGAGGGGTTAAAATAAGGCTGGCTGGCTAACCGCGTTAGACAGGAAAAAGGCAGTTTCTTGGAACTTTAGAATGCAGTGGTGTATATAACTGCCAATGCCCCAACTTTCCCTTCACCACCAAAGCTCACACCCCCCACCAAAGCTCACACCCCTAAATCCGTTGAGCTATGGCTGCTTGTCGACCCACCGTCTTTCTGCTTTTGCTCCTCCTCCACCTCCACTTCCACCTCCGCCCCTCCATAGCCAGACCCCTCCTCTCAGTCCCTCGCATGCTCTCCCTCGTCCCTTCCTCCCCCCACCATCCTCCCCTACCACCACGGCCCCCTCCTCACCCGCCGCATGCTCCACCTTCACCTCCTCTTCTATGCCTCCTTCTCCCCCTCCCAACAGTCCCTTGTCACCGATTTCCTCTCCTCCCTCCACCCTAAACCTCGTTCCCCCTCCCCTTCCGTCGCCAGCTGGTGGAACACCGCTCGCGCCTACAAGAACCTCTCTAATGCAGCCGTCGCAGCTCGCATCTCTCTCGGCCGTGTCTCCTTCGACTCCTCCTATAGCATGGGCAAGAATCTGAGTAAGATGGACCTCGCCAGCCTCCTGGAGCATTCGCTCGCTTCTGGAGTCCTGCCAGCACGCTCCAATGCCGTCTACCTGATTCTCACCGCCGACGATGTCCTCGTGGAGGATTTCTGTATGAATTCATGTGGTCTCCACAGCGCTATTACGTCTCCTGTCGGCTCTCATCAGTCCTTGCCCTACATCTGGGTGGGCAACTCAGCCACCCAATGCCCAGGCTTTTGCGCTTGGCCCTACGCCGTCGCTCCCGAACTCAGCCCTCCCAGCGTCCCACCTCTTGTCTCACCCAACGGCGACGTGGGAATGGATGGCGTGGTCATTGTCATCGCCACACTTCTGGCTGGCACAGCCACCAATCCCTTCAGCACCGGCAACTTTCAAGGAGATCCCACTGATCCTCTAGAAGCTGTTACCGCGTGCGCAGGCATGTTTGGGAAGGGCTCCTACCCTGGGTATCCGGGGCAACTGCTGGTGGACAATGCTAACGGAATCAACAATCGCATGTTCTTTCTACCAGCGATGTGGCATGCCAGACGTTGGTGTGATCTTTGGCCTCTCGCGGTTCACGCACGTTGAAGCTCGAAATTGAAGGTTGCGCATGCCGCTGCATCGTTATATTCGATCTCTATGTAGACTTCAGCCTGCTACAGACCCCTTCGGTGGCATGTCTGCAGGAAGGGAAGGTCAGCGACATCTAGCTCCCGAAATGCAGACTCGGATGGAAACCACTTGTGGACCCAAGACCACCCTCCTTCGCAAGGCACCCCCAATGGGAATGCATGGATGATGAAGATCCATAGATGAGGGACTTCTCAGGGCAAGACCCCAACCAAGGGGGGGACAAGCATTTTCTGAGAAAAATCTTCCGAGCGCCTGAGCGAAGGGGAAAAAAAGCTTCCAACTATGTAAAAATATGGCAAAAATGGATCGGGAGAAAACATAGTTTCACTTAAAAATATGCAAAGTATTATAGCAATGTCTATTTTATACACAAATCTTTGGGAATGGTGAGTAACATAATGCGGTGGCTTTTAAAAAAACCCACATGTAGAGTAGATTTAAATGTCTAGGACTGGTTTTCTTGAATTTGTTGCATATTCTAATTTTTGCCACGGCCTCCAGATCGGCCTGCTCTACCTGTGCCTCTACCTTTTCCAACATTTAAGTAGAAGATAGTTTCTTTTGAAGTTCCTCCTGAAGAAGATGCACCACCATTCCTCTGCTCTTCAAAAATTAGAAGAGCAATGCATGCATGCACAGTGACCATGTAAATATGTAAAGAAGAATACTTTAGAACTCATGACGGAAGGCCAACCTAGGTGGCCAAAAAAAACTAAAAGGGCTGCAGGAAGGAAGGGCCACGATGTTTTACTCGAACTCTGCGATCTGCTAATTGTTTCTAGGTTACATTTAATGGACTACATCTTCTAAAAATTCATATATGTTTTATAAATAAAATTGTCAAATGTCTTTACCTCTTCTAAGATTCATATATGTTAATCTTACATATAAGACCTTGTTCTCACAACGTTGCCTTCCTCAAGAGGATGAGCAGGGATGAAATCTCCTCAAAGTTCACAACTAGAGTACATGACCAGTAGATGCATTGCCAAAGCTTCATCCCACTTTTAGAAAAAACCCATATTGTAGTAGCAAGTCAATATACACTAGGAAGTGACATTTGTGAAAATGAGAAACTTGGCAATCAAACTTGAATGCTAGATACTAAGCACATGGATTCCAAGATAGTACTTTAACTTGGAGAAAGACTAGTATCATGCATAGAAAGATTAGGCAAGAGAATAATAAAGGGAAGTCATGAATGAATCAGAAGAACAAGAGAAAGAAAAGATAGCACTACAACAACTGATAGTAAAGCAGTAACAATTGATAATTAAAATTTACGAACAAGGAAACAAGAATCAGAGGTTGAAGTTGCAAACGAAACAATGGAATCAGTCATGGATTAGTACTAGGGGCTAAATAACAATACATAGATACAAAGAATGCTCTTTGACAATTGCAATAGAAATGTGACTCTATTGTAGGAAAAGCTACAACCGCAAATAGAGAAAGGGTGTCCGGAGCAGAGGCTCATATAGACTCAAGGGACAAGGTTCTTATTTCTTTTTAAAAATTGATTGAGCCTACAATTCCCTCACCCTTGGAGGACATGTGGCCACAAAGGGCTTAATCCCACATAGAAGTGTGTAGGCCAAGATGGAAGGCATAAGATGCCTAACTGTAAGGAGGCCTCATATCCTCATGCACATCTTAGGGATTGAGGTCCTTCATGGAATGGCTAGCCACTTGAGGGAGTCACAATGTATAAACAAATGAAACTCTTCTAAATCAGTTGTAGTCCTCAAAAGAGCGTAAAAGAATGTAACATCTAATTCAAGTATGTAACATTGGTACTCGGCCCGTTTTAAGATTCCCTTAAAATTTCATTAAAATTATAACTTTTTTAAAAAAAGCTCATATTTTGCGTAGTGAATTTTTCAAAACTTTTAAAATCCTATCAATTTTGGTACATAATGCCCACAGATTATGAAGGACCTTGACTACAGAGGACAATATCAATGTATTTAGAAAAATCAAGAAGTCTGTAATTTTTTTCCTTCCTTTGACCTTTTATTTTCAGTAGAAAAACTACATATTGATACAACTTTCAATCTTGCGTGTACTAACATAACCTTATCAAAATTCTTAAGTTAAACTTTGTAGTATCACATAAAGTACGAAAAGATAAAAAAATATCATTAAATTAATGAAAAAAAGTGAATGCCTCCTTCTTCAAAACATTCAACGCATATGGATTCTCAAATGTCTTAAGAACACTTGTCTATTGAAACAATTCAAAATCACAAAATTGTCAATATAATTCCATAATTGGAGTCTACTCAATTCTCCCATATGTGTCATCTATATCATCTTCATAACCATCCCCAACAATCTAAAATGTCTTAAGAACACTTGTCTATTGAAACCATTCAAATACAAAAAATTGGCAATACAATTCCATAACTAGAGTTTACTCAATTCTCCCATATGTGTCATCTACCTCATCTTCATCACCCTCCCCAGTCTGGGTTTCCTGTATGGGTTTCTCAATCACTTTCTCTTTCACAACCTCCTTCTCCCATGTATCAGCTAGCTCGCTTGAGGCTCGCCTGCCTCCGTAAAATTGGCTTTCAATATCTCAGGAGGTTGGGGTTCCCGTGATGAGGCTACCACTGAATTTGCATCAAACTTCCCACCTTTCAAACTAAGCTTCTGATGCTCATTAGGCAAGTGATGAATAGCTTTCACTCTCTTCTTTATGTAATCACCTTAAATAGGATCTTTTTCAACTACAATTACATTTCGACCCTTTTTTAAGGCACATGTTGTGACTTTGCCTGAACCAGCAAATAGATCGAGTACCCAATCATGCTCATTTAAAAGTAGATCTATGAGCTGATTAATTAGGAGTTGGGGTTTTTGATAAGGATTTACTATCTCCCCATTCTTATCCATGGTCACATGCCTGAGCTTCTTCGTCACAATTGGAATAATGAAATGATCTTCAGGAGTAAATGGAGCAGATGGGGGAAAATTGATGTGATCAATATTTTCTTTTCCATCCACAGACCAATACCCAGCTGAAATGTTTTATGTAGCAGATGTGAATCGATGTCCTTTCATTTGTCTCACATTTGGTTTCATCCTATGACATGCAACAAAAATAAGTTTTAAATTTATAATCAAAAGAAAACACAATTATAACAATAATAATTGACCCCAAAAAAAAAATTCATTTCATTGCTACACTCACCAATAAAGGTGGTCACGTCTAGCACATTCATCATTGATGACACTCATCATTGCCCCAGACTGCAAGTCTAAAAGAAAATTTATGGCACACCAAAGCATTGTCGACGTAATTGACATGAACTGGTCAAGAAGACTCATTAGTTCCTTTTCTTTGCAAGGGACCTCATCAAAGGTGGATCTGACATGAACATTAAATCCATATGGTTTGTCTACAATGACCAATGTGTACTCATTTTTTGGAAGTCTCTTCATTGCAATCTCCGTTGAGCACACGATAAAAGTTTGGTGGATGGTTTTCCCCCTGTCAAACTCTAACATGTCATCACTAAGAGTGATAGATTGTTGTCGAGTTCGATGCTCTTTTTCTTTTGCAGCCCGGTCAATCAATTGCTTAAAGCTTGCAGGCATCATACTACTCTCAAATCCCTTCTTGCCTCTTTTCTGAAGGTGGTAGTCAAAATAACAGTTCAATATTTTAAACATTCAAATCTACAATTTGAAAGTAAATTTTCATTAGAATATGTATACCAAATTTGTAAGAAAACAATACAACGTCTGTGCTCAACAGATAACAGGATCTCGTATGCAAGAGAGAAAATAGATAGTATGGAGAATCAAAAATTTGATTATTGTAGAACTGATACAATAGATGGCATTGCCTCCCAACCATACGCTCTTGTGAAAGAAGCTTCGATGGCAAGCTAGAAACAGTAGAGGACGGACGCTGGATGCTAAGGAATCAGAGTCGCTGTAGCTAGTGATGATGAAATAGGCTTCATGGGCTTGCTCTTATATAGCCACTAGTCGTAGTCGGTTAGACCCAATTTGGTGACCGACCCAGTCTACCCAAAACGATCGACTGGGTGTCAGTCCCAAAATAGGCCACCAACCACACAATAGAACCGTGGCGTAAAATAGAGCAACCAACCTATGGTTACCATTCGGCCCACAGCCATCCGGGATCATCTGGGGCTCCAAACGGGCCCTGCAACTCGAGAGTGGGCTGCCCTAGGAAAAGCTCCATCTACCCTCAGTGCGGTCAGTCATGGGATGCCTTCCTGCACTTGCATGTAGCCTAGTTGGCAGTGTGCCAACTCTGTCCAGCCATTAGGCCACACATGGCCCCCATCTCGTGTCCAAACTAGGACCTACCAGATAACCGAGCTATCGAATGCCTTCTCCTCATATCGAGGGCTTACAAGTAGAGTTACCTGATTCCTGCATAGTTACACGAGAGTGGAGCATTGATATCTAACACCCCCCCTCAATGTCCACCCGCAAGTGAACTTACTTTTTTCAGACCAATGCCAAGTTGATGAAGATGCCTCTCCAGCAAGTCTCTTCCAAGAGCCTTTGTGAAGATGTCCGCAGCATTCTCTGTAGTCGGATAGTACACTAAGTCGACCTCTCCATCCATGATGAGCTCACGTACAAAGTGATATTGAATCTCAATGTGTTTTGTGCGAGCGTGGAACATAGGGTTCTTTACAATTGCCATGCAACTTTGATTGTCACATGATAATTGCGTAGGCTTGTTCTATACTGCACCCATGTCCCCCTAAATCCTCCTCAACCACACTACCTCACAAGAAGCAAAGCATGCTGATTTGTACTCAACCTCGGTAGAAGAAAGAGCAACTGTGGGTTGCTTCTTGCTGACCCATGACACAGCTCCAAATCATAGTGAAATAGTAACCTATCATTGATCACCTCCTGCTGTCCACGTCTCCTGCCCAATTTGAGTCACAGAATCCGGTCAAGATGTTGCCCTTGGTATAGGTGATGCCATAATCAAGTGTGCCTTTAATGTATTTTAGCACCTGCATCCCTGCCCTCCAATGGTTCTCTCGGGGCTTATTGGAAAACCTGCTTAGTACACCAGTCGCAAAGCTGATGTCTAGCCGCGTGTTGCACAAGTAAATCAAGCTGCCCACAATCTTCTGTACTTCGCTTCGTCCACCAATGGTAAGGAATCCTCGTTTGAGAGCTTCGTGTCAACCTCCATAGGGGTACCAACTATCTTGCACTCAGCCATCCCAAATGCCTTCAGTATCTCTCCAGCTACTTTAGCTGTGAAATGAAGATCTGTTTCGACTCTTGCCAAACTTCAATCCCCAAATAGAAATCCATCAGTTTGAGGTCTGTCATTTCAAACTCTCTTCCTAGGAAATGCTTTGTCTGTGAGATCTTCTCTTCATGATTCCCTATTATAATAAGGTTGTCTAGCGTCGCGACCTTCCCGCCTCGCTGCTGCTGCAGCCCCGTCGCCCACGGCCCCTCGCTGCCTGCGCGCCGCTTCACCCCCCTCCCCCCCCGTCTTCCTCCACTTCCCCTCCTTCGCCCTCCTCCACCTCGCCTCGCACCCCTCTTCGATCTGATGGCAGCAACGGCTGGAGTTCAGCGGAACCTCCCTCGCCTGGGCCTCCGTAGACCTCGCTTGAGCAGCCTCGATCGTGTGAGGGTGGGTTCACCTCTAGCGGCAGAACTGGCAAGTGGCGGGTTGGGTGGTCTGCACCCTTTGCCCTCTTGGGGCATGCTTCGTTTGCGCAGGGCTTGGAGGTGCAAGTTGCTTGCTCGTGCCACCCGTGGCTTGGGGCATTGCATCTCCTCGGAGGGGAGCATCGTTGGCTGTAGCCTGCTCCTCCGCCCCAGCGGCTTGCATCACCTGCACCTTCATCGCAGCAACAGGAACATCTTTCAGGAAGCGACGTGTGTGCTCGGGACCTTTTGTCGAGGAAAGGTTTGGTACTACCTCGAGCTCAAGGAGATAGAGATGCGAGATGCCTTCTCCCATGGTGGTCAAGAGCTCTTCTTGACAGTCAAGCTCGACAACAGAGATCTTGGCGCTTCCGATCTCGGAGCTACACCGGCTCTTGGAACCGTGCTACCTCGACGTGGCTTCACTGCTTTCCTCCCAGCAGGGGTTCTTGTTCGTGGTTGGCACCTTGGTCACGGTCGGCCTCGATTTCTGGATATTGACTCAGTGGAGTCATATCAGTTGATGGTTCACTGTCTCGAAGACCTTCTTCCCACAGGGCGGCGGCTCTTGGTTCTATCCGCAGGGCTGCTGGACTTGTTCCCTTCTCTTGGGGCTCTACTCTTTCTTGTTGTACCAGGAGGCTCCCCAACTGGGTTGAGGCCTGCAGATGCGTGGAGCGGGCTACTGGAGTGCGAACTCGCCCCCCGCCAGGCGGTGGTTGCTCATGCAGGCGGGTCTTTTCTTGTTGGTGCCCTCGGGCGGGCTCGATGGAGGGGAGCTCAGCGGAGGAGGGACACTGTTTTGCTAGGGTCTCCAAGCTTCTCAAGCCTCAGAGTTTTTCTCGAAGATCCTTTTTCCACAGGGCGGCGGCCCTCGACTCCTTCCTCAGGGATCCCTTCTCCTTTGGCTCTACTTCTTCTTGTCGTACCAGGAGGCTCCCCATGTGGGTTGAGACCTGCAGGTGCGTGGAGCGGGCTACTGGAGTGCGGACTCGCCCCCCGCCAGGTGGTGGTTGCTCATGCTGGCAGGTCTCTTCCTATTGGCACCCTCGGGCGGGCAAGATGGACGGGAGCTCAACGGAGGAGGGATCCATTCATGCTTGGATTACGATTACGAGTATCTCCAGGATTCACTTCATCAGGGATTATTGGTCGGCCTCGATTGTTGGATGTTGACTCAGAGGAGTCATATCAGTTGATGATTCACTGTCTCGAAGACTTTCTAGTACTTCCAGGATTCACTTCATCAGGGATCCGTAGCTTTTTTGGTTTCGCGGTTTACTGGTTTTCAGAAGACCCAGACTAGGGTTTTTTGTTTTGACAGCATTTTGCAACAGTTTTTTGCTTGGCCCTATGTGGCTTGTAGTTTCGCAGATGGGAGTTATCCCTGTGCTCCAGCATTGCTGTTGAGTCTCTTGTATGCCTTTTCTCGAAGTAATATAATTAGCCCTTCTTTTTTGGAAAAAAAAAAAATTATAATAAGGTTGTCCACATAAAGGACCACAATCATACACTTGCCTCCTTCTTTGAAGATATACAAATTTGCATCAGATGGGCTTCTCCTGAACCCATTTTGTAGAAATTAGGCATCAATTCACTGGTACCACGCTCGTGGGGCCTGTTTTAGCCCGTAAAGTGCCTTCTTCAGTTTGCCAATGATGTATTCCTTTGTTTCAAGGACAAGGTTTTCTTGGTTGGAAAGTGAATATGCTATTGTTACTCAAAGGTGATAATCTTTTAAATCTTGTTCTTGGTGATCTCGTTTGTCCATCCCAACCTGTTGATGCAACTTCGAATCATGCTCTTGTGACTCAAGGCCCTCTCTTTGAGCAATGGAGATTTGACTCTGCTGATTGGCATTCTTGTGATAAAGCAGCTCGTCAGTATATTTCATCTGCCTACATGATTCTCTTATGATGGATGTATTTGCCCTTCCTTCTTCTCATGCAATATGGGAATATCTCATTGCTACTTTTGAGAAGAAATCTATCATAGAGATTCTTTATCTTCCAAATCTTTTGAGCACTCTGTACAAAGTTGGAGCTCCTATGACAACTCATATTGACTCATTCAAGAATATCGTCAATCAACTTGCTATTGTTGGTGCACCTGTTCAATGAAATCAATTGGTGAACTATCTTCTCGACACAGTCCAGGATCCATTATAAGATAATATTGTTACCATCCTTTCCAACAAAAATGAGATTGATTTTGATCAAACATGTATTTCTTTGATTGAGTATGCTCAACGACTCGAGCGTCGTAAAGACCCTCATGAGTCTATCATGAGATAACAATGGATGATGCAGATTTAGAGACAGCTTGTGTTGCTCGCAAGCATCCTTTCTCCAAATATGGATGTGGTGGTTATGGACGTGGTGTTCATTCATATAGAGGTGGCAATTCTTCTCGGCTCAAATATTCTGAGAAACATTGTCCTTACTGTGATAAGCATGGTCATGTTATCTCTGATTGTTGGGCTTGGTAATATGATGAGGAACATGGTGTTATCACTAAGCAACCCTGCTTATCCAATAATTCTCCTTGCGAATATTGTGGCAGAAATCATCCATCCTTTCGGTGTTACAAGAGGCATTATAATCGTGAATGTACTCAAGCATATGCTTCTCAACAACAAGATGCCCATACTCATCGAGGCAAATCATATTTGTTCTGATGTCTCTCCTTATGGTGGGTCAAAAGGTCAAAAGGAAAGGGATCTTCTTTTGTTGAAGCTGAAAAATTTAGCGCTAATACACAAGGATTAAGAACTCCCATGGGTTCACATGGATTGAGAGCACCTTCTCTTTCAGGCCATCATGGATTGAGTGCACCCCCAAGTGGGCATGGTTTGAGTGCCCCCCCAAGTGGGCATGGTTTGAGTGCACCGCTCCCGAAAAAATGACCTCTATTGGCTGCAAGTGCATTTCCTCTTGAGTCTTATAAGGATGTTGTTGAGGAGACTCCATCTATTGCACAAGGGAAAAAATAGAGTAAACCAGGATCAAAGGCATGAATGAAGGACAATCTGCATGCACAAGTTGTAAACTATATTGTGCTTGTGGATCCAAAAGATTGTCCTGACAAGGCATCTTTTGATCATCGGAAAGCAAATGATTATAACTACTTTGTTCTTGGAGGCTCCCATTCAGCAGAGGCAAAAAGGCAGCTGAATATTGAGTTTCCATGCAACTCTCATTACAAGACATGTAATTGTACACTTTATGCTGGTTTGACTGATTCGGAGGCAAACTTACTGGCTTTTGATCACAATATTGATGATGAGTATAGGAAGTCCATGTCTTAAATAGAATGGGTTCATTTCTATCACAATGAGTTCGTTTTACGAAACTCAATGAGGATCGTTCTTTGATCACTCCAGAGTTTCGCTTGTCTTTGTTGAATGAGACTGGGATTTCCGTAACAATTAAAGATCTGTTAAGGCCAAGTGATAGCTTCAAATCATGGGAATGGATGTTTCAAATTGCATTTCCTAGTGGAGAAGTTTGGGATTTGGTAAATGCAATTTTTTCAAAGTGGGAGAATTTTGAAATCAAAGGGCAGAAAAAACTCATACCTAAAGAAGTCAAGAAAGAAACCTAGACCTTGAAGGAATTACCTGAAGCAATTCGAGCCACAGCATGGAAGAGCATGCACGGAATTAAAGATGAGATTCTAATTAAGTCTGTGCTTGGTAGAGTGGTGTCTAGGGATCTCTCTTTGGATGAAATGGGCAATGAATTTGATGAGTAAGTAAACTTCTCTCCTTTGCATCATGTCTCTCCTTGATTTTACATTAATCTCTTTATAAATAATGTTTCAATAGACTTTGTTTCACCTATAAAAGTGAGAAGAATTTTACATGTGTTTTCAATGCAGGCATAAAATATACATGAGAATGCAAGAAGCAATGATTCGGCAATTGAACATGTCGGATTGGGATGCTATTTGGGAGGAGTATCCAGAGAGTAGCAGGATGGAGAGCTTGGCTCTATATTTCAATGTATTCAAAAGCATGGTATCTCAAATTTTGTTAGATATCAATGCTCCACTCTCATGTAACTACGCGGGAGCCAACTAACTTTACTTGTAAGCCCTCCATATGAGGAGAAGGCATTTGAGTAGCTCGGTTGTCTAGTAGGTCCTGGTTTGGACACCAGATGGGGGCCATGTGTGGCCTGATGGTAGACGGAGTTGGCACACTACCAACTAGGCTACATGCAAGTGCGGGAAGGAATCCCATGACTGACCGCACTAAGGGTAGATGGAGCTTTTCTCGGGGTAGCCCACTCTCGGGTTGCAGGGCCCGTTTGGAGCCCAGATGATCCCAGATGGCTGTGGGCTGAACGATGACCATAGGTCAGTTGCTCTATTTTATGCCATGGTTCTATCGTGTGCTCGGTGGCCTATTTCGGGACCGACCCCCAATTGACCGTTTTGGGCAGAGTGGGTCGGTCACCAAATTGGGTCTAACTGACTACGACTAGTGGCCTTGGGGGGGTCACTATGTATAAACCCTCTATATCACGTGCGTTCAAGGCCTATTTCTAAGATTCCTTATCTGTAAATTTTTCATTTAATAAAATGTACCCCTTTTCTATACAAATCTGTAAATTTTTTCCAAAACTATTTTAAATAGTCCCTTATGTATATTTATTTCTATAAATTTTAGAAATAAAAAATATCCTTCTGTTGAACTCACGTGATAGGATTACTTATGATGAGTGACCCCCCTGACCTAGTGGCTATATAAGAGCAAGCCCATGAAGCCCATTTCATCATCACTAGCCACAGCAACCCTGATTCCTTAGCATCCAACCTCTGTCCTTTACTGTTTCCAGCTTGCCATCGAAACTTCTTACACAGGAGCGCACAGTTGGGAGGCAGCGCCATCTATTGTATCGGTTCTATAGTAATCAAATTTTTTATTCTCCTTACTATCTGTTTTCTCTCTTGCGTACGAGATCCTGTTATCTATTGAGCACAGACGTTGTATTGTTTTCTTACATGGTATCAGAGCCTAGACTCTAGCAAGAAGATTTGGTAGTGTGTTTCTATTTGCGAGCAGATTGTGAGAGATGGCCTAGCCTACAAGACTGCGAATCCCGCCGTTCGATGAAAGCAGGCAGTTGGACGGCTTTAACTATCCTCTTTGGAAGTTCAAGATGAAGACCATTCTAAGCGCATATGAGCTTTGGGACACTACTACTGGGGTGGACATGAGGCCGGTTGCGAGACCGGATCCAGCCAATGCAGGACAACAGATAGTACCAACTACGGATGAGATTCTCGCGTGGACAAGAAGAAATGCAGATGTGCTATGTTCTATTGTCTGCAGTGTAAGTGATTCCATCATGGCATTAATTCAACATGTCACCATAGCGGAGGAGGCATGGATGGTCTTGAAAAATCAGTATAAGACCACGAATCAGATAGACGCGGATTCAGAATCTAGAGACTCAATTCGTGAACAAGAAACTGTCGGAATTAGAAGCGACAGAGAAGTTCATCACCAGGGTGAAGAATCTGTGCGATCAGATGACTGCGATTGGCATCACCATCACCAGTGAGAATCTAGCACGAAGGTGCATACGGATTCTCCCACCAAAGTATGACGGTCTTGTTACGGTGCTGAATACGCAGAACAAAAATCCACCGCTCAACTTTGAGGATTTAAGTGCAATGCTTCGGGAGGAGGAGATGCATCAAAAGACAAGGATTAGAGAAGATTCGGCTTTCTCAGCTGGATCAAAGAAAGGTAAGGGTAAGGACTCTGGTAACCCATCTTCTTCTGATGATAAAAAGTGAAAGAAGATGATCAAGTGCTTCTATTGCAACAAGGTAGGGCACAAGCAGAATGAGTGCCAAAAGAAGATTGCAAATGAGAAGAACGAAATAAAGAAAGAGCCTAGCAATAGTGCTCAGGCAGTACCAGTACAATTCTTCATAGCAGTTGAGGAGATTTGCACGGAGGCAGTTCATGTACCTATGGATGAACCTTGGATTATTGACAGTGGTGCATTGCACCACATGACCAGTCGGAAGGTTTGGTATACCTCTCTACAGCCAGTGGGGAATGACATCCTGGTAGCAGTCGGCAATGATGCAAAATGTCCAGCAAAAGGAAAAGGTATGATTGCTCTCAAGTTAGATGGAGTTGTAAAACAGTTGTCTGATGTTCTTTATGTGCCACACATCAAGAGGAACTTGTTGTCCATTTCTGCGATCATGGATCAGGACCTCAAAGTTCACTTCAATAAGAATGGTGCACAGATTGTGGATCTTCAAGGGAAGGTCGTTGGTAAAGGTACACGGTGCAACATCTACGAACTCTCAACTTTCAGTGCTTGAGCCGATGTGAAGAACACTAAGCTGTGGCATGAGAGGTTTGGTCATCTAAACCTTAGTTATTTGAAGGAGATGCATAAAAGTGAAATGATTGCAGACCTACCAAAAATTACAGATCTGCCCAATGTATGTGAAGCTTGCATGATGGGCAAGCAGCATCGGTAGCCCTTTGCTAAAGAGGCCAGCAGGGCAAAGGATCCTCTAGAGCTCGCTCACATGGACCTCTACAGAAAGATGGAGACAGAAGCTTTGGGTGGTTCCTACTACTTCATGATGCTGATTGATTACTATAGTAGAAGGATATGGATATACTTCCTGAAGACTAAAGATGAGGCTTTTAGTAGGTTCAAGGAATGGCATGTAATGGTCGAGAAAGAATCGGGGTGGAAGGTGAAGAAGTTGAGATCAGATAGAGGTGGAGAGTTCACATCAACTGAATTCAAAAGTTACTGCAAAAGTCACGAGATCAAGAGGGAGAAACCCCCGCCACATACATCATAGCAAAATGGAGTAGAAGAACGCAAGATGTGCGTCATATGTGAAATGGATGTGAAATGGGCAAGAGTATTATGAAAGGGAAAGATTTTCCAAAGACTTTTTGGGCTGAAGCATGTAGCACTGCAGTTTACATTCTCAATCATAGCTACACGAAGGCTGTGAATGGGATGACTCCACTGCAGGCCTTTTTTGGTAAGAAACCTTCAGCTGCACATTTCAAAGTTTTTGGATGTGACTGTTTTGTGCGTGTCCCTGATGCTAACAGGACCAAATGGGAATCGAAGAGCCGGAAGTGTACTTTCTTGGGCTATAGTGAAGAGGCGAAGGGTTACCATCTCTATAACCCTGTTACCAAGAAGGTAATGGTAAGTTGTGACGTGGTCTTCTCAGAATAGCCGCATCAATTGGAGGAGGATGCTTCCTTCCCAAACAACCAGGACCAGGATATCCATCCAGTACAACCACCAACTGCAGACTGGAACTCCCCCAATGGTGCTTGGGAGAATTGAAGATAAAGAAGAGGAAGAAGAGTCTGCAAAACCACAACGGCAACGGCCATTCCTGAAGTGGGTAAAGCAACTTTTGGATGGCAGACAACCTCCGGCCATTGAGGAGGAACCATCCGAACACCGCCGGTCCAAGAGATTAGAGGAGCAAAGAAGGGTGCAGGAACACTTAGTCAACTACACTTTGATGACAGAGGTGATCTATGCTGATGAACCCAAGTGTCTTGAAGAGGCGCAGAAGAGGCGCAGGGTGATGATAGGTGGATGGAGGCTATGCAGTCGGAGTATGGCTCCATAATGAAGAACAACACTTGGGACCTTGTGGACCGACCACCAAAACGTAAGGTAATCGGCACCAGGTGGGTATACAAGACCAAGTACAAGTCCGACGGCACATTGGATAAGTACAAGGCTCGGCTCGTGGCAAAAGGATTTGCACAGGTACATGGTTTTGATTATCAGGATACTTTTGCTCCCATAGCTCGACTAACCATAATTCACAGTATTCTGGCTTTAGCTGCCCAGGGAAGTTGGCCCGTGTTTCAGATGGATGTGAAATCCACCTTTCTGAATGGAGATCTCAAGGAGGAGTATACGTGGAACAACCACCAGGTTTTGTGATCCTCAGTTCAGAAGGTAAAGTCTGTAAACTGAAGAAGGCACTTTACGGGCTGAAACAGGCCCCACAAGTGTGGTACCAGTGAATTGATGCCTACTTTCTGCAAACTGGGTTCAGGAGGAGCCCATCTGATGCAAATTTGTATATCTTTAGAGGAGGCAAGTGTATGATCGTGGTCCTTTATGTGGACGAACTTGTCATAATAGGGAACCATGAAGAGAAGATCTCGCAGACAAAGTATTTGCTAGGAAGAGAGTTTGAAATGATCGACCTCGGACTGATGCATTTCTATTTGGGGATTGAAGTTTGGCAAGAGCCGAAACAGATCTTCATTTCACAGCTAAAATATGCTAGAGAGATACTGAAGGCATTTGGCATGGCTGAGTGTAAGATAGTTGGTACCCCTATGGAGGTTGACGTGAAGCTCTCAAATGAGGATTCCTCACCACTGGTGGACGAAGCAAAGTACAGAAGGCTTGTGGGCAGCTTGATTTACTTGTGCAACACGTGGGCAGACATCAGCTTTGTGACTGGTGTACTAAGCAGGTTTTCCAATAAGCCCCGGGAGAGTCATTGGAGGGCAGGGATGCGGGTGCTGAAATACATCAAAGGCACACTTGATTATGGCATCACCTATACTAAGGGCAACATCTTGACCAGATTCTATGACTCAAATTGGGTAGGAGACATGGACAACAGGAGGTCAATGACAAGTTACTATTTCTCACTTGGATTTGGAGCTGTGTCATGGGTCAGCAAGAAGCAACCCACAATTGCTCTTTCTTCTACCGAGGCTGAGTACAAATTAGCATGCTTTGCTTCTTGCGAGGCAGTGTGGTTGAGGAGGATTTTGGGGGACATGGGTGTAGTATAAAATAAGCCTACGCAGTTATCATGTGACAATCAGAGTTGCATGGCGATTGCAAAGAACCCTATGTTCCACGCTCGCACAAAACACATTGAGATTCAATATCACTTTGTACGTGAGCTCATCATGGATGAAGTGGTCAACTTGGTGTACTATCCGACTACAGAGAATGCTACGGACATCTTCATGAAGGCGCTTGGAAGAGACTTGCTGGAGAGGCATCTTCATCGACTTGGCATTGGTCCAAAAAAGTAAGTTCACTTGCAAGTGGACATTGAGGGGGGGTGTTAGATATCAATGCTCCACTCTCGTGTAACTACATGGGAACCAGCTAACTCTACTTGTAAGCCCCCCATATGAGGAGAAGGCATTTGAGTAGCTCGATTATCCAGTAGGTCTTGGTTTGGACACCAGATGGGGCCATGTGTGGCCTGATGGCTGGACGGAGTTGGCACACTGCCAACTAGGCTACATGCAAGTGCGAGAAGGCATCCCATGACTGACCACACTAAGGGCAGATGGAGCTTTTCCCAGGGCAGCCCACTCTCGAGTTGCGGGGCTTGTTTGGAGCCTAGATGATCCTGGGTGGCTGTGGGCCAAACAGTAACCGTAGGTTAGTTGCTCTATTTTATGCCATGGTTCTATCATCTGGTCGGTGGCCTATTTCGAGACTGACCCCTAGTCGACCGTTTTGGGTAGACTGACCCCTAGTCGACCGTTTTCGAGTGCACGGTTGGGAGGGAGCACCATCTATTGTGTCACTTCTACAATAATCAATTTTTTGATTCTCCATAGTATCTGTTTTCTCTCTTGCATACGAGATCCTGTTATCTGTTGAGCACAGGCGTTGTATTGTTTTCTTACAAATTTGGTATACATATTCTAATGGAATTTTTCTTTTGAATTGTAGATTTGAATGTTTAAAATATGGAACTATCATTTTGACAACCTTCAGAAAAGAGGCAAGAAGGGATCTAAGAGTAGTATGATGCCTACAAGCTTTAAGCAATTGATTGACCGGGCTGCAGAAGAAAAAGAGCGTCGAACTCGATCTCGGGGGGGTCACTATGTATAAACCCTCTATATCACATGCGTTCAAGGCCTATATTTAAAGTCCCTTTTCTATACAAATCTGTAAATTTTTTCCAAAACTATTTTAAATAGTCCCTTATGTATATTTATTTCTGTAAATTTTAGAAATAAAGAAAATCCTTCTGTTGAACTCACATGATAGGGTTACATATGATGAGTGACCACCCCAAGAACTCGACAACAATCTATCACTCTTAGTGATGACATGTTAGAGTTTGACAGGGGGGAAAACCATCTACCAAACTTTTATTATGTGCTCAACAGAGATTGCAATGAATTGTCAAAAAGACTTCCAAAGAATGAGTACACATTGGTGATTGTAGACATACCATACAGACTTAATGTTCCTTCTGGATCCACCTTTGATGAGGTCCCTTACAAAGAAAAGGAACTTATGAGTCTTCTTGACCAGTTCATGTCAATTACATCGGCAACGCTTTGGCGTGTCATAATTTTTCATTTAGACTTACAATTTGAGGTAGACATGATGAGTGTCATCAATGATAAATGTGCTGGACATGATCACCTTTATTGGTGAGTGCAATAGTGAAATGAAAATTTTTTTTTGGGGTCAATTATTATTGTTATAATTGTGTTTTCTTTTGATTATAAATTTAAAACTTATTTTTGTTGCATGTTAGGATGAAACCCAATGTGAGACAAATGAAAGGACATCGATTCATATCTGCTACATAAAACATTTCAGTTGGGTATTGGTCTATGGATGGAAAAAAAAATATTGGTCACATCAATTTTCCCCCATCTGCTCCATTTACTCTTGAAGATCATTTCATTATTCCAACTGTGACGAAGAAGCTCAGGCATGTGACCATGGATAAGAATGGGGAGATAATAAATCCTTATCAAAAACCACAACTCCTAATTAATCAGCTCATTGATCTATTTTCAAATGAGCATGAGTGGGTACTCGATCTATTTGCTGGTTCAAGCAAAGTCACAACATGTGCCTTAAAAAAGAGTCGAAATGTAATTGTAGTTGAAAAAGATCCTATTTAATGTGATTACATAAAGAAGAGAGTGACTGCTATTCATCACTTGCCTAATGAGCATCAAGAGCCTGGTTTGAAAGGTGGGAAGTTCGATGCAGATTTAGTGGTAGCCTCGTCACACGAACCCCAACCTCCTGAGATATTGAAAACCAGTTTTATGGAGGCAGGCGAGCTAGCTAATACATTGGAGAAGGAGGTTGTGAAAGAGAAAGTGATTGAGAAACCCATATAGGAAACCTAGACTGGGGAGGGGGACGAAGATGAGGTAGATTACACATATGGGAGAATTGAGTTAACTCTGGTTATGGAATTGTATTGCCAATTTTTTGTATTTGAATGGTTTCAATAGACAAGTGTTCTTAAGACATTTTAGAATCCATATGCTTTGAATGTTTTGAACATTTAGTTGTTCCCATTAATTTGTTGTTGTAGATGACACATATGGGAGAATTGAGTAGACTCCAATTATGGAATTATATTGACAATTTTGTGATTTTGAATTGTTTCAATAGACAAGTGTTCTTAAGACATTTGAGAATCCATATGCGTTGAATGTTTTGAAGGAGGTACTTTCTTTTTTCCATTAATTTGATGATATTTTTTTCTCTTTCCGTACTTTATGTGATACTACAAAGTTTAACTTAAGAATTTTGATAAGGTTATGTTAGTACACGCAAGATTGAAAGTTGTATCAATATGTAGTTTTTCTACTGAAAATAAAAGGTCAAAGGAAGGAAAAAAATTATAGACTTCTTGATTTTTCTAAATACATTGATATTGTCCTCTGTAGTCAAGGTCCTTCATAATTTGTGGCAATTATGTACCAAAATTGATAGGATTTTAAAAGTTTTGAAAAATTCACTTCGCAAAATATGAGCTTTTTTTTAAAAAGTTATAATTTTAATGAATTTTTGAGGGAATCTTAAAACGGGTACCAATGTTACATACCTAAATTAGATGCTACATTGTTTTATGCTCTTTTGAGGATTACAACTGATTTAGAAGAGTTTCATTTGTTTATACATTGTGACTGTCTCAAGCGGCTAGCCATTCCATGAAGGACCTCAATCCCTAAGATGTGCATGAGGATATGAGGCCTCCTTATAGTTAGGCATCTTATGCCTTCCATCTTGGCCTACATTCTTCTATGTGGGATTAAGCCCTTTCACTACTACACATGGATCCTATTACGATGTTTATATACCGACATTTAGCGCCCGCTTAGCATTAATCGTCGGTATGAAAAGTGGGTTTCATAAAATGTCGCTATATAGCGACTCTTGCTAAAAGTCGCTATATAGCGACTATTATAAAGGTCACTATATAGCGACTTTTAAGTGTCGCTATATAGCGACACTAATATACTATTTTGTAGTGACGTTTTCAAGAGAGGTTTTTTTTTTATATAGGCCTTAAAAGTTAGTTTTTTCCAATGACAAATTTTTTTAAATTTTCATACATGTTTGATCTCATAGAGAATAAAAAAATGAGAGCATGTACATCAAGCCTTTGAAGCTCATATATTCATGTCCAAGTTTGAGATGAGAAAAATCAATTAAGAGCATTTACATCAACTGTTTCATCTTGAGCCAAGTCTAAGGTGCCAAACAAGTCTATCTCCAACTCTATACTGAGTTGATCTCCTATATCATCATCGTACTCTAGCATCATACATTCACCTAAAAGTATTTGATCATCTTCTTCAATAAAGTGTGGTGATTCTTGATGATGGTTGTCTTCTTCCTCAATATCATGATCTCCATCTTCCTCCCGTGCGATGTCATTATGCGCATCTTCCTCTTGGCTCATATGGTGATCTACATCTTCTTCGCTAGATTCATCAATTGGATCTGGCATTGGTAGTGGCATCTCCATATCCACATCTCGATCTTCAAAAATTTTCTTACTTCGTGGTGCAACTTGGGTCACGTACCACCATCTTGGATCAGAACGATCCGGATGAAAAACCACCTATATTGAAGATGGGTGCCAAATGTCGTCAATTTTATATATGAAATTATGCTCAAGTGCATGTATCAATGGACTTTAAAAATGAAAGCTTCGATTAATTAAATCATTAGTATGCACATGCTCACAGTGCTTGGGAAGAATAAAAGTATCACTTTCATCGGTTTGGTGGAGTATATTGCAAAGAGACCGCTACTATCTTTTCTCACTGTCGCATGGGGACCGTTGTAAATAGTTCTAAACCATTTTACATCAAGAATGAAAATACTAAATCGTCTGAAATCAACTTCATAGATGTCGCGTATGGTTCCACAATAATCCAACTGTGAGGAGAGAAGATTGGTATCCGAAGCACTTGCTCGGCTATCTTGTGTGAAGTTAGCCATGACTCCACAATCATACGTGACTCTCTTTGAATCGATGCGTTCCATACATGCACCATACATCCAGATGATAACTCTCACTCGCGCTCGTTTATTCTCTCTCCATCACGTTCGGCTTTACGTAGAGCCAGTTGTAGCCAATCAAGTGACATGTGAGTAGGGAGAAGAGCCAGATCCCATGGATATGGTTGTGATCGCTTGTACATTACTCTAAATCTCGTCCTTGCATTTATTCTTTCTGCTTTGGCCACTTCATATCTCTCAATCCACTTCTGCATCTCAGGGCTATTGAGGATACAAAACTTATTGAATTCCTCCATTTTCTCTTCGCTCATCTTTCTTTCAATCCCTTTTCCTTGGGGAACCTCGCCAATGATGTGATCATCATCCTTGTCATTACAAGCTTGCAGCATATCGGGATCTGTGGATGCAAGAAACTCTGTGATATGTACTAATGACTCTTGCACAAGCCATCCTTTTGCCATGATTGCTTCCAGTCTTGCTCTTTGTCTTACAAATCCCTTTAAAGTTTTCATAAACCGCTCGAGAAAAAACATCCATCGACTATGAACGGTACCTGCTATAGCCACCTCATCAACTATGTGCACAAGCAAGTGGACTTGAGTTATCATAATGCTCAAGGGAAAGTGCTTCTCAAGCAAGCACACGGCTTCGATGGATTCCACCCTAGCCTTCTCGATGCTCGATATGGAGATCTCTTTTTGAGATATCCACCTATTTCACATGTCCATGTAAGATATTTTCATAATCAGTCTACAGATTAATCAGCTTAAATTGAAGAAAATACATATAATGCGATTTGATAGTAAGCATACCTCACAATACCACAGATCTTGAATATAGCATTTCTAACATCCTCTTGTAAGCACCCTTTTATTGTAATTGGGAGGATGAACTATCAAAGCAACAATGAAGTCATGTCAACAATATAACATAATAATAATTATGCTAACGCATCACGATTATCGGTACACTAATTCAACTTAGAATACCTATAAGACCTTGTGCCAATCATGGGACTTGAGCCCACTAAGCTTATTGTCCTTTGAAAATGCTCCTTTCAAGCAATGCATGTACCCTATCGGTGTTTGAAATTGTCTGCCTTGACCGCTGCCTCCTCCCTCATAGAGAGGATCCATGTTGCTTTCAGGAGGACAAATTTTCTCGAATCATGCACTTGGGGCGACAAATGAGACATCCTATTCATAGCACGCAAGTCTTCTCACACTCCTCTCGAGTCCTTGGAACCAACCAATTATGCCCAAATAGTAGCTCCCACATTCTTGAAGATATGCATGGGATCCAAGAGATGATTGATTTATAACTGACCCCAATAAGGAAGCTCGTGAAAGATCGATAGCCTCTTCATACCAGGAGGAGGTTCCTCTCCATTCACCCTCCAAGCTTGAGTCTAGTCACTTGCCTTCAAATATGATGGTGGTGGATCAAGCTGACCTCCACATGCGAGATGGTCGAGCGGAAGGTATCGAGCATGACCTTGATAAACATTTTTCCTCATATGTTTGGAGTAGCGTGCAAGCGATTTCAGAGCCGGTCCACAAATAGGACAAGCATGGTAGCCACTTGTAACAAGCCTTGCACGCGTGCATGAATGTGTTAGTACAAGACATGCGTGCGAAAGAGAGTCAAAAAAGCATAATTTCTCATTGTACATGTAAAGACACAACCACGTACCTGCGCACTCTCCATATCCTGGGTAGTCATGCATGGTCCACATCAAGATACCCCTGACCAGAATATCATTGGTATGTCTAGGAGCTCTGGAAATATCAAAGACTTGCACTCCTCTCCATAATATCTGTAACTCCTCTATCAAAGGTGCCATGTACATGTCCATGTTTTTTGCCTTGTACTTTCCTGGCACAAGTAGTGCAAGCATGAGGTGTCCCTATTTTATTATTAGCCATGGTGGGATATTGTAATTCACCACGACTATGGGCCATGTCGACCAAGATGTCGAGCATAACCCAAAAGGATTCAGGCTGTCCATGGCTAGCCCAAGATGTAAGTTGCGTGGCTCCCTCGCAAAGTCCGGCCACTGATTATCTATGTGCTTCCAAGCTACACAATCTACAGGAATCCTCAATGTTTCATCAGTGGACTGATGAGATGCATGCCATGTCATCAACTCCACTATGGATTTGCATCGGAACATGTGTTGTATTCTTGCAATGATGGGAAAGTGTCTCAAGACCTTTACTGGTATCTGCTCACCCTGCAAGTCATCTCTATATCGTTGTTCCCCACAATTTGGACAACTAGCCAAATCTCCATGCTCACGACAAAAGAGAATACAATCATTACGGCAAGCATGGATGGTATCATAATCCATACCCACCGTTGTTAGCATCTTTTTCGCTTCATCTCTTGATGCGGGCATGGTACTTGGTGTAGACAACATCTTCTGAAGCAACCTATGACAATTCAAAACATACATAGGCTTTGAACAATGATGATTCGGTATACACTATCCAAATGATGATTCTCAAAACAAATAATATCCAAATAATGAGTCAAATTAATGCAAGAGCTAACCTCATTAAGGCCGAGACACTTGTATCCAACCACCCATACTTTACTTGTAGATTCAAGATTGAGAGACAAGCACGTAGTTTAGACATCGTAGCACCCTCGTACAGTTGTGTTGATTGCAACTCTCGCATTTTGACCTCAGACTCTGACATCACATGTACATGGGATGTAGTGCCCCTAAAAATGTAATCCATCATGTCGACCATACCCTCGTCATCATCTAGGAGACTATAGTCTTACTGAAAGTGAGAAGGTACATGCGTACCCTCGTCACCCTCCTCATCCTGTTTTAAGATTTTGTGTAAATATAAGATCTTGTATTTCCTGGTATATACAATAAGACTGTGAACTTAAATAGCTTTGACTTACCAATGGTCCATCAACACGTGCAACACCAATGTTGGGTACTAGTTCCGGCTCCTCCCCATACATCCGTAAGTGGCGCATGATAATACGACATTGATGTCGTACTTCTTGCTTTCAATGAGTGCAATGACAGTATAACCTCTCCGTAAGCCACTTTGTGCTCCCGGGCATTGGCGCATCATCGGACAAGCTTCCATCCCTTCCATCTACACTTATAAAATCACAACATAGGCATGAAGAAGAGATATTAACAGTTATAAAATAGCATCTATGAGCTTTTTTTCATGCTACAATAAAAAAGTGACTATAAGCGTCGCTATATAGCAACCTTTTTGCTCTGTTCCATCGCTATATAGCGACGTTTTTAATTAAAAACGTCGCTATATAGCGATGGATAAGCGTCGCTATATAGCGACGCTGTGGGTTAAAACCCGAGACTCCCGTCGTGCGGTGCTTTGTTTATCCTCTTCTCTAATCTCTTAAGTAAGCAAGCCAATCTCTCCTCCCACCTATTTTTGACGACCTCCCACCTATTTCCGCAACTCCCACTCTATTCTCCACTCCTCACCCTTCTCCTAGCTCTTGTACTCCCTCTCTACCCTTTTACCTCTTTGGTTTCTTGAAAGGAAGTTCTTCAAGAGGTGAGTTTGTTTCAACAATGTAGGTTGTTTGTTTGTTAGCTTTAGTTTTGTGAGTGCTTTTCCTTGTATTGCTAAACCTGTAAACTAGTTTTCATGCTTGTTTTCAAAGGATTGAAACAAAAAACGAGATTTCAAGAAAGAAAGAAGACACCTCTTTTTTCTATATTTCTCTTCCTTCTCTTTCTCCTTGTCTCCTCAATCTCCTCCTTTCAAGAAGTTACTTTTGTAATCTCCTCCTTCCTCTAACATCTTATTTGAAAAATGGGTTGTTTTCTCTCTTTTGTAGGGCTGGTCCACAGCATCGAGCGGGACGTACTATTTTAGGTAAGTGCTTCCTCTTTTTTCCATTTATTATTTTTGTTATTTGCATTGGCCTGTAGCTAGTGCCTTAAGCGCTAGCTACAGTGATGGGTGTAGGAACCCTCTCTTCCCCTCAAACTCTTTCCTTCTTCCCTCCTTCAATCTATTTCCTCCTCTTTTTCCCTCTTTCCTTTTCCTCTTCTTCTCTCTTTCTTTCCCTCTTTTTCCCTCTTTCCTTATTCATAAGCGAAGTAGACATATGCTCATGCATAAGCATGAGCATATGTCTCTTTTTTCCCCCTTCTCTTATTCTCTCTTTCCCCCTTCTCTCTTTCCTTTCCCCCTCTTTCCTTTCCCTCTTATTCTCTATTTCCCCCTTCTCTTATGCTCATGCATAAGCATAAGCATGAGCTTATGCTTATGCTTATGCTTAAGCATAAGCATGAGCATAAGAAAATCAGACATATGCTTATGCTTATGCATATGCATGAGCATAAGTGAAGTAGACATATGCTCATGCATAAGCATGAGCATATGTCTCTTTTTGCCCCCTTCTCTTATTCTCTCTATCCCCCTTCTCTCTTTCCCTTTTCTCTCTTTCCTTTCCCTCTTTCCTTTCCCTCTTATTCTCTATTTTCCCCTTCTCTTATGCTCATGCATAAGCATAAGCATGAGCTTATGCTTATGCTTATGCTTAAGCATAAGCATGAGCATAAGAAAATGAGACATATGCTCATGCTTATGCTTATGCATGAGCATAAGCGAAGTAGACATATGCTCATGCATAAGCATGAGGATATGTCCCTTTTTTCCCCCTTCTTTTATTCTCTCTTTCCCTTCCCCCTTCTCTCTTTCCTTTCCCTCTTTCCTTTCCCTCTTATTCTCTATTTCCCCCTTCTCTTATGCTCATGCATAAGCATAAGCATGAGCATAAGAAAATGAGACATATGATCATGCTTATGCTTATGCATGAGCATAAACGAAGTAGACATATGCTCATGCATAAGCATAAGCATATGTCTCTTTTTTCCCCCTTCTCTTATTCTCTCTTTCCCCCTTCTCTCTTTCCTTTCCCTCTTTCCTTTCCCTCTTATTCTCCATTTCCCCCTTCTCTTATGCTCATGCATAAGCATAAGCATGAGCTTATGCTCATCCTTATGCTTATAATGAGACATATGCTCATGCTTATGCTTATGCATGAGCATAAGAGAAGTAGACATATGCTCATGCATAAGCATGAGCATATGTCTCTTTTTTCCCCCTTCTCTTATTCTCTCTTTCCCCCTTCTCTCTTTCCTTTCCCTCTTTCCTTTCCCTCTTATTCTCTATTTCCCCCTTCTCTTGGCTGTTGATGTAGATCGTAGTAGAGTCGGATTGAATGATATCATAATCTGCAAGTAACTTGCGAAGCCAAACACACTCTACTGTAGCTATGAAAGTTGCTCTGTACTCAACCTCACAACTGGAAGTGGCAAGTGTAGGCTGCTTCTTGCTGAACCAAGAGATGCATGAAGCTCCAAGCATAAAACAGTTGCAGCTGTGTGACTCCCTAGTGTCATAACATTCTGCCTTGTCGTCCGTGAATGCATGCAAAACAAGTGGGGCCTCTAAACATTGCATAAGCATAAGCATGAGCTTATGCTTATGCTTATGCTTAAGCATAAGCATGAGCATAAGAAAATGAGACATATGCTCATGCTTATGCTTGTGCATGAGCATAAGAGAAGTAGACATATGCTCATGCATAAGCATGAGCATATGTCTCTATTTTCCCCCTTCTCTTATTCTCTCTTTCCCCCTTCTCGCTTTCCTTTCCCCTTTCCTTTCCCTCTTATTCTCTATTTCCCCCTTCTCTTATGCTCATGCATTAGCATAAGCATGAGCATAAGAAAATGAGACATATGCCCATGCTTATGCTTATGCATGAGCATAAGCGAAGTAGACATATGCTCATGCATAAGCATGAGCATATGTCTCTTTTTTCCCCCTTCTCTTATTCTCTCTTTCCCCCTTCTCGCTTTCCTTGCCCCTTTCCTTTCCCTCTTAGTCTCTATTTCCCCCTTCTCTTATGCTCATGCATAAGCATAAGCATGACACAACAAGACAAAGCACCCATAGATGTGCACATAGATGCATTTACTGAACTAAATAAAAAACTTACGGGCGTGTCTATTTGCACGTCTATTTTTGCGTCTGGAGACCCACATCTACCAGTGCATCTATATAGCAGACACACCTGCATATAGACGTGCATTTAGATGCTTAAATAGATGCTCTTATAAATGTGTTTATAGACACAAAAATAGACGCTTGTCGAATAGACAGATGCTTATATAGATGCAATCATAGACGCACTGATAGACACACTTTATAATATTTTTTTTTAAATTTACAGAATGCTGTGTATGTTGTGTATGCTATATAGTTACAAGAATCCCATTTCCACATTATGTAATTCAATTCTTACAGCCAATCGCATTTTAATTACAATTCCAAATAAAACATTACAACTCCAAAACGCAATAAAATTGAAAGCTCAAAAAGTGCTTGTATGTACATATAGCATGAAGCTAAGCCACGTCATGTGGCTTCAAGTACAAAAAATAAGAGGAGTGTATATACAAGAGGCACGAATCCAAGCTAGTGGCTTTAAGTACAAATAAGAGTAGCTAGCACTACTTCTACGACTAATCCTCGCTGCCTTCCACGCTCCCTTCTGCACTCCCTTCTGCGCCTCCTTCCTCGTCTTCCCCATCGTCTTGTGCACAGGCCTGTAAACAAGGGACAACATATATCAATGTATGAAAAATCAAATCTTTACTTATAATTTTGGCATTATTTAATTACTTTCAAATACCTCGGGGGCCACTCCAGTAGCCCAAGTATACTGCTCCTCAATAATCAACCTGTCATCATAGAAGTGCCTCCATGTATCTGCTCTGCGATGGTGGCAGTGGTAGGCTGTCTCCACAGGAGTAGGGTATCTGCCCACGATCTCAAGCTGCAAGACGACACAATTTGTGGAGGGATTAGTACAAAGAAACAACCTCCTAATAAACTACATAAGCAATATAATTTGAGATTGATACTTACAAATTGGGCCTCCCATGATTCAACGCCCCCTGATCCAAAATGCGTGCTTCCATATTTCTCCATCTAGATCCTTCGTGCCTCTACGTGCTGCAGACTGGGGTCCTCCCTTGCTGACTTCATTGCTTTCTTCCACTCACGCTTGTGAGTGGTGTGGGGCGTGCCCCTTGGTGGTTGACTTCCCTCGAGCCTGGCAAGCTCCGCTAGTGCCTGCCTCTTAAAGCGAAGATCTTTTATTGCCAAGTATCATAACAATCTTTGACTTGGCCCATTTATCTGTGAACTGGCGATTGGGGGGGTTAGGATGTTGGGATATCTCAAGGTGTATGCCTCAGGCACACCTTATGTTTCTATGTGTGAGTGCTAGAGGCACAGTTAGGTGCCCACAAGCACAGTTAGGTGGTGGAAAAGCCACACAGGATGATTGAGAGAATCTAGGAGCAGATTGAGGAGATGATTGTGGAGCTCTGAGGTCATCAGTGATGTCAGTGAGCTTGTATGAGGTGCCTACTTAAGGACCTCACTCTTCTTCATTCCATAAGCAAGTATTCTAATTTTGTGTCAACTCTACTCTTTCCTTTCAGTGTTCCAACATGGTATCAGAGCCATTTGATCCCCCTTGAGCCCATTTCTGCCACATCATCATCATCTTCTTCTTCTTCTTCTTCACCATCTCTCCCTCTTCTTCCAAAAATTTGCTTGAGCTTGTTCTCCTTCAATCCTCAACCATTTCCCACGCCCTTTCTACTGGAGATCCCTCTTGTTGGGGTGAATTTCAGGCTGGAAGGAATTAACGAAATATGCGCGCTGCTCGTCGCCATTGCACGAAAATCGTCGATCCTTCTTCCTGCAAGTTCTCTGCACCTGCTCTGTCTTTGTCTAATTCCTTTCAGGACAAGCTTCTCCATACTTAGAGCTACCTTGTGCTGAAATATGAGCAGCAATGGCTGCATATTGAAGGAGAAAACAGAGAAAAACCAATCAACTTTGTTCAAGAAGGTGAAGGCGACCTGACGCATATTTTCGACTCTTCTTCCCAGAGGATCTACTATGGTATACCAGCTTTCTTTTGCCTTAGAAAGCCCCCTTTCTTTTGCTTTGCAGAGTGTGATATGAGCCCTCCAAGTTCAGCTCTCTAGTTTTGACAGTTTTGACATACTTTTGAAAATGATGCTACATAAAATGCTACTCTAGCATTTCTGGTCTTTTGAAGTTTTCAATAACTTCACTACAAGTGTTGCTTCAGTTTTGTTTTGACTTTTGTTTTGACTTGTAGACCTGGTTGTGATTGGAAAGTGTTTATTTCATTCACTTCTATGAAGCATGCAAAAAGTAGCATCATTGTTTGAAAACTAGTCACTACTATTTGCTACATCAAGTGCCTATACTTTGGAAGTATTTCAGTTCTTTTTGCCTTGTAAGAGAGTTAGACACTGCCCAATATCCGGGTTAGACCCTCTCATGGCCACTTTATATAATCTTGAGAAGTTCAATGGAAAGGGCTTCCATACATGGCAAATGAAGGTAAAATTTGCATTAATGTGGGAGAACTTATGGGGACTTGTCAAACCTACTCCTACCGCTTCTTCTACGGCCTCAAATGCTGGAGAATCTTCAGCTCCGACATGATCGGCAAGGGATCCAGCAAGAGAAGAAAAAGCATATGGTATAATTGCTTTAGCTTTGGGTGATGATTACATACATCATATATCTGACTTGGAGTCTCCATCGGAAGCATGGCAGAAGCTAGATTTGATTTTTGGTGCAAGCTCTCACATATCTAAACTATCACTTAAAATCTCTTTCTTTGAATTAAAGATGGCAAGTGATACTACTTTAGCTGCTCATGTCAACTATATGCGGAGTCTTATGACTCAGTTAGCTTCTATCAACTCTCCTATCACCCCTGATGATGCTATGGCAGTACTACTTAAGAGTATGCCTGAAAGTTTTGATCACATTGTAAGCACTTTGAAGAATCTTCCCAATCCAAACCTTGAAGGCATTATCTCAGCTCTCCAAGAAGAAGAAAGACATATGGAGTTAAGGAAAGGCAATGACACTGCTTATGTTATGAAATTCCAGAAGGGCAAGTATTCTCCTTGCAATCACTGTGGAAAGACAAATCACCTTTCAAAGGACTGCTTCAAAGTTAATCCATGCAAGCACTGTGGCAAAAACAACCATAGTGAGAAGTTTTGCAGAGACAAAGCAAAGACAGAAAATGCAAATCTACTTACAGTGAATGAGCCTCCACAAGATGAGGCATCCTTTGAAGATTATGCATTTTAACTCATCTCTATGTATGCTCCAGATCTCTCTTTTTATGTCAAGGTACTCAGCCTGGATAGTCCTCCAAAATGAATGAAAATAAATTATTGTGTGTTGTGTGTTTTGTAAACACCTCTGGTCACCTTATGATGTAGGCCATGTGTATGTTTGTTCCATGGTACCTCCTACAGACATTGTGTGCATGTACATGTAGGGGAGATAACCATTGGAAGGTCTGTTTGTATCCCTTTTTGTTTACCTTACACCCAAGGGAACCCTTGCTAGCATGAGAACCTAGCCATAGATTAATCCTTGACCACCATGAGATGGCATGAGAAACTATGAGACTAGAAGTATCCATGACATAGCCTGAGGCATTTCCTTGAGGGGGGGTTTGTTGGGATATCTCAAGGTGTATGCCTTTGGCACACCTTATGTTTCTATGTGTGAGTGCTAGAGGCACAGTTAGGTGCCCACAAGCACAGTTAGGTGGTGGAAAAGCCACATAGGATGATTGAGAGAATCTAGGAGCAGATTGAGGAGATGATTGTGGAGCTCTGAGGTCATCAGTGATGTCAGTGAGCTTGTATGAGGTGCCTACTTAAGGACCTCACTCTTCTTCATTCCATAAGCAAGTATTCTGATTTTGTGTCAACTCTACTCTTTCCTTTCAGTGTTCCAACATAGGATACCTAGAGTGAACAACAGCGAGGGTCTCATCAGCCAACCTCTTTGGCTGGTCTTTGAAGTGGATAAAGTAATCTCTGTAATTGTTAGCAATTACAGAGCGCATGAAGGCCATGATGTCCTTCCCTCGCGCATCCATCAAGATGCCTCCTATCTGAGTGATGTCATAGAATATTGTACCATCACCCGGAGGCACGTTTAAGTCATCTAAATCATCATCGTCCCCACCACCACCCCTCCCAAAGCACTGTGCCATGCATCCCCCATGGATCTCCCTACTACTACGCCTACTACCGTGTCATGTCGAGCTCGTACTCTGGCCACTCGTAGTTGGAGACTGCATGGGACTACGCTAACCACTCGTAGCTAGAGAACCGAGTCTCAACTACATAGGAGTACCTCGATGGCTCTGCGAGACAGAAGGACCTCCTGACGGCATGGGGGAAGAGGCATAAGACGGCATGGCAGAAGGGGCATAAGACGGCATGGGGGAAGGGGCATAAGATGGCATGGGAGATGGGCCTATGCTGTGTAGCCGTCTGAGCTGTGCTGACTCTGTTGGGGTGATCTCAGCTGGTGTGTATCTCATTTACAACAAACCCTATCTCATTTACAACAAACCTAAATTTCTTAACCTTAACCATTCCACCTCCCTCGATGGGAATGTGACTTTGCACAAGCACAATTCATTTCATAACTTGAGCTCCCATAACCCGATTGACATGGAATGGGTGACATTTAGAAGCCCTTGCGACACCCCAACTCCCTCTGGACTAATCTATTACTGATGAGCTGAGAAGAAAGGGGAAGGGAAGAGAGGATTACTATCGGAGCGCGTCTATAGACGCATCTGATTAGCACGTCTATTTTTGCGTATAACAATGCGTCTATAGACACGGCTGTCTGTGTCTGCAAATAGGCTAGACGCGCGTTTAGACGTGCCTGTAGACGTGGTTTTAGACATGCTCTGAGACGCGCCTATAGATGCACTCCGACAGATAGACTTTTCTAAAAAGTAGAAAAGGACATTGCACCCGACACACAAACGTGACACTGATACCTAGATTATGCATTTTTTGGATACGAGAAAGTACAAATCCAAAGAGAGCAAACTTCCAAAAAAGATCAACTGCAAAAAGACTTACCTTGGATAGAGGTATGGAAGGTTCTTCTTCTTTTTCAAAGTTTCTTCTCCTCCTTGTTCGTCCTCCTCTCCTTTAAGCTTGGAAGTAAGTGTGGGTGCCTTCCTCTTAAGTATAAGCTTGGAAGTAAGTATGGGAGCCTTCCTCTTAAGCGTCAAAACTGTGGATCTGCTAATAAGGAAGCAAGCAAGCCGCGCGAAGTATAAGTAATGTGAAAAAAAGCAAAGCGAGCACGCTAAAAGCAGGTTTAAAAGCCGCGTCTATAGGCGCGTCTAAATACAGAGAGTAGACGCAGTTTTAGATGCACTTTTATACGCGCTTTTAGACACGCCTTTAGACATGCCACAGAGGTTTAAATTAAATATTTGAAGAAGAGCAAATTTGTTGGGTTGTTTGCTTGTAGGATGTCTTCATCTTCAACAAGTAGCTCCAGTGAGGATGAATCCCTCCGTATCCACCATCGCGAAATGTGGTTGGAGCAAAAAATCAAATGTCTGTGTGATCGATGTCGAGGAAACATGTATCGTGCATGCAGGATTACACTCAATCACATCTCAAAGTATGGAGAATGGGATGTGACCGTAAATAGGGTAAGGGTTTGTAAGTTAAGGTTGATTGAGATACCTATGGGTGTTCATATGTTTGAGTTATGATCCCGTTTTAATTTGATACAGGATGCAGTGCCACACCCGCATATGTTGCCCTATGCTCGCCATGAGGAGGCGAAGCGTTGGTGATATGAGGTGGGATCTTCAGGAGGGACTGTTACGGATGCATGGAGTGATGGTGATAGTAGCCCTCTGCCATTACCTCATGAAGCCGTGGAGGAGGAGGTGTTTGATGATATGGTGCAAGATTTATATGTCCATCAAGGAAGGGATGATAGCATGGAGTAGGATGATCTTTTTATTGCAGCATCGACTCCACTGTTTGAGGGGTGCACATTCTCTATTCTACGTGCCTCCCTTGAGTTACTAAACTTGCAAACCATCTATGGATGGAGCAATGCAAGTTTGAATGCATTACTCAAGTAAGCTTTAAAGTCTATTTTGCAAACATGGTGAATTATGCTAGTGGGTCAATTACTCGAATTAAGCTTTAAAGTCTATTTTGCAAACATGGTGAATTATGCTAGTGGGTCAATTACGTGCCTCCCTTGAGTTACTAAACTTGCAAACCATCTATGGATGGAGCAATGCAAGTTTGAATGCATTACTCAAGTAAGCTTTAAAGTCTATTTTGCAAACATGGTGAATTATGCTAGTGGGTCAATTACTCGAATGCTTTTCCTCATTTATGGTCTTCACGTGTAGGCTATTGTGTAAAATGCTTCCAAGGGATAATAAATTACCGACCTCAAGAGATATGGCAAGGCAACATGTGACCTCTCTTGGAGGATTAGATTACAAGTGCATCCATGCATGTGTCAACGATTTTGTTTTGTTTCGTGGACTACATAAGGATGCAAGAGAGTGTCCTTATGGAGAGGAAAGATATAGAGCAGATCTCAAAACTTTGGACGTGCCTCGTAAGGTTTTGCGACATTTTCCCATAATACCTTGCATCCAACATATGTTCAAGTGCAAATCTATTGCAGAGCTCATGTCATGGCATTCCTCCCATCGATCAACCGATGGCAAGTGGAGAACTCCCGCGGACTCTCCTGCGTGGAAGCATATTGAAGACACATGGCCAAGCTTCAAGGAAGAACCTAGGAGCTTGAGACTTGGATTGGGTATGGACGGTGTGAACCCATTTGGTCTCAAAAGCATGTCTTACAGTGTATGGCCAGTGATATTGGTGAATTACAATCTTCCACCCTCTATGGCTATTAAGAAAGGACATGGTATGTTGTCCCTTCTAATTCCAGGGAAACATAAAGTCAAAAACCCTAATGTTTATTTGGAGCCTTTGATTGACGAGCTAGAGATACTTTGGAGAGGTATCGAGGTGCATGATGTGAGCAGGCCTCCCTCGTCATGAGACTTCAACTGCAAAGCAGTCTTGATGTGGATGATGCATGACTTCCCAGGCTATGGCGAGTGTTCAGGTAAGCATTGCACTTCTAATTATGAATAGGCAAAGGATGTCGCACCCTAAACCCACCTTCAACTCTTAATTGCATCTATTGTTCAGGTCTCACTACATCGGGTTACCATGCATGTCTTGTTTGTGGTCCTTCGCTAGTTTCCTCACGGGCAGATGCATTAAATAAGGTCATCTATGAGAATCACCATCGATTTCTCCCACCTGATCATCCTAGATATGTTGCCCCTTGGAATGAAGTCCTCCCACAATCACTCACCGCAGGAGATTCGATGAGAATTTGGGATGGTTCCAGGACTCCTCCACCACTTGGCATGAGCTGGTAAGGGTTTGTAACTATTGTGTGCTATATTGGCTGGAAGTAAAGATTGCCCGCTAACACTTTATTTTGTTTAGATACTCCATCTTTTATCGTTTACCATATTGGTCCCACCTCAAGATCAATCACCTACTTGATCCCATGCATATCTTCAAGAATGTGGCATCTACCATTTGGGAGCATTTGAATGGGACATGAGATTCCGCAGGCATAAGGGAGGATCTACGTACCACAGGGAGGATGCGTGAAGCTTGGCCACAAGAGAGACCAAATGGGCGTGTTTTTTTACCTCGTGCACCGTGGATGTTAAAAGCTAGAGATGGCAACGGTGAAGCACGCTATTACTACAATTCGTACTCCCACTGGATGCATGAGGTGTTTGAAGGGAGCCTTTACAAAGAGCAAGAAAAGAAGTGTAGAGCAATTATATGGCTTGAAATCTCATGATTGGCACAAGATGCTCCAAGTAAGTATTTTATGTGCATAATATCTTTTTCCTTTCAAATTTGTGAGTGAATAATTATAAGCAAGTAATCAACCACGTCCTCGTGGGTTCAGTTCGTACTACCTACTAGCATTTCACGTAGTGCATTGAAGGATGTGAAAGAATTTATTTACAAGATGGGTGAGCTTGTGAGGTACTTTACATGATACAAAATATGATGCGTATCAATGCTGCATGCAAGTTTGAATGCATATTGCTAATATGCTGTACTTTTTCATTTCTAGGTATGTGAGCTCAAAGGAAATAGAACCCACCACGCTTGAGAATGCTCGAGTTATGTCAGTGGAGGCGATTTGTTTAGTGGAGGAGACATTTCCACATTCTATTCTTACAAGCCAACTACATCTTATAGTGCATTTGGTGGATGAGATTGCTATATGCGGTACTATACATGCACGATGGTTGTTCTTCCTCGAGTGCTTCATGAAGACCTTGAAGGGCTTCGTGAGACAAAATGCAAGACGCGAAGGTAGCATGGCCGAGGGTTGGTTGGTACAAGAGTCACTTGTATATATTTCTGAGTTTCTTGTTGATGTGGATAGCTCTCTCCTACGACTATGGAGAGATGATGAAGACCTAAGGATGACCTCTATTGTGCCTCAAGGGAAAGGACGCAACAAAGTAATAGACACAGAGTTGCATAATAGTATCAACCTCTTTTGCGTGCTTAATAGTGATGTGATGAAAAGATGGGTGACAAGATACGAGGATGCAAAGGCAAGAAGACAAGAAGAAAGGGCCCTCTTTCGTACACACCATGGATCTCGTGTGCCATACTCTCCGTATCTAAGAGCACTTCCAAAGGATATTCATGTGGATTGGCTACTTGATGAAATGGAGAAAGCAGAGAAAGACGAGGGGATGCATATCACAATGGAAGAATGGGAGTATGCTAGGGGATGCATGAGCAAGGTCAGTATATAGAATCTTATGCATAAGTTAGGAGCTTTCAATAATTTAGATTGCTTATTTAATTGATTTTTTCTTGGTGTAGTGCACTATGTTCAATGCTATATGGTGTGAGGGCAAGCATTTTCGAACACAACGGATTGATGATAAGAGAAACACACAAGATTGCGGCGTCATTGTTAGCTTTGAGGGAGCCAATGGAGCCATGCATGATTATTGTGGCATAATCCAAGATATTATTAAGCTTGACTTTCGACGCTTCTTTGTGTATGTTTTGGATGTAAAGTGGTTTAAGGACATGGTGGAAAGAGGCCCTAATGCAACAATCAAACGCCATCCAAGTGGCTTTGTAACTATTGACTCCACAAAGGTTTGGCAAAGTAGGAAGGACACACTAGTACTACTGCAACAATGTGAACAGGTATTGTGCACACATATAAAAATACTCGCTTTTAAATATTTGATGCAAGAAAAATAACATGATTGTATTTGTGTTTGAATTAGGTTGTCTATCAACCAATGGTGGATAATAATAGATGGTGGCATGTCATACCTATTATGCCACATTCCAAAGTGATGTATAGTACATTTACTAATATGGAGCGTATGGAGGATGATCATGGCCATGGACATGATGATGACCGTGATACGAGAGAGGAGGATGATCATGAGACAGGAGATACAGATATTGAGGCCATTACTCATGAGAATGAGACTACCATTCGAGATGTTGATTTCGATGAGCACATGAGTAGCACAAGCAGTAGTGGGTTGAATGTATTTGTAGATCTAAACACTTGTTTGGATTTTGAAGTAGATAGTTTGGCAAGGGTTAATCTCATTGAGGATGAGATTGAACCGTAGCCCCATCATTGATATTGGCAAAACTATTTTACATATTGTCTCATTCTCCTCACCTCACTTAATTCTTGTATATGTGGGCTTGCAAAAAATTATGTGCTTTGGTAATCATGGGCAATGTTTGGAAAGCTATGATGTATACCAAAATCTCACTTTCTATATTCTCTGGTTTGTGTCTATCTACGCATCTAAATGCATGTGTAAGTCTCAGTGTAAACACGCAAATAAACATGCTAATACATGCGCAAATAGATGCACTGATAAACGTGATGTTAGAGGGGCCCGTATTTTCACAGTTTACATGTACAAATAGACGTGTTAATACACGTGCAAATAGATGAGTTGTTAGACGTGCTTTTAGATGCACCCATAATTCCTCTACTAAAGCAACGCCTATAGACGCGCCTGCTATTTTGCGCGTCTACCAAGCGCATCTATAGTTGCTTTGTGTTGTGTGAACATAAGAAAGTGAGACATATGCTCATGCTTATGCTTATGCATGAGCATAAGCGAAGTAGACATATGCTCATGCATAAGCATGAGCATATGTCTCTTTTTTCCCCCTTCTCTTATTCTGTCTTTCCCCCTTCTCTCTTTCCTTTCCCTCTTTCCTTTCCCTCTTATTCTCTATTTTTCCCTTCTCTTATGCTCATGCATAAGCATAAGCATGAGCTTATGCTTATGCTTATGCTTAAGCATAAGCATGAGCATAAGAAAATGAGACATATACTCATGCTTATGCTTATGCATGAGCATAAGCGAAGTAGACATATGCTCATGCATAAGCATGAGCATATGTCTCTTTTTTCCCCCTTCTCTTATTCTCTCTTTCCCCCTTCTCTCTTTCCTTTCCCTCTTTCCTTTCCGTCTTATTCTCTATTTCCCCCTTCTCTTATGCTCTTCTCTCATTTTCCTCTTCTCTTATGCTCTTCTCTTATGCTCTTTTTTTCCCCCTTCTCTTCTTCTTATGCTCTTCTCTCATTTCCCTCTACTCTTATGCTCTCTTCCTCTTCTTCTCTCTTTCCCCCTTCTCTTATGCTCATGCATAAACATAAGCATGAGCATAAGAATGCTTATGCTTATGCATGAGCATAAGACATTCCTCTTCTCTTATGCTCTTCTCTCATTTCCCTCTTCTATTCCCTCTTCTTCAGATTCCTCTTCTCTTCCTCTTCTTCTCTCTTTCCCCCTTCTCTTATGCTCATGCATAAACATAAGCATGAGCATAAGAATGCTTATGCTTATGCATGAGCATAAGAGATTCCTCTTCTCTTATGCTCTTCTCTATTTCACCCTTCTCTCTTCCTCTTCTTCTCTTCCTCTTATTCTCTCTTTCCCCCTTCTCTTATGCTCATGCATAAACATAATCATGAGCATAAGAATTCTTATGCTTATGCATGAGCATAAGAGATTCCTCTTCTCTTATGCTCTTCTCTCTTCTCCTCTCTTTCCCTCTCCTTTCCACTACAAGGCATAGGCCATTTTCCGACGGAAATACCGACGCTTTCTACATTAAAATTTTTTTTTCACGGGCGCAAACGTCGCTATAAGTGTCGCTAAAAGCGTCGAAAAAGGAGCATCGCTATATAACGACACTGGCAAACGTCGCTATATAGCGACGATGCAAACATCGCTATATAGTGACACTGTTAATCGTCGCTATATAGCGACACTCGTAAACGTTGCTATATAGCGACAATTAACAGAAGTTAAAAAAAAGGGTTAGTGGGGCTAAACAGGGCTTCCTTTTGGCCATGTTTAGCCCCACTAATCCTTTTTTTTTTTGTAATTACAAAAGAAAATTTTTTATAACAAAATTTTCCTTGCTTGCAGGGTGATACAAAATTGTTCTTGTGAAATGATGAGTAACAAATGCATATACATGTCGGACATATACAACAGTGTTTGTAACAAAATTACCTTGTCGAAAGGGCGATACAAAATTGCTCAAACGAGCGGATATACAAAATGCTACTACCACTACTCATCCGAATCCAAATTATCTTCGTCTTGTTGTCCTGTTCCTTGGTCCTCGACACCTGCATCTTCTCTCTCGTCCTCGCCACCTGCATCCGATCCTTGGCCCTGTTGATCGCTCGCCTCCGATGATGGGATGCTTGAGCTTTGACCCTAAGAGTGAACCATATAAATCAAAAATTAGATTGGAACTTAAATTAAAAAGTGAGATTACAAGTAGGAGTAAACTTATACCGTGCGAGCAGCCACCTCAGCCCAATGGAACATCGCTCCCATTGCCTCTTGATCAATGAACCATGGCTTTGTTCCTATCCGAAATGCGCATCGCGTCTCTGCATCTGTAGGAAGATGACCCATCGCAGCTTGCTGTGGATCCAATTTACGAGAGTTAGAGTTAGCTAAAGTGCATGTAATATGTAAGTAAAACAAATAGAACAATACATTAAATGGGAAGAAGTAGACTTACCATGGTTGCCTCGAATGCATACCATCCGCCTGCACCAAAGTACGAAGTACCTACGACGTCCAGTCGTCTCTTCGTAGCCCTCCTCTGACCCTTAAACATTTCCAGATGGTCCCTATGTTGCTTCTTGAAGTACTTCCAATCAGCTTTGTCTGCCCAGTTGGCTTTAGCCAACCCCTTTGTAATGGAAGTACGCAAGGTTGATCTACGATGCTTCAGGACCAAACCCATGCGCTCTCGCATATAATCATCATTAAACTCCACATTTGGCGGATTAGGGTATCTTTGTTTTAACTCATCGATCACCGCCTGCTTCTTTTGGGCATCTTGATACCGCCAATCGGTATTTATGCCGCTCTTGAAGTGATGACTCATCAACCTCCTCATGACGGCCATCACTGCTTTGCCCTTTTTATCTTCTATTATCTCTCCGACAGATGTGATTTGATAGGAGAGATCCCCTGATGAGTAAGGGGGACTGATGGTAGTAGAGTCTAAAGGAGTGGAAGCTAGGCGAGCGCTTCCGGAGCGAGGAGTAGCAGTGGGAGTAGGAGAGGGAAAGGGACCTGACTGATATTGTGTCTCCGGACCAAGTGGAGACCTAAAGGAGCGTGAGTGTGTTGACTCGTCCACATCTCCCGAGTCAGTACAACATGAGCCGCCCGTCCTACTCTTCCTTCCCTTGCGAGAGGCATGCGCAGGTGATGATCCCGCGGTCGAAGGGGCACGAGGGGATGGCTGGGTAGTACGCCCACCCGTCAGTGTAGGGGAAGGAATTGCTGAGGTCCTCTAAGAGAGCAGAGAGAAGAATCTCGCTGCCTCCTCATTGCTCATCTGTGCTACAAACTCGTCGGGACTCCCGACAAAGCCATGCGCGGCTAGCAAAGGAGTTCCCCGAGGGGTAGTCGCAGTGCTATGTGGAAGAGGAGTCGGACTAGGGGTAGTCATAGTGCTAGGTCCGAGAGGAGTTGGCAGGGGTAGTCCTCGGGGTAGTCGCCTGAGAGGAATCAAAGTCCTCTAAAGCATATAGATCGTGAGCTCTCCTTCTGCGAGGCTGCCCGAACTCGTCGGATTGAGCGATGTGATCCCATGTCTAACATAGACACAAACACGAAAACAGAAAACAAAAAAACAAACATAAGCATAGGCATAGGCAAGAAGAAAGAAGAGGGAAAGCAGATGGAAAGGAAAGAAAAGAATGAGAATGAGGAAATAGAGAATGAGAGAAGGGGGAAATAGAGAAGGGGAAAGAGATGAGGGGGAATGAGAGAAGCATAAGCATAAGCTTATGCGGAAATAGAGAATAAGCTTATGCAGAGAGAGAGAAGGAGAGAACCATAAGCTTATGTTTTCTCTCATTCTCTATTATGCTTCTCTCCTTCTCTATTTCCACATAAGCATAAGCTTGAGCTTATGCAGAAATAGAGAATGAGTTTCCTCATGAGCTTCTCTCATTCTCTATTTTCGCATAAGCTCATGAATAAGCATGAGCTTATGCGGAAACTTAAGCATAAGCTCATGCTCATGCATGAGCATAAGCTCATGCTTATGCTCATGTGGAAAAAGAGAACGAGATTATGCAAAAATAGAGAATGAGTTTCCGCATAAGCTTCTCTTATTCCCTGTTTGCGCATAAGCTCATGCATAAGCATGAGCTTATGCGAAAACTTAAGCATAAGCTCATGCTCATGCATGAGCATAAGCATAAGCTTATGCTTATGCTTATGCTTATGCTTAAGCATAAGCATATGCATAAGCTCATGCTTATGCTCATGCGAAAAAAGAGAAGGAGCTTATGCAGAAATAGAGAATGAGCTTATGCTTCTCTCATTCTCTATTTCCGCATAAGCTCATGCATAAGCATGAGCTTATGCGGAAACTTAAGCATAACCTCATGCTCATGCATGAGCGTAAGCATAAGCTTATGCTTAAGCATAAGCATAAGCTCATGCTTATGCTCATGCAGAAAAAGAGAAGGAGCTTATGCGGAAATAGAGAATGAGAGAAGCATAAGCATGAGCTTATGCTTCTCTCATTCTCTATTTCCGCATAAGCTCATGCATAAGCTTAAGCTTATGTGGAAATAGAAGCATAAAGAAGGGGGAAACTTAAGCATAAGCTCATGCTCATGCTTATGCTCATGTGGAAAAAGAGAAGGAGCTTATGCGGAAATAGAGAATGAGTTTCCGCATAAGCTTCTCTCATTGTCTATTTCTGCATAAGCTCATGCATAAGCATGAGCTTATGCGGAAACGTAAGCGTAAGCTCATG
This sequence comes from Dipteris shenzhenensis, assembly GCF_047967505.1. Lineage (NCBI taxonomy): Eukaryota > Viridiplantae > Streptophyta > Polypodiopsida > Gleicheniales > Dipteridaceae > Dipteris > Dipteris shenzhenensis. The sequence continues at coordinate 25,997,663 of NC_141604.1, forward strand.
CTCATGCATGAGCATAAGCATAAGCTCATGCTTATGCTCATGCGGAAAAAGAGAAGGAGCTTATGCGGAAATAGAGAATAAGTTTTCGCATAGGCTTCTCTCATTCTCTATGTCCGCATAAGCTCATGCATAAGCATGAGCTTATGCGGAAACTTAAGCATATGCTCATGCTCATGCATGAGCATAAGCATGAGCTTATGCTCATGCGGAAATAGAGAAGGAGCTTATGCAGAAATAGAGAATGAGTTTCCGCATAAGCTTCTCTCATTCTCTATTTCTGCATAAGCTCATGCATAAGCATAAGCTTATGCGGAAACTTAAGCATAAGCTCATGCTCATGCATGAGCACTAGCATGAGCTTATGCTTATGCTTATGCTTATGCTCATGCAGAAAAAGAGAAGGAGCTTATGTGGAAATAGAGAATGAGAGAAGCAAAAGCATGAGCTTATGCTTCTCCCATTCTCTATTTCCGCATAAGCTCATGCATAAACATAAGCTTATGCAGAAATAGAAGCATAAAGAAGGGGGAAACTTAAGCATAAGCTCATGCTCATGCATGAGCTTATGCTTATGCTCATGCATGAGCATGAGCTTATGCGAATGAGAGAAGGGGGAAATAGAGAAGGGGGAATGAGAGAAGGGGGAATGAGAGAAGGCGGAAATAGAGAAGGGGGAAAGAGAGAAGGGGGAAACTTAAGCATAAGCTCATGCTCATGCATGAGCATAAGCTCATGCTTATGCTCATGCGAAAAAAGAGAAGGAGCTTATGAGGAAATAGAGAATGAGTTTCCGCATAAGCTTCTCTCATTCTCTATTTCCGCATAAGCTCACGCATAAGCATGAGCTTATGCGGAAACTTAAGCATAAGCTCATGCTCATGCATGAGCATAAGCATTAGCTTATTCTTATGCTTATGCTTAGACATAAGCATAAGCATAAGCTCATGCTTATGCTCATGCATAAGAATAAGCTTATGCGGAAATAGAAGCATAAAGAAGGGGGAAACTTAAGCATAAGCTCATGCTCATGCATGAGCATAAGCATGAGCTTATGTTTATGCTTATGCTCATGCATGAGCATGAGCTTATGCGAATGAGAGAAGGGGGAATGAGAGAAGGGGGAAATAGAGAAGGGGGAAAGAGAGAAGGGGGAAACTTAAGCATAAGCTCATGCTCCCGCATGAGCATAAGCATGAGCTTATGCTCATGCGGAAAAAGAGAAGGAGCTTATGCAGAAATAGAGAATGAGTTTCCGCATAAGCTTCTCTCATTGTCTATTTTCGCATAAGCTCACGCATAAGCATGAGCATATGCGGAAACTCAAGCATAAGATCATGCTCATGCATGAGCATAAGCATGAGCTCATGCTGATGCTTATGCTTAAAGCTCATGCTTATGCTTATGCTTAAGCATAAGCATAAGCATAAGCTCATGCTTATGCTCATGCAGAAAAAGAGAAGGAGCTTATGCGGAAATAGAGAATGTGCTTATGCTTCTCTCATTCTCTATTTCCGCATAAGCTCATGCTCATGCATGAGCATACGCTGATGCGTATGCTCATGTGGAAAAAGAGGAGCTTATGCGGAAATAGAGAATGAGTTTCCGCATAAGCTTCTCTCATTCTCTATTTCCGCATAAGCTCATGCATAAGCATGAGCTTATGCGGAAACTTAAGCATAAGCTCATGCTCATGCATGAGCATATGCATAAGCGCATGCTTATGCCCATGCAGAAAAAGAGAAGGAGCTTATGCGGAAAAAGAGAATGAGCTTATGCTTCTCTCATTCTCTATTTCGGCATAAGCTCATGCATAAGCATGAGCTTATGCGGAAACTTAAGCATAAGCTCATGCTCATGCATGAGCATAAGCATAAGCTTATGCTTATGCTTATGCTTAAGCGTAAGCATAAGCTCATGCTTATGCTCATGCAGAAAACGAGAAGGAGCTTATGCGGAAATAGAGAATGATGCTTCTATTTTCACATAAGCTTATGCTTATGCTTATGCATGAGCTTATGCAGAAATAGAGAATGAGAGAAGCATAAGCATGCACTTATGCTTCTCTCATTCTCTATTTCCGCATAAGGTCATGCATAAGCATAAGCTTATGCAAAAATAGAAGCATAAAGAAGGGGGAAACTTAAGCATAAGTTCATGCTTATGCTCATGCGGAAAAAGAGAAGGAGCTTATGCGGAAATAGAGAATGAGTTTCCGCATAAGCTTCTCTCATTGTCTAGTTCCGCATAAGCTCATGCATAAGCATGAGCTTATGTGGAAACTTAAGCGTAAGCTCATGCTCATGCATGAGCATAAGCATAAGCTCATGCTTATGCTCATGCGGAAAAAGAGAAGGAGCTTATGCGGAAATAGAGAATGAGTTTCCGCATAAGCTTCTCTCATTCTCTATTTCCGCATAAGCTCATGCATAAGCATGAGCTTATGCGGAAACTTAACCATAAGCTCATGCTCATGCATGAGAATAAGCATGAGCTTATGCTTATGCTTATGCATACATAAGCATGAGCTTATGCGGAAACTTAAGCGTAAGCTCATGCTCATGCATGAGCATAAGCATAAGCTCATGCTTATGCTCATGCGGAAAAAGAGAAGGAGCTTATGCGGAAATAGAGAATGAGTTTCCATATAAGCATCTCTCATTCTCTCTTTCCACATAAGCTCATGCATAAGCATGAGCTTATGCGGAAACTTAAGCATAAGCTCATGCTCATGCATAAGCATAAGCATAAGCTCATGCTTATGCTCATTCGGAAATAGAGAAGGATCTTATGCGGAAATAGAGAATGAGTTTCCGCATAAGCTTCTCTCAATCTCTATTTCCGTATAAGCTCATGCATAAGCATAAGCTTATGCGGAAACCTAAGCATAAGCTCATGCTCATGCATGAGCACAAGCATGAGCTTATGCTTATGCTTATGCTTATGCTCATGCGGAAAAAGAGAAGGAGCTTATGCGGAAATAGAGAATGAGAGAAGCAAAAGCATGAGCTTATGCTTCTCTCATTCTCTATTTCCACATAAGCTCATGCATAAGCATAAGCTTATGCGGAAATAGAAGCATAAAGAAGGGGGAAACTTAAGCATAAGCTCATGCTCATGCATGAGCTTATGCTTATGCTCATGCATGAGCATGAGCTTATGCGAATGAGAGAAGGGGGAAATAGAGAAGGGGGAATGAGAGAAGGCGAAAATAGAGAAGGACATGGAGATTTGGCTAGTTGTCCAAAGTGTGGGGAACAACGATATAGAGATGACTTGCAGGGTGAGCGGATATCGGTAAAGGTCTTAAGACACTTTCCCATCATTGCAAGAATACAACACATGTTTCGATGCAAATCCATAGCGGAGTTGATGACATGGCATGCATCTCATCGGTCCATTGATCACACATTGAGGATTCCCGCAGATTGTGCAGCTTGGAAGCACATAGATAATCAGTTGCTGGACTTTGCGAGGGAGCCACGCAACTTACATCTTGGGCTAGCCATGGACGGCGTGAATCCTTTCGGGTTACGCTCGACATCTTGGTCGACATGGCCCGTAGTCGTGGTGAATTACAATATCCCACCATGGCTAACAATAAAAAAGGGACACCTCATGCTTGCACTACTTGTGCCAGGAAAGTACAAGGCAAAAAACATGGACATGTACATGGCACCTTTGATAGAGAAGTTACAGATATTATGGAGAGGAGTGCAGGTTTTTGATATTTCTAGAGCTCCTAGACATACCAATGATATTTTGGTCAGGGGTATCTTGATGTGGACCATGCATGACTACCCAGGATATGGAGAGTGCGTAGGTACGTGGTTGTGTCTTTACATGTACAATGAGGGATTATGCTTTTTTTACTCTCTTTTGCATGCATGTCTTGTAATAACACATTCATGCACGCGTGCAGGACTTGTTACAAGTGGGTACCATGCTTGTCCTGTTTGTGGACCAGCTCTGAAATAGCGTGCACGCTACTCCAAACATATGAGGAAAAATGTTTATGAAGGTCATGCTTGATACCTTCCACTCGACCATCTCGCACGTGGAGGTCAGCTTGATCCACCACCATCATATTTGAAGGCACGTGACTGGATTCAAGCTTGGAGGGTGAATGGAGAGGAACCTCCTTCTGGTATGAAGAGGCTATCGATCTTTCACGAGCTTCCTTATTGGGGTCAGTTACAAATCAATCATCTCTTGGATCCCATGCATATCTTCAAGAATGTGGGGGCTACTATTTGGGCACACTTGGTTGGTTCCAAGGACTCGAGAGGAGTGCGAGAAGATTTGCGTGCTATGAATAGGATGTCTCGTTTGTGGCCCCAAGTGCATACTTCGGGAAAAGTTGTCCTCCCGAAAGCAACGTGGATCCTCTCTTCGAGGGAGGAGGCAGCGGTCAAGGCAGACATTGCCTCTTTTCAAACACTAACAGGGTACATGCGTTGCTTGAAAGGAGCATTTTCAAAGGACAATAAGCTTAGTGGCCTCACGTCCCATGATTGGCACAAGGTCTTACAGGTATTCTAAGTAGAATTAGTGTACCGATAATAGTGATGCGTTAGCGTAATTATTATTATGTTATATTGTTGACATGACTTCATTGTTTCTTTGATAGTTCATCCTCCCAATTACAATAAAAGGGTGCTTACAAGAAGATGTTAGAAATGCTATATTCAAGATCTGTGGTATTGTGAGGTATGCTTACTATTAAATCGCATTATGTATTTTCTTAATGGACATATGAAATAGGTGATATCTCAAATATCTTACATATGCATGGACATGTGAAATAGGTGGATATCTCAAAAAGATATCTCTATATCGAGCATCGAGAAGGCTAGGGTGGAATCCATCGAAGCCGTATGCTTGCTTGAGAAGCACTTTCCCTCAAGCATTATGACAACTCAAGTCCACTTGCTTGTGCACATAGTTGATGAGGTGGCTATAGCAGGTACCGTTCATAATCGATGGATGTTTTTTCTCGAGCGGTTTATGAAAACTTTAAAGGGGTTTGTAAGACAAAGAGCAAGACCGGAAGCAAGCATGGCAAAGGGATGGCTTGTGCAAGAGTTATTAGTATACATCACAGAGTTTCTTTCATCCACGGATCCTAATATGCCGCAAGCTTGGCACAACAAGGATGATGATCACATCATTGGAGAGGTTCCCCAAGGAAAAGGGATTGAAAGAAAGATGAGCAAAGAGCAAATGGAGAAATTCAATAAGTTTTGTATCCTCAATAGCCCTGAGATGCAAAAGTGGATTGAGAGATATGAAGTGGCCAAAGCAGAAAGAATAAATGCAAGGACGAGATTCAGAGTAATGTACAGGCGATCACAACCATATCCACGAGATCTGGCTCTTCTCCCTACTCACATGTCACTTGATTGGCTACAACTGGCTCTACGTAAAGCCGAACGTGATGGAGAGACAATAAACGAGCACGAGTGAGAGTTATCATCTAGATGTATGGTGCATGTAATTTTCTTCTCTCTTGACGTAATTAAGTAATTATTTGTGGCAATATATGCTATAAAATAGGTGCATCTTCATTGTTTTAATGATGCTCTTTTACAGTACAAAAAGTACAGTGCATTATGGTCATATGGATGACATTTTCACGTGGAACGCATCGATTCAAAGAGAGTCATGTATGATTGTGGAGTCATGGCTAACTTCACACAAGATAGCCGAGCAAGTGCTTCGGATACCAATCTTCTCTCCTCACAGTTGGATTATTGTGGAACCATACGCGACATCTATGAAATTGATTTCAGACGATTTACTATTTTCATTCTTGATGTAAAATGGTTTAGAACTACTTACAACGGTCCCCATGCGACAGTGAGAAAAGATAGTAGCGGTCTCTTTGCAATAGACTCCACCAAACATTGGACCGATGAAAGTGATACTTTTGTTCTTTCCGAGCACTGTGAGCAGGTGCATACTTATGATTTAATTAGTCGAAGCTTTCATTTTTAAAGTCCATTGATATATATAATTGACGACATTTGGCACCCATCTTCAATATAGCTGGTTTTTCATCCAGATCGTTCTGATCCAAGATGGTGGTACGTGATCCAAGTTGCACTATGAAGTAAACAAATTTTTGAAGATCGAGATGTGGATATGGAGATGCCACTACCAATGCTGGATCCAATTGATAAATCTAGCGAAGAAGATGTAGATCACCATATGAGCCAAGAGGAAGATGCGCATAATGACATCGCACGGGAAGAGGATGGAGATCATGATATTGATGAAGAAGACAACAATCATCAAGATCAATCACCACACTTAAGCTTTATTGAAGAAGATGATCAAATACTTTTAGGTGAATGTATGATGCTAGAGTACGATGATGATATAGGAGATCAACTCGATATAGAGTTGGAGATAGACTTGCTTGGTGTCTTAGACTTGGCTCAAGATGAAACAGTTGATGTAAATGCTCTTATTTGATTTTTCTCATCTCAAACTTGGACATGAATATATGAGCTTCAAAGGCTTGATGTACATGCTCTCATTTTTTCATTCTCTATGAGCTCAAACATGTATGAAAATTTAAAAAAAATTGTCATTGGAAAAAACTAACTTTTAAGGCCTAAAAAAAAAAAAACCCTCTCTATAAAAACGTCGTTATAATATTTTGTATCAGTGTCACTATATAGTGACTTTTGAAAGTCACTATATAGCGACTTTTAGCAATAGTCGCTATATAGCGATGATTTACGAAACCCGCTTTTCATACCGACGATTAACACTAAGCGGGCGCTAAACGTCAGTCCGTAAATGTCGCAATAGGATTCTTGTATAGTAGTGTTCCCTCTTCTTTCTCTCTTCTTTCTCTCTTCTTCCTCTTCTCTCCCTCTTCTTCCTCTTCTTCCTCTTCTTCCTCTTCCTTTCCCTCTTCTCTCCTCTTCTTGATTAAATGCCATTAGTGAAAAGCCTATGGAGAGTTTTTTAGTGCAAAAGTTTTGAAACATTGTCTATATGTGGGGTGAGTTTAAATAAGTAGAGTCTATACTCATAGATTAACACACACATAAATAACTAGATACTGTTCATATATTAAAACACACATTGCGTAATTAGATACTCATAGGGCTTTGAATCCATATAGGATTTGAAGCTCAAAGCTAGGATAGGGCAAAATGAAGTAGGATAGAAACTCGATGATCCCTCATCCTCTGTATTATTGATAGTGGACCGGAAATAATTGCATTTACTAAAGAATATAAATTGAATTACTAAAGAAATTTTTTATGAATATCTTTAATATTTTAGCTACTTTCATATGTGTGATATGCAAATTGTTTCTCATCCCTCATATATGTTGAGGTTCCTAACTTACATGTAATGAGTTTTATAAATAAAAATTGGAAGCTCCTACATCTTCTAAGGTTCATATCTGTTTATTGTACGTATAAGATTGTTCTCATCATGTTCCCGTACTCGACAAGACGAGGCAAATTAGAGGACTGAATTGTTCACAACTAGAGTAGATGACCATTAGATCTTGGGTTGCCAACGCTTCATCCCCTTGTAGAGAAACCCACATTGTACTAGCATGTCCATAAACACTAGGGAATGACATTTGGAAAAATGAGAAGCGCAATCAAACTTGGATGCTAGACACTAAGCAAATGGAATCCAATATAGTACTTTAACTTGGAGAAAGACGAGTTGGCATGCATGGAAAGTTTTAGGAAAGAGAAAAAGAAGGGGAAGTAGTGAATGAATCAGAAGAACAAGAACAAGAAAAGGTAGCACTGCAATTGATAGTAAAGGATCTAACTAGTAACAATTGATAATAAAGGAGCTAAGAGTTGGGAATGAAATATTAAGATTTTAAAAACAAGAATCATAGGGGTAACAATGGAATTTTTAGTGGCACAAATAGCAATACATAGATATGAAGAATGCTCTTTAGCAATTGTAATAGAACTATGACTCCCTACTGTAGGAAAAGTTACAATGGCAAACAGATAAAGGTATTTGGAGGATAGGCTCAAAGACTCTAGGAACAAGGCTCCTCTTTATTTTTAAAAAAAGTTTAACCTTTACCTCATCTTCCCAAGAATATTATAGGGGGAGGGACAAAATGATCCTCACCCTTAGAGTACATGTTGCAATGGCCACAAAGGGCTAAATCCACACACAAGTGGGAAGCCAAAATGGAATGCATATAATGCCTAAATGTAAGAAGCCATCATATCCCCATGCAAGTGTTAGGGATTAACGTCCTTCATGGAGTGGCTAGGTATTCAGGTGTGGGATCCTTGAACGTGGCTCTCCAAAAGGAGCTACAAAGCCTCCATGGCAGATGCCCGTTAGTCATGTTACACATGGCAACTCAATATTAAACAGCTAAGGTCCTCTTGTCAGTAGGACTAAACACCCCATAATAAACTTGTCTTGCATTATGGGAATTTTGGACTCGAAATGGGCCTCTTGGATTAAGCCCTCTAGATTGTGATTAGCAAACCAGCCAATGTGAAGGCTTGGACATTAAAAGAATAGAAAACTCCAAATTAGCCTCTCGTTGGTAGAGAGACCTAGTCCATTGGTCCCCACTAGGCTCCCACTTGCCTCCCTCTTGTGATCCCCACCGCTACCTCGGGCATTTACTTTCTACCTTGCAAACTTTTGGCTAGTTGGCTTATGGAAACGATCATGTCACTTGTTGGAAACTCGAGAAATGTAAACTCGTATTTATCACATCACAACATCAAGCCAAACATCGAATTGAGTACATGATATCACTCTCTCACTCAAAATATTACACGACCTGAAGTGCATGCAATATAATCAACAATATTAATTAGACACTGAAATAACACTCTCAATTCATTTGAGAACAAGCACAACCGAAATGGGTTTGTCGGCCTCATAAGAAAGCTTTAAAATATCTAAACCTGAGAGAAAGCCAGCCAGTTGGATGATCCACAAGAGCTCTACAAAACCAAAGACTGGGAACATAATCTCATTTTTGCTTGATCAGAGAGTTTGGACAAAGAGGGAGAGAATTATTTTTTTACTTAACTATTGACTCCACAAAGTTTTGGCAAAGCAATGACACACTAGTACTACTGCAACAATGTGAACAGGTACTGTATACATATATAAAAATACTCACTTTTCAATAATTGATACCTTCAATGCAAGGAAAATAACATGTTTGTATGTGTTTGAATTAGGTTGTCTATCAACCAATGGTAGATAATAATAGGTGGTGCCACGTCATACCTATTACGCCATGTTCCAAAGTGATGTATAGTACATTTACTAATATGGAGTGTATGGATGATGAGCATGGCCATGGAGGTGATGATGATCTTGATACAAGAGAGGAGGATGATCATGAGATAGGAGATACAGATAATCAGGCCATTACCCATGAGGATGAGCCTACCATTGGTGATGCTTATTTTGATGAGCATAGTAGCACAAGTAGTAGTCGGGTGAAAGTATTTGTAGATCTCCACATTGGTTTGGATATTGAAGTAGATATTTTAGCAAGGGTCGATCTCATTGAGGATGAGATCGAACCATAGCCCATCATTAATATTGGTAAAACTATTTTATATATTGTCTCATTCTCCTCACCTCACTTAATTTTTGTATATGTGGGTTTGGAAAAAAGCATATTATCGTGTGACACGTGCATAGAATTGATATTTTTTTTTAATTATGTGCTTTGGTAATCATGGGCAATGTTTGGAAAGGGGTGATGCACATTTATCGCTATGTGTTTATAAACGCATCTAAATACGAATCTAAAATAGAGTGTAGATGCGCTATTAGTTGCGTTAATAACCATGCTAATAGACACACTTGTATTTTCACTAATTCTATCTGTGCCTATAGACGTACTCGCTATTTTTCGCATCTATCAGGTGCATCTATAGTTGCTTTGTCTTGTTGTGATGTACCACATTCATTCAAAAGGAAGGGTACTTTATTTTAGCTTTTGGAGATATTTTACAAGATTACAATAATAGAAGGGATTTTTTATTCAACTTTAGAAAAAAACCTGTTATTTTTTAAGTAAGGAGGGGTGTCTTTATTGGGGGGAATTGGGTAATACCCCTTGAAAGCACTTGATACCTAGTGTAGGCTTAGTAGTATACCACCCAAGAGCTAGAAATTATAGGAGCATGGTTTGGTTTAAGTTTCAATGGACAAAATATTGGGCCATGGGAAATCCAAAAACCTTCCAGGTAGACCAAAACTAAAGTTCATATATGAATAAAGGATGATCGTTTAAACACCATTTCCAAAGGAATGAATACTAAAGTCTAGACATAAATAAAGGAAAACTATAATCATTTAAGAATCAACATTTCCATAGGAATGAAGATGAGAACAGCTAGATGGGCCTGGGAGGAGTAATAGTTGGGGAGTTGGGAGTGGTGAGCGTTGGATTTTTTTAAGTATTGTGATGAAGCCTCAGAAACTATCAGACTAAAATCTTTCAATATAATGAAAGGGTGATTTCTCTTTACATTAAGTTGTCTAGCTCTTAGCATGTGAATCATGTAGATCAATCCTTTGAATAATTTGAACTTCACAACGTTGTGCTATATTCCCCTTCAATGTGTAATTATTCCCCTCACTGCACAATGAATCACGTATGAATCATTTGAGTAATTTGAAGTTATGGCATTGCATCGCTATTCCCCTTCCATACAAGTGTGCCATTTTTCCTAAGAAGGAATCCAATGATCAAAATTGCTCCACAATTGTCATGAAAAAGATGATCATCATAAGATATTTATTTCTATTTCTCTAATAATCTTTCACTCTAAGCAACTGTTGAAGTAGGATAGTTTGTATGCTTGAAGGTGCTAGTGGTCATCTAGTGAAGGACAACTATTGGTAAACTTCCAACCTTGAACCCAAAACATACTTTCTAGTCCCTTTAGTGTATATACATCTCATGCTATCAATTAGATCATTGTTCACACACAATAGAGCCTTCACAGTGCGAATCAACTTGATTGTAGGAGAACCTTTACCTTAACTTCAACGACATCTACACCTAAATTACTAATACCAAATATATAATGTGCTGGATTACCACCATAACCCTTTATATAAATCCAATACTTGATTTACCATGGTTAATTAAAGAAAATTGGAGGCTTGTTTGAACAATCCTTCAATTCGTACTTTCAATCCATAATAGCTATTGATATTGGCTTCATGGAGGAAAGTACTATACTCGTAGTTGGAGTTTGTATGCCCTAACACTCAAAATACATGAATTAATATTTGCAAGGTTTGAAATGGGTTTGAAACTTTTAACTTTCGTAAATTTATTGGATTTACATATTTTTTGTCAATCTTTGTAAGAAATATATTTTAAAATAGCATTTTGCTTTGTCAATATGGTAGAGCGGTTTAGAATAAGCTACAATATAAACTTTGGACATTACATTATTTAAATTCCATATTCTTTAACAACCTCCATGCTTTGATGAAGGGATCCACGATAACTCAAAATAAATCAAACGATAAATGCAAATGACCCAATAGATGGATTTCACCACCTACCATATTGTAGGTCCAAATGCTGGTAGAATGATGGAGGTCTTAAATTAATAGGATTTGAACACTAAAGAAGAGAATGCAAGATGATGGAAACATAATGTAGTATATCTCCTCTTAGAAGAACCAAAACATAAAGAGAGAGAAAATATGTAAAAATCTGTGCATGTGCAGTAGGGGACATGGCCTAGTTTGGAATCATCCTGCTAGGGGATGGTCTCCTAAAAGACATCACAAGAGCTTTGCGATGGCAAAGAACAAGTGCATGTCCAATTAAAATTGGAAAAAAAAAGTTAAGGAGGTGAGGAATCTTTTTGCAATCATTCATGCATGTTGAATCCTTTAAAGGGAAGAAATATCACACATGAAAATCTTATCCTAGCCATTCCTCACAAAACTCAAGTCTAATGATCTAATATCATAATAACATGACCACCTTAAGGTTCATGCTCAAGGACCACTTAGAAAATATAGTTTCCCTGGAGAGATCAAGGGTCTAGGTCATGATAAAGGACATTGCTCCAAACATTATAGATGCTATAGACAACATCTATATACTTTTTAAACAAGAGAGGTGAAATATATTTGTAGTATTGGTTGAATGTTGCCTGAGCAACTAACACCAATAGCTCAGCAACATTTGATTGTTTAGCCAGAATAGTTAGCATGTGATTAAATGGGAAAATTACAATCGATATTACAATGGTCCTCGTGTTAACTAAATGGGTTCTAGATGGTAAAGAAGAGAACCTATAGTGCCAAAAGGTAAGGGAAATAATGGAATATTGAACGTATTTAAGAATTGAGGAGTTGTTTTAGGATGTTACTGTATAAAAAAGGTGTTAATTGCACATATAGCAGGGAACATGGCACGTTCTCGTGACCCAATGCTAGGGGTTGTTGCCCATGCCATGTTTTGTGACCCCAATGCTAGGGATTGGTCTCCCATAGTTATCACAAGGCCTATTTTATGAGCCTTGAGGGAATTGAGGGCACACGAGCAAAAAATAAAGGGGATTAAAGATTAAGGCATTGGATACATGTACGCAGGGCCTTTGGAATTGGTCAAGATTCAAGATGTTGTGAAGGTAATTATACTTTTCAAAAACATGTTTACATTGAGGCCAGCTCAATGTGAGTGGTGATGTGGCATTGTTTCAAGCCTCCCAACATACCTACTATTCTTTCGAGAAGATCTAAGATTATGGCACGATAGGAATAAGTTAATATAGCGAGGTTCCAAAAAGACAACTCATCATGTAACACGCCATACAATGATGGGAAATTTGAAGGATTGAATACAATGGGAGACACCTCAAGGAGTATGTGTCTCCAAGTGTAGGGGTTGGTTTCCAAGACGGGTGATGTGGCATTGTTTCGAGCCTCCCAACATACCTACTATTCTTTCGAGAAGATCTAAGATTATGGCACGAAAGGAATAAGTTAATGTAGTGAGGTTCCAAAAAGACAACTCATCATGTAACACGCCATACAATGATGGGAAATTTGAAGGATTGAATACAATGGGAGACACCTCAAGGAGTATGTGTCTCCAAGTGTAGGGGTTGGTTTCCAAGACGGGTGATGTGGCATTGTTTCGAGCCTCCCATTATACCTACTATTCTTTCGAGAAGATCTAAGATTATGGCACGATAGGAATAAGTTAATGTAGCGAGGTTCCAAAAAGACAACTCATCATGTAACACGCCATACAATGATGGGAAATTTGAAGGATTGAATACAATGCGAGACACCTCAAGGAGTGTGTCTCCAAGTGTAGGTGAGGGGTTAAAATAAGGCTGGCTGGCTAACCGCGTTAGACAGGAAAAAGGCAGTTTCTTGGAACTTTAGAATGCAGTGGTGTATATAACTGCCAATGCCCCAACTTTCCCTTCACCACCAAAGCTCACACCCCTAAATCCGTTGAGCTATGGCTGCTTGTCGACCCACCGTCTTTCTGCTTTTGCTCCTCCTCCACCTCCACTTCCACCTCCGCCCCTCCATAGCCAGACCCCTCCTCTCAGTCCCTCGCATGCTCTCCCTCGTCCCTTCCTCCCCCCACCATCCTCCCCTACCACCACGGCCCCCTCTTCACCCGCCGCATGCCCAGGCTTTTGCGCTTGGCCCTACGCCGTCGCTCCCGAACTCAGCCCTCCCAGCGTCCCACCTCTTGTCTCACCCAACGGCGACGTGGGAATGGATGGCGTGGTCATTGTCATCGCCACACTTCTGGCTGGCACAGCCACCAATCCCTTCAGCACCGGCAACTTTCAAGGAGATCCCACTGATCCTCTAGAAGCTGTTACCGCCTGCGCAGGCATGTTTGGGAAGGGCTCCTACCCTGGGTATCCGGGGCAACTGCTGGTGGACAATGCTAACGGAATCAACAATCGCATGTTCTTTCTACCAGCGATGTGGCATGCCAGACGTTGGTGTGATCTTTGGCCTCTCGCGGTTCACGCACGTTATATTCGATCTCTATGTAGACTTCAGCCTGCTACAGACCCCTTCGGTGGCATGTCTGCAGGAAGGGAAGGTCAGCAACATCTAGCTCCCGAAATGCAGACTCGGACGGAAACCACTTGTGGACCCAAGACCACCCTCCTTCGCAAGGCACCCCCAATGGGAATGCATGGATGATGAAGATCCATAGATGAGGGACTTCTGAGGGCAAGACCCCAACCAAGGGGGGGACGAGCATTTTCTAAGAAAGATCTTCCGAGCGCCTGAGCGAAGGGGAAAAAAAGCTTCCAACTATGTAAAAATATGGCAAAAATGGATCGGGAGAAAACATAGTTTCACTTAAAAATATGCAAAGTATTATAGCAATGTCTATTTTATACACAAATCTTTACGAATCTTTGGGAATGGTGAGTAACATAATGCGGTGGCTTTTAAAAAAACCCACATGTAGAGTAGATTTAAATGTCTAGGACTGGTTTTCTTGAATTTGCTGCATATTCTAATTTCTGCCACGGCCTCTAGATCGGCTAGCTCTACCTGTGCCTCTACCTTTTCCAACATTTGAGTAGAAGATAGTTTCTTTTGAAGTTCCTCCTGAAGAAGATGCACCACCATTCCTCTGCTCTTCAAAAATTAGAAGAGCAATGCAAGCATGCACAGCGACCATGTAAATATGTAAAGAAGAATACTTTAGAACTCATGACGGAAGGCCAACCTAGGTGGCCAAAAAAAACTAAAAGGGCTCCAGGAAGGAAGGGCCACGATGTTTTACTCGAACTCTGCGATCTGCTAATTGTTTCTAGGTTATATTTAATGGAGTACATCTTCTAAAAATTCATATATGTTTTATAAATAAAATTGTCAAATGTCTTTACCTCTTCTAAGATTCATATATGTTAATCTTACATATAAGACCTTGTTCTCACAACGTTTCCTTGCTCAAGAGGATGAGCAGGGATGAAATCTTCTCAAAGTTCACAACTAGAGTACATGACCAGTAGATGCATTGCTAAAGCTTCATCCCACTTTTAGAAAAAACCCATATTGTAGTAGCAAGTCAATATACACTAGGAAGTGACATTTGTGAAAATGAGAAACTTAGCAATCAAACTTGAATGCTAGATACTAAGCACATGGATTCCAAGATAGTACTTTAACTTGGAGAAAGACTAGTATCATGCATAGAAAGATTAGGCAAGAGAATAATAAAGGGAAGTCATGAATGAATCAGAAGAACAAGAGAAAGAAAAGATAGCACTACAACAACCATTAGTAAAGCAGTAACAATTGAGAATTGAAATTTACGAACAAGGAAACAAGAATCAGAGGTTGAAGTTGCAAACGAAACAATGGAATCAGTCATGGATTAGTACTAGTGGCTAAATAACAATACATAGATACAAAGAATGCTCTTTGACAATTGCAATAGAAATGTGACTCTATTGTAGGAAAAGCTACAACCGCAAATAGAGAAAGGGTGTCCGAAGCAGAGGCTCATATAGACTCAAGGGACAAGGCTCTTATTTCTTTTTAAAAATTGATTGAGCCTACAATTCCCTCACCCTTGGAGGACATGTGGCCACAAAGGGCTTAATCCCACATAGAAGTGTGTAGGCCAAGATGGAAGGCATAAGATGCCTAACTGTAAGGAGGCCTCATATCCTCATGCACATCTTAGGGATTGAGGTCCTTCATGGAATGGCTAGCCACTTGAGGGAGTCACAATGTATAAACAAATGAAACTCTTCTAAATCAATTGTAGTCCTCAAAAGAGCATAAAACAATGTAACATCTAATTCAAGTATGTAACATTGGTACCTGGCCCATTTTAAGATTCCCTTAAAATTTCATTAAAATTATAACTTTAAAAAAAAAACTCATATTTTGCGTAGTGAATTTTTCAAAACTTTTAAAATGCTATCAATTTTGGTACATAATGCCCACAAATTATGAAGGACCTTGACTACAGAGGACAATATCAATGTATTTAGAAAAATCAAGAAGTCTCTAATTTTTTTCCTTCCTTTGACCTTTTATTTTCAATAGAAAAACTACATATTGATACAACTTTCAATCTTGCGTGTACTAACATAACCTTATCAAAATTCTTAAGTTAAACTTTGTAGTATCACATAAAGTACGAAAAGATAAAAAAATATTATTAAATTAATGGAAAAAAGTGAATGCCTCCTTCTTCAAAACATTCAACGCATATGGATTCTCAAATGTCTTAAGAACACTTGTCTATTGAAGCAATTCAAAATCACAAAATTGTCAATATAATTCCATAATTGGAGTCTACTCAATTCTCCCATATGTGTCATCTATATCATCTTCATAACCATCCCCAACAATCTAAAATGTCTTAAGAACACTTGTCTATTGAAACCATTCAAATACAAAAAATTGGCAATACAATTCCATAACTAGAGTTTACTCAATTCTCCCATATGTGTCATCTACCTCATCTTCATCACCCTCCCTAGTCTGGGTTTCCTGTATGGGTTTCTCAATCACTTTCTCTTTCACAACCTCCTTCTCCCATGTATCAGCTAGCTCGCTTCAGGCTCGCCTGCCTCCGTAAAATTGGTTTTCAATATCTCAGGAGGTTGGGGTTCCCGTGATGAGGCTACCACTGAATTTGCATCAAACTTCCCACCTTTCAAACTAAGCTCCTGATGCTCATTAGGCAAGTGATGAATAGCTTTCACTCTCTTCTTTATGTAATCACCTTAAATAGGATCTTTTTCAACTACAATTACATTTCGACCCTTTTTTAAGGCACATGTTGTGACTTTGCCTGAACCAGCAAATAGATCGAGTACCCAATCATGCTCATTTAAAAATAGATCTATGAGCTGATTAATTAGGAGTTGGGGTTTTTGATTATAAGGATTTACTATCTCCCCATTCTTATCCATGGTCACATGCCTGAGCTTCTTCGTCACAATTGGAATAATGAAATGATCTTCAGGAGTAAATGGAGCAGATGGGGGAAAATTGATGTGACCAATATTTTTTTTTCCATCCACAGACCAATACCCAGCTGAAATGTTTTATGTAGCAGATGTGAATCGATGTCCTTTCATTTGTCTCACATTGGGTTTCATCCTATGACATGCAACAAAAATAAGTTTTAAATTTATAATCAAAAGAAAACACAATTATAACAATAATAATTGACCCCAAAAAAAAAATTCATTTCATTGCTACACTCACCAATAAAGGTGGTCACGTCTAGCACATTCATCATTGATGACACTCATCATTGCTCCAGACTGCAAGTCTAAATGAAAATTTATGACATGCCAAAGCATTGCCGACGTAATTGACATGAACTGGTCAAGAAGACTCATTAGTTCCTTTTCTTTGTAAGGGACCTCATCAAAGGCGGATCCGGCATGAACATTAAATCCATATGGTTTGTCTACAATGATCAATGTGTACTCATTTTTTGGAAGTCTCTTTGACAATTCATTGCAATCTCTGTTGAGCACACGATAAAAGTTTGGTGGATGGTTTTCCCCCTGTCAAAGTCTAACATGTCATCACTAAGAGTGATAGATTGTTGTCGAGTTCGATGCTCTTTTTCTTTTGCAGCCCGGTCAATCAATTGCTTAAAGCTTGCAGGCATCATACTACTCTCAAATCCCTTCTTGCCTCTTTTCTGAAGGTGGTAGTCAAAATAACAGTTCAATATTTTAGACATTCAAATCTACAATTTGAAAGAAAATTTTCATTAAAATATGTATACCAAATTTGTAAGAAAACAATACAACGTCTGTGCTCAACAGATATCTGGTATGCAAGAGAGAAAATAGATAGTATGGAGAATCAAAAATTTGATTACTTTAGAACTGATACAATAGATGGCGTTGCCTCCCAACCATACGCTCTTGTGAAAGAAGCTTCGATGGGAAGCTAGAAACAGTAGAGGACGGACATTGGATGCTAAGGAATCAGAGTCGCTGTAGCTAGTGATGATGAAATGGGCTTCATAGGCTTGCTCTTATATAGCCACTAGTCGTAGTCGGTTAGACCCACTTTGGTGACCGACCCAGTCTACCCAAAACGATCGACTGGGGGTCAGTCCCAAAATAGGCCACCAACTACACGATAGAACCGTGGCGTAAAATAGAGCAACCAACCTACGGTTACCATTCGGCCCACAGCCATCCGGGATCATTTGGGGCTCCAAACGGGTCCTGCAACTCGAGAGTGGGCTGCCCTAGGAAAAGCTCCATCTACCCTCAGTGCGGTCAATCATGGGATGCCTTCCTGCACTTGCATGTAGCCTAGTTGGCAGTGTGCCAACTCTGTCTAGCCATTAGGCCACACATGGCCCCCATCTTGTGTCCAAACCAGGACCTACCAGATAACCGAGCTATCGAATGCCTTCTCCTCATATCGAGGGCTTATAAGTAGAGTTAGTTGATTCCTGCGTAGTTACACGAGAGTGGAGCATTGATATCTAACACCCCCCCTCAATGTCCACCCGCAAGTGAACTTACTTTTTCAGACCAATGCCAAGTTGATGAAGATGCCTCTCCAGCAAGTCTCTTCCAAGAGCCTTTGTGAAGATGTCCGCAGCATTCTCTGTAGTTGGATAGTACACTAAGTCAACCTCTCCATCCATGATGAGCTCATGTACAAAGTGATATTGAATCTCAATGTGTTTTGCGCGAGCATGGAGCATAGGGTTCTTTACAATTGCCATGCAACTCTGATTGTCACATGATAACTGCGTAGGCTTGTTCTGTATTGTACCCATGTCCCCCTAAATCCTGCTCAACCACACTACCTCACAAGAAGCAAAGCATGCTGATTTGTACTCAAGCTCGGTAAAAGAAAGAGCAACTGTGGGTTGCTTCTTGCTGACCCATGACACAGCTCCAAATCCAAGTGAAATAGTAACCTATCACTGATCACCTCCTGCTGTCCACATCTCCTGCTCAATCTGAGTCACAGAATCCGGTCAAGATGTTGCCCTTGGTATAGGTGATGCCATAATAAAGTGTGCCTTTAATGTATTTTAGCACCTGCATCCCTGCCCTCCAATGGTTCTCTCGAGGCTTATTGGAAACCTGCTTAGTACACCAGTCGCAAAGCTGATGTCTAGCCGCATGTTGCACAAGTAAATCAAGCTACCCACAAGCTTCTGTACTTCGCTTCATCCACCAATGGTAAGGAATCCTCGTTTGAGAGCTTCGCGTCAACCTCCATAGGGGTACCAACTATCTTGCACACAGCCATCCCAAATGCCTTCAGTATCTCTCCAGCTACTCTCTAGCTACTTTAGCTGTGAAATGAAGTTCTGTTTCGACTCTTGCCAAACTTCAATCCCCAAATAGAAATGCATCAGTTTGAGGTCTGTCATTTCAAACTCTCTTCCTAGGAAATGCTTTGTCTGTGAGATCTTCTCTTCATGGTTCCCTATTATGACAAGGTCGTCCACATAAAGGACCACAATCATACACTTGCCTCCTTCTTTGAAGATATACAAATTTGCATCAGATGGGCTTCTCCTGAACCCATTTTGTAGAAATTAGGCATCAATTCGCTAGTACCACGCTCGTGGGGCCTGTTTCAGCCCATACAGTGCCTTCTTCAGTTTGCCAATGATGTATTCCTTTGTTTCAAGGACAAGGTTTTCTTGGTTGGAAAGTGAATATGCTATTGATACTCAAAGGTGATAATCTTTTAAATCTTGTTCTTGGTGATCTCGTTTGTCCATCCCAACCTGTTGATGCAACTTCGAATCATGCTCTTGTGACTCAAGGCCCTCTCTTTGAGCAATGGAGATTTGACTCTGCTGATTGGCATTCTTGTGATAAAGCAGCTCGTCAGTATATTTCATCTGCCTACATGATTCTCTTATGCTGGATGTATTTGCCCTTCCTTCTTCTCATGCAATATGGGAATATCTCATTGCTACTTTTGAGAAGAAATCTATCATAGAGATTCTTTATCTTCCAAATCTTTTGAGCACTCCATACAAAGTTGGAGCTCCTATGACAACTCATATTGACTCATTCAAGAATATCGTCAATCAACTTGCTATTGTTGGTGCACCTGTTCCATGAAATCAATTGGTGAACTATCTTCTCGACACAGTCCAGGATCCATTATAAGATAATATTGTTACCATCCTTTCCAACAAAAACGAGATTGATTTTGATCAAACATGTATTTCTTTGATTGAGTATGCTCAACGACTCGAGCGTCGTAAAGACCCTCATGAGTCTCATGAGATAACAATGGATGATGCAGATTTAGAGACAGCTTGTGTTGCTCGCAAGCATCCTTTCTCCAAATATGGACGTGGTGTTCATTCATATAGAGGTGGCAATTCTTCTCGGCTCAAATATCCTGAGAAACATTGTCCTTACTGTGATAAGCATGGTCATGTTATCTCTGATTGTTGGGCTTGGCAATATGATGAGGAACATGGTGTTATCACTAAGCAACCCTGCTTATCCAATAATTTTCCAGCTTGCGAATATTGTGGCAGAAATCATCCATCCTTTCGGTGTTACAAGAGGCATTATAATCGTGAATGTACTCAAGCATATGCTTCTCAACAACAAGATGCCCATACGCATCGAGGCAAATCATATTTGTTCTGATGTCTCTCCTTATGGTGGGTCAAAAGGTCAAAAGGAAAGGGATCTTCTTTTGTTGAAGCTGAAAAATTTAGCACTAATACACAAGGATTAAGAACTCCCATGGGTTCACATGGATTGAGAGCACCTTCTCTTTCAGGCCATCATGGATTGAGTGCACCCCCAAGTGGGCATGGTTTGAGCGCACCGCTCTCGAAAAAATGACCTCTATTGGCTGCAAGTGCGTTTCCTCTTGAGTCTTATAAGGATGTTGTCGAGGAGACTCCATCTATTGCATAAGGGAAAAAATAGAGTAAACCGGGATCAAAGGAATGAATGAAGGACAATCTGCATGCACAAGTTGTAAACTATATTGTGCTTGTGGATCCAAAAGATTGTCCTGACAAGGCATCTTTTGATCGTTGGAAAGCAAATGATTATAACTACTTTGTTCTTGGAGGCTCCCATTTAGCAGAGGCAAAAAGGCAGCTGAATATTGAGTTTCCATGCAACTCTCATTACAAGACATGTAATTGTACACTTTATGCTGGTTTGATTGATTCGGAGGCAAACTTACTGGCTTTTGATCACAATAATGACAATGAGTATAGGAAGTCCATGTCTTAAATAGAACGGGTTCATTTCTATCACAATGAGTTCATTTTACGAAACTCAATGAGGATCGTTCTTTGATCACTCCAGAGTTTCGCTTGTCTTTGTTGAATGAGACTAGGATTTCCGTAACAATTAAAGATCTGTTAAGGCCAAGTGATAGCTTCAGATCATGGGAATGGATGTTTCAAATTGCATTTCCTAGTGGAGAAGTTTGGGATTTGGTAAATGCAATTTTTTCAAAGTGGGAGAATTTTGAAATCAAAGGGCAGAAAAAACTCATACCTAAAGAAGTCAAGAAAGAAACCCAGACCTTGAAGGAATTACCTAAAGCAATTCGAGCCACAGCATGGAAGAGTATGCACGGAATTAAAGATGAGATTCTAATTAAGTCTGTGCTTGGTAGAGTGGTGTCTAGGGATCTCTCTTTGGATGAAATAAGCAATGAATTTGATGAGTAAGTAAACTTCTATCCTTTGCATCATGTCTCTCCTTGATTTTACATTAATCTCTTTATAAATAATGTTTCAATAGACTTTGTTTCACCTGTAAAAGTGAGAAGAATTTTACATGTGTTTTCAATGCAGGCATAAAATATAAATGAGAATGCAAGAAGCAATGATTCGGCAATTGAACATGTCGGATTGGGATGCTATTTGGGAGGAGTATCTAGAGAGTAGCAGGATGGAGAGCTTGGCTCTATATTTCAATGTATTCAAAAGCATGGTATCTCAAATTTTGTTAGATATCAATGCTCCACTCTCATGTAACTACGCGGGAACCAACTAACTCTACTCGTAAGCCCTCCATATGAGGAGAAGGCATTTGAGTAGCTCGGTTGTCCAGTAGGTCCTAGTTTGGACACCAGATGGGGGCCATGTGTGGCCTGATGGCTACACAGAGTTGGCACACTACTACCAACTAGGCTACATGCAAGTGCGGGAAGGAATCCCATGATTGACCGCACTGAGGGTAGATGGAGCTTTTCTCGGGGTAGCCCACTCTCGGGTTGTAGGGCCTGTTTGGAGCCCAGATGATCCTAGATGGTTGTGGGCTGAACGATGACCGTAGGTCAGTTGCTCTATTTTATGCCATGGTTCTATCGTGTGCTCGGTGGCCTATTTCGGGACCGACCCCCAGTCGATCGTTTTGGGCAGACTGGGTCGGTCACCAAATCGGGTCTAACCGACTACGACTAGTGGCTATATAAGAGCAAGCCCATGAAGTTCATTTCATCATCACTAGCTACAGCAACCCTGATTCCTTAGCATCCAACCTCTGTCCTTTACTGTTTCCAGCTTGCCATCGAAACTTCTTACACAGGAGCACACGGTTGGGAGGCAGCGCCATCTATTGTATCGGTTCTATAGTAATCAAATTTTTTATTCTCCTTACTATCTGTTTTCTCTCTTGCGTACGAGATCTTGTTATCTATTGAGCACAGACGTTGTATTGTTTTCTTACATGGTATCAGAGCCTAGACTCTAGCAAGAAGATTTGGTAGTGTGTTTCTGTTTGCGAGCAGATTGTGAGAGATGGCCCAGCCCGCAAGACTGCGAATCCCGCCGTTCGATGAAAGCGGGAAGTTGGACGGCTTTAACTATCCTCTTTGGAAGTTCAAGATGAAGACCATTCTAAGCGCATATGAGCTTTGGGACACTACTACTGGGGTGGACATGAGGCCGGTTGCGAGACCGGATCCAGCCAATGCAGGACAACAGATAGTACCAACTACGGATGAGATTCTCATGTGGACAAGAAGAAATGCAGATGTGCTATGTTCTATTGTCTACAGTGTAAGTGATTCCGTCATGGCGTTGATTCAACATGTCACCATAGCGGAGGAGGCATGGATGGTCTTGAAAAATCAGTACAAGACCACGAATCAGATAGACGTGGATTCAGAATCTAGAGACTCAATTCGCGAACAAGAAACTGTCGAAATTTGAAGCGGCAGAGAAGTTCATCAAGTGCTTCTATTGCAACAAGGTAGGGCACAAGCAGAATGAGTGCCAAAAGAAGATTGCAAATGAGAAGAACGGAGTAAAGAAAGAGCCCAGCAACAATGCTCAGGCAGTACCAGTACAATTCTTCATAGCAATTGAGGAGATTTGCACGGAGGCAGTTCATGTACCTGTGGATGAACCTTGGATTATTGACAGTGGTGCATTGCACCACATGACCAGTCGGAAGGTTTGGTATACCTCTCTACAGTCAGTGGGGAATGACATCCTGGTAGTAGTCGGCAATGATGCAAAATGTCCAACAAAAGGAAAAGGTACGATTGCTCTCAAGTTAGATGGAGTTGTAAAACAGTTGTCCGATGTTCTTTATGTGCGACACATCAAGAGGAACTTGTTGTCCATTTCTGCGATCATGGATCGGGACCTCAAAGTTCACTTCAATAAGAATGGTGCATAGATTGTGGATCTTCAAGGGAAGGTCGTTGGTAAAGGTACACAGTGCAACATCTACGAACTCTCAGCTTTCAGTGCTCGAGCCGATGTGAAGAACACTAAGCTATGGCATGAGAGGTTTGGTCATCTAAACCTTAGTTATTTGAAGGAGATGCATAAAAGTGAAATGATTGCAGACCTACCAAAAATTACAGATCTGCCCAATGTATATGAAGCTTGCATGATGGGCAAGCAGCATCGGCAGCCCTTTGCTAAAGAGGCCAGCAGGGCAAAGGCTCCTCTAGAGCTCGCTCACATGGACCTCTGCGGAAAGATGGAGACAAAAGCTTTGGGTGGTTCCTACTACTTCATGACGCTGATTGATTACTATAGTAGAAGAATATGGATATACTTCCCGAAGACTAAAGATGAGGCTTTTAGTAGGTTCAAGGAATGGCATGTAATGGTCGAGAAAGAATCAGGGTGGAAGGTGAAGAAGTTGAGATCAGATAGAGGTGGAGAGTTCACATCAACTGAATTTGAAAGTTACTGCAAAAGTCACGGGATCAAGAGGGAGAAACCCCCGCCACATACATCACAGCAAAATGGAGTTGCAGAATGCAAGATGTGCGTCATATGTGAAATGGGCAGGAGTATTATGAAAGGGAAAGATTTGCCAAAGACTTTTTGAGCTGAAGCATGTAGCATTGCAGTTTACATTCTCAATCATAGCTACACGAAGGCTGTGAACGGGATGACTCCACTGCAGGCCTTTTTTGGTAAGAAACCTTCAGCTGCACATTTCAAAGTTTTTGGATGTGACTGTTTTGTGCATGTCCCTGATGCTAACAGGACCAAATGGGAATCGAAGAGCCGGAAGTGTATTTTCTTGGGCTACAGTGAAGAGGCGAAGGGTTACCATCTCTATAACCCTGTTAGCAAGAAGGTAATAGTAAGTCGTCACGTGGTCTTCTCAGAATAGCCGCATCAATTGGAGGAGGATGCTTCCTTCCCAAACAACCAGGACCAGGATATCCATCCAGTACAACCACCAACTGCAGACTGGAACTCCCCCAATGGTGCTTGGGAGAAGAGGAAGAAGAGTCTGTAGAACTACAACGGCAACGGCCATTTCAGAAGTGGGTAAAGCAACTTTTGGATGGCAGAGAACCTCCAGCCATTGAGGAGGAACCATCCGAACACCGCCGGTCTAAGAGATTAGAGGAGCAGAGAAGGGTGCAGGAACACTTAGTCAACTACACTTTGATGACAGAGGTGATCTGTGCTGATGAACCCAAGTGTCTTGAAGAGGCGCAGGGTGATGATAGGTGGATGGAGGCTATGTAGTCGGAGTATGGCTCCATGATGAAGAACAACACTTGGGACCTTGTGGATCGACCACCAAAACGTAAGGTAATCGGCACCAGGTGGGTATACAAGACCAAGTACAAGTCCGACGGCACGTTGGATAAGTACAAGGCTCGGCTCATGGCAAAAGGATTTGCACAGGTACATGGTTTTGATTATCATGATACTTTTGCTCCCATAGCTCGACTAACCACAATTCGCAGTATTCTGGCTTTAGCTGCCCAGGGAAGTTGGCCCGTGTTTCAGATGGATGTGAAATCTGCCTTTCTGAATGGAGATCTCAAGGAGGAGTATACGTGCAACAACCACCAGGTTTTGTGATCCTCGATTCAGAAGGTAAAGTCTGTAAACTGAAGAAGGCACTTTACGGGCTGAAACAGGCCCCATGAGTGTGGTACCAGTGAATTGATGCCTACTTTCTGCAAACCGGGTTCAGGAGGAGCCCATTTGATGCAAATTCGTATATCTTTAGAGGAGGCAAGTGTATGCTCATGGTCCTTTATGTGGACGACCTTGTCATAATAGGGAACCATGAAGAGAAGATCTCGCAGACAAAGTATTTGTTGCTAGGAAGAGAGTTTGAAATGATAGACCTCGGAATGATGCATTTCTATTTGGGGATTGAAGTTTGGCAAGAGCCGAAACAGATCTTCATTTCACAGCTGAAATATGCTAGAGAGATACTGAAGGCATTTGGCATGGCTGAGTGCAAGATAGTTGGTACCCCTATGGAGGTTGACGCGAAGCTCTCAAATGAGGATTCCTCACCATTGGTGGATGAAGCAAAGTACAGAAGGCTTGTGGGCAGCTTGATTTACTTGTGCAACACGTGGGCAAACATCAGCTTTGTGACTGGTGTGCCAAGCAGGTTTTCCAATAAGCCCCGGGAGAATCATTGGAGGGCAGGGATGCGGGTGATGAAATACATCAAAGGCACACTTGATTATGGAATCACCTATACTAAGGGCAACATCTTGACCGGATTCTATGACTCAGATTGCATAGGAGACGTGGACAACAGGAGGTCAATGACAGGTTACTATTTCTCACTTCGATTTGGAGCTGTGTCATGGGTCAGCAAGAAGCAACCCACAATTGCTCTTTCTTCTACCGAGGCTGAGTACAAATTAGCATGCTTTGCTTCTTGCGAGACATGGGTGTAGTACAAAATAAGC
Source organism: Dipteris shenzhenensis (assembly GCF_047967505.1). Lineage (NCBI taxonomy): Eukaryota > Viridiplantae > Streptophyta > Polypodiopsida > Gleicheniales > Dipteridaceae > Dipteris > Dipteris shenzhenensis. Next base: position 26,023,844 of record NC_141604.1, read on the forward strand.
CTACGCAGTTATCATGTGACAATCAGAGTTGCATGGCGATTGCAAAGAACCCTATGTTCCATGCTCGCACAAAACACATTGAGATTCAATATCACTTTATACGTGAGCTCATCATGGATGAAGTGGTCGACTTGGTGTACTATCCGACTACAGAGAATGCTACGAACATCTTCATGAAGGCTCTTGGAAGAGACTTGCTGGAGAGGCATCTTCATCGACTTGGCATTGGTCCAAAAAAGTAAGTTCACTTGCAAGTGGACATTGAGGGGGGGTGTTAGATATCAATGCTCCACTCTCGTGTAACTACGCGGGAACCAGCTAACTCTACTTGTAAGCCCCCCATATGAGGAGAAGGCATTTGAGTAGCTCGGTTATCCGGTAGGTCTTGGTTTGTTGGACACTAGATGGGGGCCATGTGTGGCCTGATGGCTGGACGGAGTTGGCACACTGCCAACTAGGCTACATGCAAGTGCGAGAAGGCATCCCATGACTGACCACACTAAGGGTAGATGGAGCTTTTCCCAGGGCAGCCCACTCTCGAGTTGCGGGGCTTGTTTGGAGCCCAGATGATCCCGGGTGGCTGTGGGCCAAACAGTAACTGTAGGTTGGTTGCTCTATTTTATGCCATGGTTCTATCATCTGGTCGGTGGCCTATTTCGAGACTGACCCCTAGTCGACCGTTTTGGGCAGACTGGGTCGGTCACCAAATTAGGTCTAACCGATTATGACTAGTGGCTCTATAAGAGCAAGTCCGTAAATCCCATTTCATCATCACTGGCTGCAGCGACCCTGATTCCTTAGCATCCAGCCTCCGTCCTCTACTGTTTCCATCTTGCCATCAAAGCTTCTTTCATGGGAGTGCACGGTTGGGAGGGAGCACCATCTATTGTGTCAGTTCTACAGTAATCAATTTTTTGATTCTCCATAGTATCTGTTTTCTCTCTTGCATACGAGATCCTGTTATCTGTTGAGCACAGGCGTTGTATTGTTTTCTTACAAATTTGGTATACATATTCTAATGGAATTTTTCTTTTGAATTGTAGATTTGAATGTTTAAAATATGGAACTATCATTTTGACAACCTTCAGAAAAGAGGCAAGAAGGGATCTAAGAGTAGCATGATGCCTACAAGCTTTAAGCAATTGATTTACCGGGCTGCAAAAGAAAAAGAGCGTCGAACTCGACCTCAGGGGGGTCACTATGTATAAACCCTCTATATCACATGCGTTCAAGCCTATACTTAAAGTCCCTTATGTGTACAAAATTTCATGAATAAAATGTACCCGTTTTCTATACAAATCTGTAAATTTTTTCCAAAACTATTTTAAATAGTCCCTTATGTATATTTATTTCTATAAATTTTAGAAATAAAAAAAATCCTTCTGTTGAACTCACGTGATAGGGTTACATATGATGAGTGACCACCCCAAGAACTCGACAACAATCTATCACTCTTAGTGATGACATGTTAGAGTTTGACAGGGGGGAAAACCATCTACCAAACTTTTATTGTGTGCTCAATAGAGATTGCAATGAATTGTCGAAAAGACTTCCAAAGAATGAGTACACATTGGTCATTGTAGACATACCATATGGACTTAATGTTCCCGCTGGATCCACCTTTGATGAGGTCCCTTACAAAGAAAAGGAACTTATGAGTCTTCTTGACCAGTTCATGTCAATTACATCGGCAACGCTTTGGCGTGTCATAATTTTTCATTTAGACTTACAGTTTGAGGTAGACATGATGATTATCATCAATGATAAATGTGTTGGACGTGATCACCTTTATTGGTGAGTGCAACAGTGAAATGAAATTTTTTTTTTGGGGTCAATTATTATTGTTATAATTGTGTTTTCTTTTGATTATAAATTTAAAACTTATTTTTGTTGGATGTTAGGATGAAACCCAATGTGAGACAAATGAAAGGACATCGATTCACATCTGCTACATAAAACATTTCAGTTGGGTATTGGTGTGTGGATGGAAAAAAAAAAATTGGTCACATCAATTTTCCCCCATCTGCTCCATTTACTCTTGAAGATCATTTCATTATTCCAACTGTGACGAAGAAGCTCAGGCATGTGACCATGGATAAGAATGGGGAGATAATAAATCCTTATCAAAAACCACAACTCCTAATTAATCAGCTCATTGATCTATTTTCAAATGAGCATGAGTGGGTACTCAATCTATTTGCTAGTTCAGGCAAAGTCACAACATGTGCCTTAAAAAAGGGTCGAAATGTAATTGCAGTTGAAAAAGATCCTATTTAATGTGATTACATAAAGAAGAGAGTGACTGCTATTCATCACTTGCCTAATGAGCATCAGGAGCCTGGTTTGAAAGGTGGGAAGTTCGATGCAGATTTAGTGGTAGCCTCGTCACACAAACCCCAACCTCCTAAGATATTAAAAACCAGTTTTACGGAGGCAGGCGAGCTAGCTAATACATGGGAGAAGGAGGTTGTGAAAGAGAAAGTGATTGAGAAACCCATACAGGAAACCTAGACTGGGGAGGGGGATGAAGATGAGGTAGATGACACATATGGGAGAATTGAGTAAACTCTAGTTATGGAATTGTATTGCCAATTTTTTGTATTTGAATGGTTTCAATAGACAAGTGTTCTTAAGACATTTTAGAATCCATATGCTTTGAATGTTTTGAACATTTAGTTGTTCCCATTAATTTGTTGTTGTAGATGACACATATGGGAGAATTGAGTAGACTCCAATTATGGAATTATATTGACAATTTTGTGATTTTGAATTGTTTCAATAGAGAAGTGTTCTTAAGACATTTGAGAATCCATATGCGTTGAATGTTTTGAAGGAGGTACTTTCTTTTTTCCATTAATTTGATGATATTTTTTTCTCTTTCTGTACTTTATGTGATACTACAAAGTTTAACTTAAGAATTTTGATAAGGTTATGTTAGTACACGCAAGATTGAAAGTTGTATCAATATGTAGTTTTTCTACTGAAAATAAAAGGTCAAAGGAAGGAAAAAAATTACAGACTTCTTGATTTTTCTAAATACATTGATATTGTCCTTTGTAGTCAAGGTCCTTCATAATTTGTGGCAATTATGTACCAAAATTGATAGGATTTTAAAAGTTTTGAAAAATTCACTTCGCAAAATATGAGCTTTTTTTAAAAAAGTTATAATTTTCATGAATTTTTGAGGGAATCTTAAAACGGGTACCAATGTTACATACCTGAATTAGATGCTACATTGTTTTAGGCTCTCTCGAGGATTACAACTGATTTAGAAGAGTTTCATTTGTTTATACATTGTGATTGTCTCAAGCGGCTAGCCATTCCATGAAGGACCAATCGATGCGTTCCACACGAAAATGTCGTCCATATGACCATAATGCATTGTACTTTTTGTACTGTAAAAGAGCATCATTAAAACAATGAAGATGGATCTATTTTATAGCATATATTGCCACAAATAATTACTTAATTACGTCAAGAGGTGAGAAACTTACATGCACCATACATCCAGATGATAACTCTCGCTCGTGCTTGTTTATTGTCTCTCCATCACGTTCGGCTTTATGTAGAGCCAGTTGTAGCCAATCAAGTGACATGTGAGTAGGGAGAAGAGCCAGATCCCATGGATATGGTTGTGATCACCTGTACATTACTCTAAATCTCGTCCTTGCATTTATTCTTTCTGCTTTGGCCACTTCATATCTCTCAATCCACTTCTGCATCTCAGGGCTATTAAGGATACAAAACTTATTGAATTCCTCCATTTTCTCTTCGCTCATCTTTCTTTCAATCCCTTTTCTTTGGGAAACCTCGCCAACGATGTGATCATCATCCTTGTTATTACAAGCTTGCAGCATATCGGGATCCGTGGATGCAAGAAACTCTGTGATATGTACTAATGACTCTTGCACAAGCCATCCCTCTGCCATGCTTGCTTCTGGTCTTGCTCTTTGTCTTACAAATCCCTTTAAAGTTTTCATAAACTGCTCGAGAAAAAACATCCATCGACTATGAACGGTGCTTGCTATAGCCACCTCATCAACTATGTGCACAAGCAAGTGGACTTGAGTTATCATAATGCTCAAGGGAAAGTGCTTCTCAAGCAAGCACATGGCTTCGATGGATTCCACCCTAGCCTTCTCGATGCTCGATATGGAGATCTCTTTTTGAGATATCCACCTATTTCACATGTCCATGTAAGATATTTTCATAATCAGTCTACAGATTAATCAGCTTAAATTGAAGAAAATACATATAATGCGATTTGATAGTAAGCATACCTCACAATATCACAGATCTTGAATATAGCATTTCTAACATCTTCTTGTAAGCACCCTTTTATTGTAATTGGGAGGATGAACTATCAAAGCAACAATGAAGTCATGTCAACAATATAACATAATAATAATTACGCTAACGCATCACGATTATCGGTACACTAATTCTACTTAGAATACCTATAAGACCTTGTGCCAATCATGGGACTTGAGCCCACTAAGCTTATTGTCCTTTGAAAATGCTCCTTTCAAGCAACGCATGTACCCTGTCGGTGTTTGAAAAGAGGCAATGTCTGCCTTGACCAAAGTATGATGGTCTTGTTACGGCGCTGAATACGCAGAACAAAAATCCACCCCTCAACTTTGAGGATTTAAGTGCAATGCTTCGGGAGGAGGAGATGCATCAAAAGACAAGGACTAGAGAAGATTCGGCTTTCTCAGCTGGATCAAAGAAAGGTAAGGGTAAGGACTCTGGTAACCCATCTTCTTCTGATGATAAAAGTGAGAAGACGATCAAGTGCTTCTATTGCAACAAGGTAGGGCACAAGCAGAATGAGTGCCAAAAGAAGATTGCAAATGAGAAGAACGGAGTAAAGAAAGAGCCCAGCAATAGTGCTCAGGCAGTACCAGTACAATTCTTCATAGCAATTGAGGAGATTTGCATGGAGGCAGTTCATGTACCTGTGGATGAACCTTGGATTATTGACAGTGGTGCATTGCACCACATGACCAGTTGGAAGGTTTGGTATACCTCTCTACAGCCAGTGGGGAATGACATCCTGGTAGCAGTCGGCAATGATGCAAAATGTCCAGCAAAAGGAAAAGGTACGATTGCTCTCAAGTTAGATGGAGTTGTAAAACAGTTGTCCGATGTTCTTTATGTGCCACACATCAAGAGGAACTTGTTGTCCATTTCTGCGATCATGGATCGGGACCTCAAAGTTCACTTCAATAAGAATGGTGCATAGATTGTGGATCTTCAAGGGAAGGTTGTTGGTAAAGGTACACGGTGCAACATCTACGAACTCTCAGCTTTCAGTGCTCGAGCCGATGTGAAGAACACTAAGCTGTGGCATGAGAGGTTTGGTCATCTAAACCTTAGTTATTTGAAGGAGATGCATAAAAGTGAAATGATTGCAGACCTACCAAAAATTACAGATTTGCCCAATGTATGTGAAGCTTGCATGATGGGCAAGCAGCATCGGCAGCCCTTTGCTAAAGAGGCCAGCAGGGCAAAGGCTCCTCTAGAGCTCGCTCACATGGACCTCTGCGGAAAGATGGAGACAGAAGCTTTGGGTGGTTCCTACTACTTCATGACGCTGATTGATTACTATAGTAGAAGGATATGGATATACTTCCTGAAGACTAAAGATGAGGCTTTTAGTAGGTTCAAGGAATGGCATGTAATGGTCGAGAAAGAATCAGGGTGGAAGGTGAAGAAGTTGAGATCAGATAGAGGTGGAGAGTTCACATCAATTGAATTCGAAAGTTACTGCAAAAGTCACGGGATCAAGAGGGAGAAAACCCCGCCACATACATCACAGCAAAATGGAGTTGCAGAACGCAAGATGTGCGTCATATGTGAAATGGGCAGGAGTATTATGAAAGGGAAATATTTGCCAAAGACTTTTTGAGCTGAAGCATGTAGCATTGCAGTTTACATTCTCAATCATAGCTACACGAAGGCTGTGAACGGGATGACTCCACTGCAGGCCTTTTTTGGTAAGAAACCTTCAGCTGCACATTTCAAAGTTTTTGGATGTGACTGTTTTGTGCATGTCCTTGATGCTAACAGGACCAAATGGGAATCGAAGAGCCGGAAGTGTATTTTCTTGGGCTACAGTGAAGAGGCGAAGGGTTACCGTCTCTATAACCCTGTTACCAAGAAGGTAATAGTAAGTCGTGATGTGGTCTTCTCAGAATAGCCGCATCAATTGGAGGAGGATGCTTCCTTCCCAAACAACCAGGACCAGGATATCCATCCAGTACAACCACCAACTGGAGACTGGAACTCCCCCAATGGTGCTTGGGAGAATTGAAGATAAAGAAGAGGAAGAAGAGTCTGTAGAACTACAATAGCAACGGCCATTTCAGAAGTGGGTAAAGAAACTTTTGGATGGCAGAGAACCTCCGGCCATTGAGGAGGAACCATCCGAACACCGCCGGTCCAAGAGATTAGAGGAGCAGAGAAGGGTGCAGGAACACTTAGTCAACTACACTTTGATGACAGAGGTGATCTGTGTTGATGAACCCAAGTGTCTTGAAGAGGCTATGCAGTCGGAGTATGGCTCCATGATGAAGAACAACACTTGGGACCTTGTGGATCGACCACCAAAACGTAAGGTAATCGGCACCAGGTGGGTATACAAGACCAAGTACAAGTCCGACGGCAAGTTGGATAAGTACAAGGCTCGGCTCATGGCAAAAGGATTTGCACAGGTACATGGTTTTGATTATCAGGATACCTTTGCTCCCATAGCTCGACTAACCACAATTCGCAGTATTCTGGCTTTAGCTGCCCAGGAAAGTTGGCCCGTGTTTCAGATGGATGTGAAATCTGCCTTTCTGAATGGAGATCTCAAGGAGGAGTATACGTGGAACAACCACCAGGTTTTGTGATCCTCGGTTCAGAAGGTAAAGTCTGTAAACTGAAGAAGGCACTTTACGGGCTGAAACAGGCCCCACGAGTGTGGTACTAGTGAATTGATGCCTACTTTCTGCAAACCGGGTTCAGGAGGAGCCCATTTGATGCAAATTCGTATATCTTTAGAGGAGGCAAGTGTATGATCATGGTCCTTTATGTGGACGACCTTGTCATAATAGGGAACCATGAAGAGAAGATCTCGCAGACAAAGTATTTGCTAGGAAGAGAGTTTGAAATGATAGACCTCGGACTGATGCATTTCTATTCGGGGATTGAAGTTTGGCAAGAGCCGAAACAGATCTTCATTTCACAGCTGAAATATGCTAGAGAGATACTGAAGGCATTTGGCATGGCTGAGTGCAAGATAGTTGGTACCCCTATGGAGGTTGACGCGAAGCTCTCAAATGAGGATTCCTCACCACTGGTGGACGAAGCAAAGTACAGAAGGCTTGTGGGCAGCTTGATTTACTTGTGCAACACGTGGGCAGACATCAGCTTTGTGACTGGTGTACCAAGCAGGTTTTCCAATAAGCCCCGGGAGAATCATTGGAGGGCAGGGATGCGGGTGCTGAAATACATCAAAGGCACACTTGATTATGGAATCACCTATACTAAGGGCAACATCTTGACCGGATTCTATGACTCAGATTGCGTAGGAGACGTGGACAACAGGAGGTCAATGACAGGTTACTATTTCTCACTTCGATTTGGAGCTGTGTCATGGGTCAGCAAGAAGCAACCCACAATTGCTCTTTCTTCTACTGAGGCTGAGTACAAATTAGCATGCTTTGCTTCTTGCAAGGCAGTGTGGTTGAGGAGGATTTTGGGGGACATGGGTGTAGTACAAAATAAGCCTACGCAGTTATCATGTGACAATTAGAGTTGCATGGCGATTGCAAAGAACCCTATGTTCCACGCTCGCACAAAACACATTGAGATTCAATATCACTTTGTACGTGAGCTCATCATGGATGAAGTGGTTGACTTGGTGTACTATCCGACTACAGAGAATGCTACGAACATCTTCATGAAGGCTCTTGGAAGAGACTTGCTGGAGAGGCATCTTCATCGACTTGGCATTGGTCCAAAAAAGTAAGTTCACTTGCAAGTGGACATTGAGGGGGGGTGTTAGATATCAATGCTCCACTCTCATGTAACTATGCGGGAACCAGCTAACTCTACTTGTAAGCCCCCCATATGAGGAGAAGGCATTTGAGTAGCTCGGTTATCCGGTAGGTCTTGGTTTGGACACCAGATGGGGGCCATGTGTGGCTTGATGGCTGGACGGAGTTGGCACAGTGCCAACTAGGCTACATGCAAGTGCGAGAAGGCATCCCATGACTCACCACACTAAGGGTAGATGGAGCTTTTCCCAGGGCAGCCCACTCTCGAGTTGCGGGGCTTGTTTGGAGCCTAGATGATCCCGGGTGGCTGTGGGCCAAATAGTAACTGTAGGTTAGTTGCTCTATTTTATGCCATGGTTTTATCATCTGATCGGTGGCCTATTTCGAGACTGACCCCTAGTCGACCATTTTGGGCAGACTGGGTCGGTCACCAAATTGGGTCTAACTGACTATGACTAGTGGCTCTATAAGAGCAAGCCCGTAAATCCCATTTCATCATCACTCACTGCAGCGACCCTGATTCCTTAGCATCTAGCCTCCGTCCTCTACTGTTTCCAGCTTGCCATCGAAGCTTCTTTCACGGGAGTGCACGGTTGGGAGGGAGCACCATCTATTGTGTCAGTTCTACAGTAATCAATTTTTTGATTCTCCATAGTATCTGTTTTCTCTCTTGCATACGAGATCCTGTTATCTATTGAGCACAGGCGTTGTATTGTTTTCTTACAAATTTGGTATACATATTCTAATGGAATTTTTCTTTGAATTGTAGATTTGAATGTTTAAAATATGGAACTATCATTTTGACAACCTTCAGAAAAGAGGCAAGAAGGGATCTAAGAGTAGTAGGATGCCTACAAGCTTTAAGCAATTGATTGACCGGGCTGCAAAAGAAAAAGAGCGTCGAACTCGACCTCAGGGGGGTCACTATGTATAAACCCTCTATATCACATGCGTTCAAGCCTATATTTAAAGTCCCTTATGTGTACAAAATTTCATGAATAAAATGTACCCCTTTTCTATACAAATCTGTAAATTTTTTCCAAAACTATTTTAAATAGTCCCTTATGTATATTTATTTCTCTAAATTTTAGAAATAAAAAAAATCCTTCTGTTGAAGTCACGTGATAGGGTTACATATGATGAGTGACCACCCCAAGAACTCGACAACAATCTATCACTCTTAGTGATGACATGTTAGAGTTTGGCAGGGGGGAAAACCATCTACCAAACTTTTATTGTGTGCTCAATAGAGATCGTAATGAATTGCCGAAAAGACTTCCAAAGAATGAGTACACATTGGTCATTGTAGACATACCATACGGACTTAATGTTCCCGCTGGATCCACCTTTGATGAGGTCCCTTACAAAGAAAAGGAACTTATGAGTCTTCTTGACCAGTTAATGTCAATTACATCGGCAACGCTTTGGCATGTCATAATTTTTCATTTAGACTTACAGTTTAAGGTAGACATGATGAGTATCATCAATGATAAATGTGCTGAACGTGATCACCTTTATTGGTGAGTGCAACAGTGAAATGAAATTTTTTTTTTGGGGGTCAATTATTATTGTTATAATTGTGTTTTATTTTGATTATAAATTTAAAACTTATTTTTGTTGCATGTTAGGATGAAACCCAATGTGAGACAAATGAAAGGACATCGATTCACATCTACTACATAAAACATTTCAGTTGGGTATTGGTCTGTGGATGGAAAAAAAAAAATTGGTCACATCAATTTTCCCCCATCTGCTCCATTTACTCTTGAAGATCATTTCATTATTCCAACTGTGACGAAGAAGCTCAGGCATGTGACCATGGATACGAATGGGGAGATAATAAATCCTTATCAAAAACCACAACTCCTAATTAATCAGCTCATTGATCTATTTTCAAATGAGCATGAGTGGGTACTCAATCTATTTGCTAGTTCAGGCAAAGTCACAACATGTGCCTTAAAAAAGGGTCGAAATGTAATTGCAGTTGAAAAAGATCCTATTTAATGTGATTACATAAAGAAGAGAGTGACTGCTATTCATCACTTGCCTAATGAGCATCAGGAGCCTGGTTTGAAAGGTGGGAAGTTCGATGCAGATTTAGTGGTAGCCTCGTCACACAAACCCCAACCTCCTAAGATATTAAAAACCAGTTTTACGGAGGCAGGCGAGCTAGCTAATACATGGGAGAAGGAGGTTGTGAAAGAGAAAGTGATTGAGAAACCCATACAGGAAACCTAGACTGGGGAGGGGGATGAAGATGAGGTAGATGACACATATGGGAGAATTGAGTAAACTCTAGTTATGGAATTGTATTGCCAATTTTTTGTATTTGAATGGTTTCAATAGACAAGTGTTCTTAAGACATTTTAGAATCCATATGCTTTGAATGTTTTGAACATTTAGTTGTTCCCATTAATTTGTTGTTGTAGATGACACATATGGGAGAATTGAGTAGACTCCAATTATGGAATTATATTGACAATTTTGTGATTTTGAATTGTTTCAATAGAGAAGTGTTCTTAAGACATTTGAGAATCCATATGCGTTGAATGTTTTGAAGGAGGTACTTTCTTTTTTCCATTAATTTGATGATATTTTTTTCTCTTTCCATACTTTATGTGATACTACAAAGTTTAACTTAAGAATTTTGATAAGGTTATGTTAGTACACGCAAGATTGAAAGTTGTATCAATATGTAGTTTTTCTACTGAAAATAAAAGGTCAAAGGAAGGAAAAAAATTACAGACTTCTTGATTTTTCTAAATACATTGATATTGTCCTCTGTAGTCAAGGTCCTTCATAATTTGTGGCAATTATGTACCAAAATTGATAGGATTTTAAAAGTTTTGAAAAATTCACTTTGCAAAATATGAGCTTTTTTTAAAAAAGTTATAATTTTAATGAATTTTTGAGGGAATCTTAAAACGGGTACCAATGTTACATACCTAAATTAGATGCTACATTGTTTTAGGCTCTTTTGAGGATTACAACTGATTTAGAAGAGTTTCATTTGTTTATACATTGTGACTGTCTCAAGCGGCTAGCCATTCCATGAAGGACCAATCGATGCGTTCCACGTGAAAATGTCGTCCATATGACCATAATGCATTGTACTTTTTGTACTGTAAAAGAGCATCATTAAAACAATGAAGATGCATCTATTTTATAGCATATATTGCCACAAATAATTGCTTAATTACGTCAAGAGGTGAGAAACTTACATGCACCATACATCCAGATGATAACTCTCGCTCGTGCTCGTTTATTGTCTCTCCATCACGTTCGGCTTTATGTAGAGCCAGTTGTAGCCAATCAAGTGACATGTGAGTAGGGAGAAGAGCCAGATCCCATGGATATGGTTGTGATCGCCTGTACATTACTCTAAATCTCGTCCTTGCATTTATTCTTTCTGCTTTGGCCACTTCATATCTCTCAATCCACTTCTGCATCTCAGGGCTATTGAGGATACAAAACTTATTGAATTCCTCCATTTTCTCTTCGCTCATCTTTCTTTCAATCCCTTTTCCTTGGGAAACCTCGCCAACGATGCGATCATCATCCTTGTTATTACAAGCTTGCAGCATATCGGGATCCGTGGATGCAAGAAACTCTGTGATATGTACTAATGACTCTTGCACAAGCCATCCCTCTGCCATGCTTGCTTCCGGTCTTGCTCTTTGTCTTACAAATCCCTTTAAAGTTTTCATAAACTGCTCGAGAAAAAACATCCATCGACTATGAACGGTACTTGCTATAGCCACCTCATCAACTATGTGCACAAGCAAGTGGACTTGAGTTATCATAATGCTCAAGGGAAAGTGCTTCTCAAGTAAGCACACGGCTTCGATGGATTCCACCCTAGCCTTCTCGATGCTTGATATGAAGATCTCTTTTTGAGATATCCACCTATTTCACATGTCCATGTAAGATATTTTCATAATCAGTCTACAAATTAATCAGCTTAAATTGAAGAAAATACATATCATGCAATTTGATAGTAAGCATACCTCACAATACCACAGATCTTGAATATAGCATTTCTAACATCTTCTTGTAAGCACCCTTTTATTGTAATTGGGAGGATGAACTATCAAAGCAACAATGAAGTCATGTCAACAATATAACATAATAATAATTACGCTAACGCATCACGATTATCGGTACACTAATTCTACTTAGAATACCTATAAGACCTTGTGCCAATCATGGGACTTGAGCCCACTAAGCTTATTGTCCTTTGAAAATGCTCCTTTCAAGCAACGCATGTACCCTGTTGGTGTTTGAAAAGAGGCAATGTCTGCCTTGACCGCTGCCTCCTCCCTCGTAGAGAGGATCCACGTTGCTTTCGGGAGGACAACTTTTCTCGAAGCATGCACTTGGGGTGACAAATGAGACATCCTATTCATAGCACGCAAGTCTTCTCACACTCCTCTCGAGTCCTTGGAACCAACCAATTGTGCCCAAATAGTAGCTACCACATTCTTGAAGATATGCATGGGATCCAAGAGATGATTGATTTATAACTGACCCCAATAAGGAAGCTCGTGAAAGATCGATAGCCTCTTCATACCAGGAGGAGGTTCCTCTCCATTCACCCTCCAAGCTTGAGTCCAGTCACTTGCCTTCAAATATGATGGTGGTGGATCAAGCTGACCTCCACATGCGAGATGGCCAAGCGGAAGGTATCGAGCATGACCTTCATAAACATTTCTCCTCATATGTTTGGAGTAGCGTGCAAGCGATTTCAGACCCGGTCCACAAATAGGACAAGCATGGTACCCACTTGTAACAAGCCTTGCACGCATGCATGAATGTGTTAGTACAAGACATGCGTGCGAAAGGGAGTCAAAAAAGCATAATTTCTCATTGTACATGTAAAGACACAACCATGTACCTGCGCACTCTCCATATCCTAGGTAGTCATGCATGGTCCACATCAAGATACCCCTGACCAGAATATCATTGGTATGTCTAGGAGCTCTGGAAATATCAAAGACTTGCACTCCTCTCCATAATATCTCTAACTCCTCTATCAAAGGTGCCATGTACATGTCCATGTTTTTTGCCTTGTACTTTCTTGGCACAAGTAGTGCAAGCATGAGGTGTCCCTATTTTATTATTAGCCATGGTGGGATATTGTAATTCACCACGACTATGGGCCATGTCGACCAAGATGCCGAGCATAACCCGAAAGGATTCAGGCCGTCCATGGCTAGCCCAAGATGTAAGTTGCCTGGCTCCCTCGCAAAGTCCAGCCACTGATTATCTATGTGCTTCGAAGCTGCACAATCTGCAGGAATCCTCAATGTGTCATCAGTGGACCGATGATATGCATGCCATGTCATCAACTCCACTATGGATTTGCATCGGGACATGTGTTGTATTCTTGCAATGATGGGAAAGTGTCTCAAGACCTTTACTGGTATCCGCTCACCCTGCAAGTCATCTCTATATCATTGTTTCCCACACTTTGGACAACTAGCCAAATCTCCATGCTCATGACAAAAGAGAATACAATCATTACGGCAAGCATGGATGGTATCATAATCCATACCCACCATTGTTAGCATCTTTTTCGCTTCATCTCTTGATGCGGGCATGGTACTTGGTGCAGGCAACATCTTCTGGAGCAACCTATGACAATTCAAAACATACATAGGCTTCGAACAATGATGATTCGGTATACACTATCCAAATGATGATTCTCAAAACAAATAATATCCAAATAATGAGTCAAATTAATGCAAGAGCTAACCTCATTAAGGCCGAGACACTTGTATCCAACCACCCATACTTTACTTGTAGATTCAAGATTGAGAGACAAGCACGTAGTTTAGACATCGTAGCACCCTCATACAGTTGTGTTGATTGCAACTCTCGCATTTTGACCTCAGACTCTGACATCACATGTACATGGGATGTAGTGCCTCTAAAAATGTAATCCATCATGTCGACCATACCCTCGTCATCATCCAGGAGACTATAGTCTTACTGAAAGTGAGAAGATATATGTGTACTCTCATCACCCTCCTCATCCTGTTTTAAGATTTCGTGTAAATATAAGATCTTGTATTTCCTGGTATACAATAAGACTGTGAACTTAAATAGCTTTGACTTACCGATGGTCCATCAACACGTGCAACACCAACGATGGGTACTGGTTCCGGCTCCTCCCCATACATCCGTAAGTGGCACATGATAATACGACATTGATGTCATACTTCTTGCTTTCAATGAGTGCAATGACAGTATAACCTCTCCGTAAGCCACTTCGTGCTCCCGGGCATTGGCGCATCATCGGACAAGCTTCCACTCATCCCTTCCATCTACACTTATAAAATCACAACATAAGCATGAAGAAGGGATATTAACAGTTATAAAATAGCATCTATGAGCTTTTTTTCATGCTACAACAAAAAAGTGACTATAAGCGTCACTATATAGCAACCTTTTTGCTCTGTTCCATCACTATATAGTGACGTTTTTAATTAAAAACATCGCTATATAGCGATGGATAAGCATCGCTATATAGCGATGCTGTGGGTTAAAACCAGAGACTCCCGTCGTGCGGCGCTTTCTTTATCCTCTTCTCTAATCTCTTAAGTAAGCAAGCCAATCTCTCCTCCCACCTCGCAACCTCCCACTCTATTCTCCACTCCTCACCCTTCTCCTAGCTCTTGTACTCCCTCTCTACCCTTTTCCCTCTTTGGTTTCTTGAAAGGAAGTTCTTCAAGAGGTGAGTATGCTATATAGTTACAAGAATCCCATTTCCACATTATGTAATTCAATTCTTACAGCCAATCGCATTTTAATTACAATTCCAAATAAAACATTACAACTCCAAAACGCAATAAAATTGAAAGCTCAAAAAGTGCTTGTATGTACATATAGCATGAAGCTAAGCCATGTCATGTGGCTTCAAGTACAAAAAATAAGAGGAGTGTATATACAAGAGGCACGAAGCCAAGCCAGTGGCTTTAAGTACAAAAAAGAGTAGCTAGCACTACTTCTATAACTAATCCTCGCTGCCTTCCATGCTCCCTTTTGCACTCCCTTCTGCGCCTCCTTCCTCGTCTTCCCCATCATCTTGTGCACGGGCCTATAAACAAGGGACAACATATATCAATGTATGAAAAATCAAATCTTTACTTATAATTTTGGCATTATTTAATTACTTTCAAATACCTCGGGGACCACTCCAGTAGCCTAGGTATACTGCTCCTCAATAATCCACCTGTCATCATAGAAGTGCCTCCATGTATCTCCTCTGCGATGGTGGCAGTGGTAGGCTGTCTCCACAGGAGTAGGGTATCTGCCCACGATCTCAAGCTGCAAGACGACACAATTTGCAGAGGGATTAGTACAAAGAAACAACCTCCTAATAAACTACATAAGCAATATAATTTGAGATCGATACTTACAAATTAGGCCTCCCATGATTTAACGCCCCCTGATCCAAAATGCGCGCTTCCATATTTCTCCATCTAGATCCTTCATGCCTCCACGTGCTGCAGACTGGGGTCCTTCCTTGCTGACTTCATTGCTTTCTTCCACTCACGCTTGTGAGCGGTGTGGGGTGTGCCCCTTGGTGGTTGACTTCCCTCGAGCCTGGCAAGCTCCGCTAGTGCCTGCCTCTTAAGCGAAGATCTTTTATTGCCAACTATCATAACAATATTTGACTTGGCCCATTTATCTGTGAACTAGCGATTGGGGGGGTTAGGATACCTAGAGTGAACAGCAGCGAGGGTCTCATCAGCCAACCTCTTTGGTTGGTCTTTCAAGTGGATAAAGCAATCTTTGTAATTGTTAGCAATTACAGAGTGCATGAAGGCCATGATGTCCTTCCCTCGCGCATCCATCAAGATGCCTCCTGTCTGAGTGATGTCAGAGAATATCGTACCATCACCCGGAGGCACATTTAAATCATCTAAATCATCATCGTCCCCACCACCACCCCTCCCAAAGCACTGTGCCATGCATCCCCCACGACTCTCCCTACTACTACGCCTACTACCGTGTCATGTCGAGCTTGTACTCTGGCCACTCGTAGCTGGAGACTGCACGGGACTATGCTGACTACTCGTAGCTAGAGAACCGAGTCTCGACTACATAGGAGTACCTCGATGGCTCTGCGAGACAGAAGGACCTCCTGACGGCATGGGGAAAGGGGCATAATATGGCATGGCAGAAGGGGCATAAGACAGCATGGGGGAAGGGGCATAAGATGGCATGGGAGATGGGCCTGTGCTGTGTAGCCGGCTGAGCTGTGCTGACTGTGCTGGGGTGATCTCAACTGGTGTGTATCTCATTTACAACAAACCCTATCTCATTTACAACAAACGTGAATTTCTTAACCTTAACCATTCAACCTCCCTCGATGGGAATGTGACTTTGCACAAGCACAATTCATTTCATAACTTGAGCTCCCATAACCCGATTGACATGAAATGGGTGATATTTGGAAGCCCTTGCGACACCCCAACTCCCTCTGGACTAATCTATTACTGATGAGCTGAGAAGAAAGGGGAAGGGAAGAGAGGATTACTATCGGAGCGCGTCTATAGACGTGTCTGATTAGCACATCTATTTTTGCGTATAACAATGCGTCTATAGACGCGGCTATCTGTGTCTGCAAATAGGCTAGACGCGCGTTTAGACGTGCTTGTAGACGTGGTTTTAGACACGCTCTGAGACGCGCCTATAGATGCGCTCCGACAGACAGACTTTTCTAAAAAGTAGAAAAGGACATTGCACCCGACACACAAACGTGACACTGATACCCAGATCATGCATTTTTTGGATACAAGAAAGTACAAATCCAAAGAGAGCAAACTTCCAAAAGAGATCATCTGTAAAAAGACTTACCTTGGATAGAGGTATGGAAGGTTCTTCTTCTTTTTCAAAGTTGCTTCTCCTCCTTGTTCGTCCTCCTCTCCTTTAAGCTTGGAAGTAAGTATGGGTGCCTTCCTCTTAAGTATAAGCTTGGAAGTAAGTATGGGAGCCTTCCTCTTAAGCGTCGAAACTGTGGATCTGCTAATAAGGAAGCAAGCAAGCTGCACGAAGTATAAGTAATGTGAAAAAAAGCAAAGCGAGCACGCTAAAAGCAGGTTTAAAAGCCGCATCTATAGGCGCGTCTAATAGCATGTCTATAGGCGCGTCTAAATACACAGAGTAGACGCACTTTTAGATGCGCTTTTATACGCGCTTTTAGACATGCCTTTAGACGTGCCAAAGAGTTTAAAATTAAATATTTGAAGAAGAGCAAATTTGGTGGGTTGTTTGCTTGTAGGATGTCTTCATCTTCAGCAAGTAGCTCCAGTGAGGATGAATCCCTCTGTATCCACCATCGCAAAATGTGGTTGGAGCAAAAAATCAAATGTCTATGTGATCGATGTCGAGGAAACATGTATCGTGCACGCAGGATTACACTCAATCACATCTCAAAGTATTGAGAATGGGATGTGACCGTAAACAGGGTAAGGGTTTGTAAGTTAAGGTTGATTGAGATACATATGGGTGTTCATATGTTTGAGTTATGATCCCGTTTTAATTTGATATAGGATGCAGTGCCACACCTGCATATGTTGCCCTATGCTCACCGTGAGGAGGCGAAGCGTTGGTGATATGAGGTGGGATCTTCAGGAGGGACCGTTACGGATGCATGGAGTGATGGTGATAGTAGCCCTCCGCCATTACCTCATGAAGCCGTGGAGGAGGAGGTGTTTGATGATATGGTGCAAGATTTATATGTCCATCAAGGGAGGGATGATAGCATGGAGCAGAATGATCTTTTTATTGCAGCATCGACTCCACTGTTTGAGGGGTGCACATTCTCTGTTCTACATGCCTCCCTTGAGTTACTAAACTTGTAAACCATCTATGGATGAAGCAATGCCAGTTTGAATGCATTACTCAAGTAAGCTTTCAAGTCGATTTTGCAAACATGGTGAATTATGCTAGTGGGTCAATTACTCGAATGCTTTTCCTCATTTATGGTCTTCACGTGTACGCTATTGTGTAAAATGCTTCCAAGGGATAATAAATTACCGACCTCAAGAGATATGGCAAGGCAACATGTGACCTCTCTTGGAGGATTAGATTACAAGCGCATCCATGCATGTGTCAACGATTTCGTTTTGTTTTGTGGACTACATAAGGATTGAAGAGAGTGTCCTACTTGTGGAGAGGAAAGATATAGAGCAGATCTCAAAACTTTGGACGTGCCTCGTAAGGTTTTGCGACATTTTCCCATAATCCCTCGCATCCAACATATGTTCAAGTGTAAATCTTTTGCAGAGCCCATGTCATGGCATTCCTCCCATCGATCAACCCATGGCAAGTGGAGAACTCCCGCGGACTCTCCTGCGTGGAAGCATATTGAAGACACATGGCCAAGCTTCAAGAAAGAACCTAGGAGCTTGAGACTTGGATTGGGTATGAACGGTGTGAACCCATTTGGTCTCCAAAGCATGTCTTACAATGTATGGCCAGTGATATTGGTGAATTACAATCTTCCACCCTCTATGGCTATTAACAAAGGACATGTTATGCTGTCCCTTCTAATTCCAAGGAAACATAAAGTCAAAAACCCTAATGTTTATTTGGAGCCTTTGATTGACGATCTAGAGATACTTTGGAAAGGTATCGAGGTGCATGATGTGAGCAGGCCTCCCTCGTCATGAGACTTCAACTGCAAAGCAGTCTTGATGTGGATGATGCATGACTTCCCAGGCTATGGCGAGTGTTCAGGTAAGCATTGCACTTCTAATTATGAATAGGCAAAGGATGTGGCACCCTAAACCCACCTTCAACTCTTAATTGCATCTATTGTTCAGGTCTCACTACATCGGGTTACCATGCATGTCCTGTTTGTGGTCCTTCGCTAGTTGCCTCACAGGCAGACGCATTAAATAAGGTCATCTATGAGAATCACCATCGATTTCTCCCACCTGATCATCCTAGATATGTTGCCCCTTGGAATGAAGTCCTCCCACAATCACTCACCGTAGGAAATAGAGAAGGAGCTTATGCGGAAATAGAGAATGAGCTTATGCTTCTCTCATTCTCTTATGCTTATGCTTATGCTCATGCTTAAGCATAACCATAAGCTCATGCTCATGCATGAGCATAAGCATAAGATTATGCTTAAGCATAAGCATAAGCTCATGCTTATGCTCATGCGGAAATAGAAGCATAAAGAAGGGGGAAACTTAAGCATAAGCTCATGCTCATGCATGAGCATAAGCATGAGCTTATGCTTATGCTTATGCTTAAGCATTAGCATAAGCATAAGCTCATGCTTATGCTCATGCATGAGCATGAGCTTATGCGAATGAGAAAAGGGGGAAATAGAGAAGGGGGAATGAGAGAAGCATAAGCATAACAGAATAAGAGGGGAAGGAAATAGAGAATAAGAGGGAAAGGAAAGAGAGAAGGGAAAAGAGATGAGGGGGAAAGAGAGAAGGGGGAAAGAGAGAATAAGAGAAGAGGGAAAAAAGAGAAGGGGGAAAAAGGAGAATAAGATAAGGGGGAAGAAGGAAAGAGTGGGAGGGGAAGAGAGGGTTCCTACGCCCATCACTGCAGCTAGCGCTTAACTGCAGGCCAATGCAAATAACAAAAATAATAAATGGAAAAAAGAGGAAGCACTTACTTGAAATAGTATGTCCCGCTCGGTGTAGTGGACTGGCCCTACCAAAGAGAGAAAACAACCCATTTTTTCAAATAAGATGTTAGTGGAAGGAGGAGATTACAAAAGCAACTTCTTGAAGGGAGGAGATTGAGGAGACAAGGAGAAAGAGAAGGAAGAGAAATACAGAAAAAAGAGGTGAGTTTTCTTTCTTTCTTGAAATCTCATTTTTTTTTTCAATCCTTTCAAAACAAGCATAAAAACTAGTTTACAGGTTTAGCAATACAAGAAGAAACACTCACAAAACTAAAGCTAACAAACAAACAACCTACATTGTTGAAACAAACTCACCTCTTGAAGAACTTCCTTTCAAGAAACCAAAGAGGGAAAAGGATAGAGAGGGAGTACAAGAGGTAGGAGAAGGGTGAGGAGTGGAAAATAGAGTGGGAGGTTGCTTGGAATAGGTGGGAGGTCGTCAAAAATAGGTGGGAGGAGATTTTGGGTTGCTTACTTGAGAGATTAGGGAATAGTATGAAGAAAACGCCACGTGTTTAGTGTTTCGGGTTTTAACCCATAGCGTCGCTATATAGCGATGCTTATTCATCGCTATATAGCGATGGAATAGAGCGTCACTATATAGCGATGCTTACTATCACTTTTTTGAAGGGAAAAGAGATGAGGGGGAAAGAGAGAAGGGGGAAAGAGAGAATAAGAGAAGAGGGAAAAAAGAGAAGGGGGAAAAAGGAGAATAAGATAAGGGGGAAGAAGGAAAGAGTGGGAGGGGAAGAGAGGGTTCCTACGCCCATCACTGCAGCTAGCGCTTAACTGCAGGGGGCCAATGCAAATAACAAAAATAATAAATGGAAAAAAGAGGAAGCACTTACCTGAAATAGTATGTCCCACTCGGTGTAGTGGACTGGCCCTACAAAAGAGAGAAAACAACCCATTTTTTCAAATAAGATGTTAGTGGAAGGAGGAGATTACAAGGTTGCTTGGAATAGATGGGAGGTCGTCAAAAATAGGTGGGAGGAGATTTTGGGTTGCTTATTTGAGAGATTAGGGAATAGTATGAAGAAAACGCCACGTGTTTAGTGTTTCGGGTTTTAACCCACAGCGTCGCTATATAGCGACGCTTATTCATCGCTATATAGCGATGGAATAGAGCGTCACTATATAGCGATGCTTACTGTCACTTTTTTGATGTGGCCTCAAGAGAAGCTCAAACATGCTATTTTATAATTGTCAATATCTCCTCTTCATGCTTATGTTGTGATTTTATAAGTGTAGATGGAAGGGATGAGTGGAAGCTCGTCCGATGATGCGCCAATGCCCGAGAGCACGAAGTGGCTTACAGAGAGGTTATACTGTCATTGCACTCATTGCAAGTGAGAAGTACGACATCAACGTCGTATTATCATGCGCCACTTGCGGATGTATGGGGAGGAGCCGGAACCAGTACCCCCCATTGGTGTTGCACATGTTGATGGATCATCGGTAAGTCAAAGCTATTTAAGTTCGCAATCTTATTGTATACTGGGAAATAGCAGATCTTATATTTACACGAAATCTTAAAACAGGATGAGGAGGGTGACGAGGGTACACATATACCTTCTCACTTTAAACAAGACTATAGTCTCCCGGATGACGACGAGGGTATGGTCGACATGATGGATTCCATTTTTAGGAGCACTACATCCCACGTACACGTAATGTCAGAGTCTGAGGTCGAAATGTGAGAGTTGCAATCAACACAATTGTACGAGGGTGCTAGGATGTCTAAACTACGTGCTTGTCTCTCAATCTTGAATCTACAAGTACAGTATGGGTGGTCGGATACAAGTGTCTCGGCCTTAATGAGGTTAGTCCTTGCATTAATTTGACTCATTATTTGGATATTGTTTGTTTTGAGAATCATCATTTGGATAGTGTCTTTGTCATAGGTTGCTCCAGAAGATGTTGCCTGCACCAAATACCATGCCCACATTAAGAGATGAAGCGAAAAAGATGCTAACAACGGTGGGTATGGATTATGATACCATCCATGCTTGCCATAATGATTTTATTCTCTTTCGTCGTGAGCATGGAGATTTGGCTAGTTGTCCAAAGTGTGGGGAACAACGATATAGAGATGACTTGCAGGGTGAGCGGATACCGGTAAAGGTCTTAAGACACTTTTCCATCATTGCAAGAATACAACACATGTTTCGATGCAAATCCATAGCGGATTGATGACATGGCATGCATCTCATCGGTCCATTGATCACACATTGAGGATTCCCGCAGATTGTGCAGCTTGGAAGCACATAGATAATCAGTGGCTGGACTTTGCGAGGGAGCCACACAACTTACATCTTGGGCTAGCCATGGACGGCATGAATCCTTTCGGGTTACGCTCGACATCTTGGTCGACATGGCCCATAGTCGTGGTGAATTACAATATCCCACCATGGCTAACAATAAAAAAGGGACACCTCATGCTTGCAGTACTTGTGCCAGGAAAGTACAAGGCAAAAAACATGGACGTGTACATGGCACCTTTGATAGAGGAGTTACTATGGAGAGGAGTGCAAGTCTTTGATATTTCCAGAGCTCCTAGACATACCAATGATATTTTGGTCAGGGGTATCTTGATGTGGACCATGCATGACTACCCAGGATATGGAGAGTGCGCAGGTACGTGGTTGTGTCTTTACATGTACAATGAGGGATTATGCTTTTTTTACTCTCTTTTGCACGCATGTCTTGTACGAACACATTCATGCACGTGTGCAGGACTTGTTACAAGTGGGTACCATGCTTGTCCTGTTTGTGGACCAGCTCTGAAATCACATGCATGCTACTCCAAACATATGAGGAAAAATGTTTATGAGGGTCATGCTCGATACCTTTCGCTCGACCATCTCGCACGTGGAGGTCAGCTTGGTCCACCACCATCATATTTGAAGGCACGTGACTGGATTCAAGCTTGGAGGGCTAATGGAGAGGAACCTCCTCCTGGTATGAAGAGGCTATCGATCTTTCACGAGCTTCCTTATTGGGGTCAGTTACAAATCAATCATCTCTTGGATCCCATGCATATCTTCAAGAATGTGGAGGCTACTATTTGGGCACACTTGGTTGGTTCCAAGGACTCGAGAGGAGTGCGAGAAGATTTGCGTGCTATGAATAGGATGTCTCGTTTGTGGCCCCAAGTGTATGCTTCAGGAAAAGTTGACCTCCCGAAAGCAACGTGGATCCTCTCTACGAGGGAGGAGGCAGCGGTCAAGGCAGACATTGCCTCTTTTCAAACACTGACAGGGTACATGCGTTGCTTGAAAGGAGCATTTTCAAACGACAATAAGCTTAGTGGCCTCAAGTCCCATGATTGGCACAAGGTCTTACAGGTATTCTAAGTAGAATTAGTGTACCGATAATAGTGATGCTTTAGCGTAATTATTATTATGTTATATTGTTGACATGACTTCATTGTTGCTTTGATAGTTCATCCTCCCAATTACAATAAAAGGGTGCTTACACGAAGATGTTAGAAATGCTATATTCAAGATCTGTGGTATTGTGAGGTATGCTTACTATTAAATCGCATTATGTATTTTCTTAATGGACATGTGAAATAGGTGATATCTCAAATATCTTACATATGCATGGACATGTGAAATAGGTGGATATCTCAAAAAAAGATCTCTATATCGAGCATCGAGAAGGCTAGGGTGGAATCCATCGAAGCCGTATGCTTGCTTGAGAAGCACTTTCCCTCAAGCATTATGACAACTCAAGTCCACTTGCCTGTGCACATAGTTGATGAGGTGGCTATAGCAGGTACCGTTCATAATCGATGGATGTTTTTTCTCGAGCAATTTATGAAAACTTTAAAGGGGTTTGTAAGACAAAGAGCAAGACCGGAAGCAAGCATGGCAGAGGGATGGCTTGTGCAAGAGTCATTAGTATATATCACAGAGTTTCTTGCATCCACGGATCCTGATATGCCGCAAGCTTGGCACAACAAGGATGATGATCACATCATTGGCGAGGTTGCCCAAGGAAAAGGGATTGAAAGAAAGATGAGCGAAGAGCAAATGGAGAAATTCAAGAAGTTTTGTATCCTCAATAGCCCTGAGATGTAGAAGTGGATTGAGAGATATGAAGTGGCCAAAGCAGAAAGAATAAATGCAAGGACGAGATTCAGAGTAATGTACAGGCAATCACAACCATGTCCACGAGATCTGGTTCTTCTCCCTACTCACATGTCACTTGATTGGCTACAACTGGCTCTACATAAAGCCGAACGTGATGGAGAGACAATAAACGAGCGCGAGCGAGAGTTATCATCTGGATGTATGGTGCATGTAAGTTTCTTATCTCTTGACGTAATTAAGTAATTATTTGTGGCAATATATGATATAAAATAGGTGCATCTTCATTGTTTTAATGATGCTATTTTACAATACAAAAAGTACAGTGCATTATGGTCATATGGAGGACATTTTCACGTGGAACGCATCGATTCAAAGAGAGTCATGTATGATTGTGGAGTCATGGCTAACTTCACACAAGATAGTCGAGCAAGTGCTTCGGATACCAATCTTCTCTCCTCACAGTTGGATTATTGTGGAACCATACGCGACATCTATGAAATTGATTTTAGACAATTTACTATTTTCATTCTTGATGTAAAATGGTTTAGAACTACTTACAATGGTCCCCATGCGACAGTGAGAAAAGATAGTAGCAGTCTCTTTGCAATAGACTCCACCAAACATTGGACCGATGAAAGTGATACTTTTGTTCTTCCCGAGCACTGTGAGCAGGTGCATACTAATGATTTAATTATTCGAAGCTTTCGTTTTTAAAGTCCATTGATATATATATAATTGATGACATTTGGCACCCATCTTCAATATAGGTGGTTTTTCATTCGGATCGTTCTGATCCAAGATGGTGGTACGTGATCCAAGTTGCACTACGAAGTAAGCAAATTTTTGAAGATTGGGATGTGGATATGGAGATGCCACTACCAATGCCGGATCCAATTGATAAATCTAGCGAAGAAGATGTAGATCACCATATGAGCCAAGAGGAAGATGCGCATAATGACATCGCACGGGAGGAGGATGGAGATCATGATATTGATGAAGAAGACAACAATCATCAAGATCAATCACCACACTTAAACTTTATTGAAGAAGATGATCAAATACTTTTAGGTGAACGTACGATGCTAGAGTATGATGATGAAATAGGAGATCAACTCGGTATAGAGTTGGAGATAGACTTGCTTGGTGCCTTAGACTTGGCTCAAGATGAAACAGTTGATGTAAATGCTCGTATTTGATTTTTCTCATCTCAAACTTGGACATGAATATATGAGCTTCAAAGGCTTGATGTACATGCTCTCATTTTTTCATTCTCTTTGAGCTCAAACATGTATGAAAATTTAAAAAAATTTGTCATTGGAAAAAACTAACTTTTAAGGCCTATAAAAAAAAAAAAACCTCTATGTAAAACCATCGCTATAATATTTTGTATCAGTGTTGCTATATAGCGACTTTTGAAAGTCGCTATATAGCGACTTTTAGCAATAGTTGCTATATAGCGACGATTTACGAAACCTGCTTTTCATACCGATGATTAATGCTAAGCGGGCGCTAAACGTCGGTCCATAAACGTCGCAATAGGATTCGTGTATAGTAGTGTTCCGTCTTCTTTCTCTCTTCTTTCTCTCTTCTTCCTCTTCTCTCCCTCTTCTTCCTCTTCTTCCTCTTCTTCCTCTTCCTTTCCCTCTTCTCTCCTCTTCTTTCCCTCTTTCCTTTCCCTCTTCTTCCTCTTCTCCTCCCCCTTCTCTTTTTCCTCTTCTCTCCCTCTTCTTTAGATTCCTCTTCCTCTTCTTCCTCTTTCTCTTCCTCTTCTTCCTCTTCTTTCCCTCTTTGCCTATGCTTATGTTTGTTTTTTTGCTTTTTGTTTTCGTGTTTGTGTCTATGTTAGACATGGGATCACGTCGCTCATTCGATGGGTACGGACAGCTGTGCAGGAGAAGAGCTCATGATCTTTATGCTCCAAAGGACTTTGATTCCTCTCAAGCGACTACCCCGAGGACTACCCCTAGTCCGAATCCTCTCGAACCTAGCACTACGACTACCCTTGGTCCGACTCCTCTTCCACGTAGCACTGCGACTACCCCTCGGGGAACTCCTTTGCTAGCCGTGCATGGCTTTGTTGGGAGTCCCGATGAGTTTGTAGTGTAGATGAGCGATGAGGAGGCAACGAGATTCTTCTCTCTGCTATCTCAGAGGACCTCAGCAATTCCCTCCCCTACACTGACAGGTGGACGTACTACCCAGTCATCGCCTCGTTCCCCTTCGACCGAGGGGTCATCACTTGCGTGTGCCTCTCGTAACGGAAGGAAGAGTAGGAAGGGCAGCTTATGTTGTGCTGACTCGGGAGATGTAGACGAGTCAGCACACTCACATTCCTATAGGTCTCCACTTGGTCTAGAGAGACAGTTTCAGTCAGGTCCCTTTTCCTCTCCTACTCCCACTGCTACTCCTCGCTCCGGAAGTGCTCACGCAGCTTCCACTCCTGACTCTACTACCGTCAGTCCTCCTTACTCATCAGGGGATCTCTCCTATCAAATCACACCTGCCATAGAGATAATAGAAGATAGAAAGGGCAAAGCAGTGATGGCCACCATGAGGAGGTTGATGAGCCATCACTTCAAGAGCGGCATTGCTACCGATTGGTGGTATCAAGATGGCCAAAAGAAGCAGGCGGTCATCGATGAGATAAAACAAAAATACCCTAACCCGCCAAATTGGGAGTTTAATGAGGATTATATGCGAGAGCACATGGGTTTGGTCTTGAAGCATCGTAGATCAACCTTGCGTACTTCCATCACAAAGGGGTTGGTTAAACCCAGCTGGGCAGATAAAGCTGATTGGAAGCTCTTCAAGAAGCAAAATAGGGACCATCCCGAATTGTTCGAGGGTCAGAGGAGGGCTACAAAGATACAACTAGATGTCGTAGGTACTTCATGTGGGGGTTAAAGGTCACTGTGCCTTGACCCCGGTTATGTACAATACTCAAACACATATATAAATGAATGAAAAAGAAGATTAGGGTGGTTTTGCACCCACCAAAACTTGTGTGGCTCTCTGTCTCTCTCTCTCGCTCTCTCTCCCTCTTCCGTTCTTGCTTCCGTTGAGAGCACTCTCAACTAGTATCAGAGCCCGGGTGATCTAGCTGAGCATGCGTGAATGCTTGAAGCTCAGCAGCTCTGTGGGAGGAAGGAGAAGCTTTGTGGGAAGCTTTGTGGGTGACTTTACTTGCATCCGAGTGTGCAGAGACCTTGGAGGAACCTTTGGAAAAGTCACTTTGGCTTTGCGAAGTGGTTTTGAGAGCCTGTTAAGAGCTTTCAAAGAAAAAGTCGTTTTTTGAGCTTTTCCCTGTTCCGTTCGATGACAGAGACTCCGTATTGACTTGTGGAGGTAACTATTGCTTGCTTTTGGTGTCCACATTACTTCAGGAGCTTGGAAACACCTTCATTCTTGAATCTGAGATCATTTCAGTGGATTTCTGACTCACTGTGTCAATTCCTGCGTTTTTTGCCCGGGTGTTGGAACTCAAGTTTGGAGCAACCATTTGCAGATCTGTCAGTTCCAGTGGACTCAGGAGGTCCTAAAACTTCTATGTTGCTCATCATTCGCACTCCGGTGGAGTTTACAGATAGCTCTATTTCCAAAAACGTTTTTCAGTCCGTGTGTTGGACCCAGTGATTGAGACCACGGTTTCCAAAACCGTCTGTCCCATTGCGTTCCGGACGCCCAAAAACCCCTACCTGTCAGTTCTTGCGCGATTCGGTGGAGGATTTTCAGAGTTATAAATCTCTGTGTATTCGATTTCGTCTCTCTGTTATGCATTTTTCATACTAAGGTTTTGAAACCTTAGATTTATGCCACATGGCAGTGGATAAGTATTGACTCCCATTTCTCACTCATCGGTTAGGATTTTGGAGTTCTGGCAGAAGAGAGATATTTGCAGATTTTCTTGCTGAGTCCGATTATGCAATGGCGCCCATGTTTTGAAGCATCTCAGGTTCTATTTTCAGTAGCGCTCATTACCGTGGGACTATGATTTCTTGAGCATACCTTATGCAGATCACTCTGGTTGCAGTTTGAGCAGTGTGCGCTCATTCGTGGTATGCATTGGGTTGCAATGGATGATTTATAGGCCATTTGGATGCATTGCGGTCCTTGTTAGATGCGCTGATAGGCCCAAATTGCCTTGTGGGATGCTATTTTTATGGACGCTTTGCACATGGATGCTATTTTAAGCTGAGGGACAGCTTTGACACATTGCAGGTGATGCACTGATAGTGCTATGCTCTCTTGGATGAGACATTATTGATGCATATGCCAGTGGATAGTGTTTATGCTTGAGTCATTTGGCACTTATTGGCATTTTCTTTTGGGCCAGATTTGCTCATATGGATGCATAGTATATGCACATGAGTCAGATGCATCTTTTGATGCTTTGAGCTTTGAATTTTGGTGATATTTCACTCTATTGTGGCATACACATTTGGGTGCACCTGGTATTTGGTGTGATTCTCTCTTGCAGGCACTAGCATTTGGGATTTTGCTTTATTTGCATCATGGCATCCTCTTCCATGCCTGAAAAGAAGTTTTTCAGCATTAAAAAGTTTGATGGGACAAACTTTTCTTTGTGGAAAGAACAGATAAGGGATGTGCTTATTCAAAAGAAGCAGATTAAACCCTTGGCAGGGATTGAAGCTAAGCCTGCAAATATGTCTGAGGATGATTGGAATGAGTTGGATGCATTAGCAAAGTCTATATTAGACTTCATCTTGCAGAGTCAGTTTATTTCACAGTAGTAAATGAGCAGACTACGGAAGATTTGTGGAAGAAACTGTGTGCCACTTATGAGAAGGAAACTGCCTCTAATAAAGTTTACCTCATGAAGAGGTTGTTTGAGCTGCAAATGAAGGAAGGGGTCTCCATTGCTTCTCACTTGAATGAATTCAATATTATTTTCAGCCAGCTTCAGGCTCAGAAAATGAATTTTGATGCGGAGACTAAGGCAATATTTCTCTTATGTTCATTGCCATCCTCATGGGATACCTTCCGTACAGCTGTCAGTAACTCTGCACCTGGTGGAGTACTGAAATTTGATGATGTTGTGGGTAGCTTGTTGGCCGAGGAGATTAGACGGAAGTCTATGGATGGCAACAAGCAGGATGCAGCCTTAAATGTGCAAAGGGGCAGATCACAATTCAGGGGGAAGTCCCAAGAAAGAGTGAAGTCACGTAGCAAATCCAGGGCACGGAACATTGAGTGTTACCATTGTGGCAAGAAGGGCCATATGAAAAAGGATTGCTACAAGCTGAAAAGAGAGCAAAAGGATAAGAAAAAGAATGCAAATTGGGGTGCAAATCAAAAGGAAGAGAGTCCAAGGGAGGACAAAGGAAAAGTGAAGATCGAGGAGATCAATGCAGTCACACATGATAGTGACAATGATGTTCTCTTCATGTCTAGTTTATCTACAGAGTTGCTTACCACTTCAGATGATGCATATTCCCAGGATTGGATTTTGGATTCTGGTGCTTCATTCCATGTTACTCCCCATAGGGAATGGTTCTCCACTTATGACAGTGGAAAGACAGGTTGTGTGCATCTTGGAAATGACTATGCATGTGACATAGTGGGAGTAGGTGACATAAAGTTTTCTTTTGCAAATGGGTCTGCATTTGTTTTGAAACATGTGAGACATGTGCCTAAGTTGACCAAGAGTCCTATTTCAGTGGGTCAGCTAAATGATGCTGGTTTTCACACCACTTTTGGCTTTCAAAGGTGGAAAATTCAAAAGGGCTCTATGCTTTTGGCTAGGGGTGCCAAGTGTGGGACTTTATATCCCTTACATGTATCAGGGGTATTTGATCATGTTGTTGCAATAACCGAGCAGCCAAGCACTTCTTTGTGGCATTGCAGGTTGGGGCACATGAGCCAGAATGGAATGAAACTCTTATGCCGTTTGGGTTATGTACCGCATTTGAGTTTCTCTGATTTTGAATTTTGTGAGCACTGTCTCTATGGGAAGCAGACTAAATCAGCCCATAAAAGAAGGGGAAAGAAAGAGTTTGAAATGCTTGATTTGGTGCATTCAGACGTATGTGGTCCCATGCCTACACGGTCATTAGGCGGGGCTGAATACTATGTGACATTCATTGATGATGCAACTAGGAAAGTGTGGGCTTATGCTATAGCTCGGAAGAGTGATGTGTTCCAGGTATTTCAGAAATGGCTGGCCTTGGTTGAGAATCAGTCAGGTAGAACGCTTAAATGCCTACAGACTGACAATGGTGGAGAGTATCTCTCTCATGACTTTCAGGATTTCTGTGATACTCGTGGGATTAAGAGGGAGCTCACATCCCCTCGTACTCCAGAACAAAATCCAATTGCAGAAAAGATGAACCGTACCATTCAAGAAAGGTTGCAATGCATGCTTTCCAATGCAAGTCTTTCTGGTGGTTTTTGGGCTGAGGCAATGAGGACTGCAGTGCATGTGATCAATAGATCACCTAGTAAGAGTTTGGATGGTGGTATTCCTGAAGAGGCATGGAGTGGCAAGAAGCCCTCTTACTCTCATTTGCGTATATTTTGGTGTGAGGCATATGCACATGTGCCAAAAGAGCTTCGAAAGAAGCTAGATCCTAAGTCTAGGAAATGCATCTTTCTGGGTTATGGTGAAAGTGGAGAGATGGGCTATCGTCTCTGGGATCCAGAAGCAAAGAAGATCATACGCAGCCATGATGTGGTCTTCAATGAGAAGAAGATGCATAAGGCACCCATGAGGGATGTGGAAATGAGGAGAATCACTTTCCAGGATGTGAATCCACCTGCATATGTTGATAGGCAGCAAGCTGTCCATGCACCAAATGTGCAAGAAATGGTACAACCAAGTACTCCCACAGGTATACAATCAAGGGTAGATGATGGATCATCTATTGGTGGAAATGATGAGCCAAATGTGGCTGATATGCAAGTGGGACAGCAAGCTGAAATGCCCTTGAGAAGATCATCTAGAGTATCTAGACCACCTGATAGGTTTGTTCCAGGGGTAGACTATGTGATGCTTACTGATTGCGGGGAGCCTTCTTGCTACAGAGAGGCTATGATGCGTGAGGATCAACGCAAGTGGGAGTATGCTATGCAATCAGAGATGAGTTCACTTATGAAGAATAAGACTTGGGACTTGGTTTCTTTGCCACATGGAAAGAAAGCATTGCCATGTAAATGGGTCTACAAAATGAAGGTCACAGGTGATGATGTGCCTAGGTACAAGGCCCGTTTGGTTGCTAAAGGGTTCAAGCAAGAGAAGGGTGTGGACTTTGATGAGATATTCTCTCCGGTTGTGAAGATGACCACACTTAGATGCATGTTTGGACTAGTGGCATCAGAGGATATGGAGCTTATGCAAATGGATGTCAAGACAGCTTTCTTGCATGGGGATTTGCATGAGGAAATTTACATGGTGCAGCCGGAAGGCTTTGAAGAAAAGGGCAAAGAGCATTTAGTTTGCAAGCTGAAAAAGAGTCTCTATGGTCTTAAGCAAGCACCTAGAGAATGGTATCAGAAGTTTGATGCTTTCATTCGGTCCCAGGGTTTTAGAAGGAGTGAAATTGATCACTGCCTCTACACTAAAAGGGCTAAGGATAGTAGCCTGATAATCCTGGCACTATATGTGGATGATATGCTATTGGCTAGCAAGAATACTTATGAGCTAGATGCATTAAAGGCGAAGTTGCATGAGGCCTTTGATATGAAGGATTTGGGACTTGCAGGTCATATTCTTGGTATGCGCATCACGCGTGATCGGAGTAGGAAACTCCTTTGGCTTTCACAAAAAGAGTATGTTACAAAAGTATTGCAGCGTTTCAATATGGAGGGGGGGAAGGCAGTGAGTACTCCATTGCCTCCATATGTGAAACTGAGTCATACAGATAGTCCCAAATCAGATGAGGAGAGGGCCATGATGGCCAAGGTTCCTTATGCATCAGCAGTTGGGAGTCTTATGTATGCTATGATAGCTACTAGACCAGACATTGCATTTGCAGTGGGAGTTGTTAGCAGGTATATGGCTAATCCAGGAAAGAGGCATTGGGAGGCAGTTAAGTGCATCATGAGGTACATGAAGGGTACCAAGGAGATGTGCATTTGCTTTGGTAAAGGAGACATGCGTGTACTTGGGTACACAGATTCAGACTATGCAGGGCATGTGGATAATAGGAGATTTACTTCTGGTTATGTGTTCACCTTTGCAGGTGGTGCAGTGTCGTGGATGTCTCGCGCACAAAAGTGCGTTGCTTTGTCTACCACAGAGGCTGAGTATGTTGCAGCCACAGAGGGTTGCAAGGAGGCTATATGGCTTGATCGGCTAGTGGGAGATTTGGGGATTCATACAGGTGTACCGACATTGCATAGTGATTCCATGAGTGCTATTCAGCTAGCACGGAATCCGGTCTTTCATGCAAAGACCAAACACATTGAGGTCAGGTACCATTTCATCAGGGAGGTACTTGAGGACAAGCGCATAGAGCTTGTCAAGGTTCATACAGATGATAACCCTGTAGATATGCTGACGAAGAGTCTACCTAGTCAGTGGTTTGAGTATTGTCGTGTATTGATGGGCATTGGATAGTATGCTCACTAGTTATTCTCCCTTAAAGGCACATTGTCCTTTAAGTGGGAGGTTGTGGGGGTTAAAGGTCACTGTGCCTTGACCCCGGTTATGTACAATACTCAAACACATATATAAATGAATGAAAAAGAAGATTAGGGTGGTTCTGCACCCACCAAAACTTGTGTGGCTCTCTGTCTCTCTCTCTCGCTCTCTCTCCCTCTTCCGTTCTTGCTTCCGTTGAGAGCACTCTCACTTCACACTTTGGTGCAGGCAGACGGTTGGCATTCGAGGCAACCGTGGTAAGTCTACTTCTTCTCATTTAATGTATTGTTCTATTTGTTTTACTACATATTACATGCACTTTAGCTAACTCTAACTCTCGTAAATTGGATCCACAGCAAGCTGCAATGGGTCGTCTTCCTACAAATGCAGAGACGTGACGCGCATTTAGGATAGGAACAAAGCCGTGGTTTATTGAGCAAGAGGCAATGGGAGCGACGACCGATTGATTGGGCTGAGGTGGCTGCTTACATGGTATAAGTTTACTCCTACTTGTAATCTCACTTTTTAAATTGTTTTATTCTTTAAATTCCAATCTAATTTTCGATTTATATGGTTCACTCTTAGGGTCAAGCTCAAGCGTCCCATCATCAGAGGCGAGTGATCAACAGGGCCAGGGATCAGACGCACGTGATGAGGATGAGGGAGAAGACGCAGCTGACGAGGACCAAGGAACAGGCCAACAAGACGAGGACGATTCGGATTCGGATGAGTAGTAGTAGTAGTGGTAGTAGCATTTTCTTCGCTCTGTATGTCATTTTGTATATCAGCTCATTTGAGCAATTTTGTATCGCCCTTTCGAAAGGGTAATTTTGTTACAAACAATGTTGTATATGTCCGACATGTATATGCTTTTGTTGCTCGATCATTTCATTTGATCGATTTTGTATCACTCTTTTCGCAAGGAAAATTTTGTTATAAAAAAACTTTGTTTAAAAAAAAAGGATTAGTGGGGCTAAACAGGGCCATAGCAAGCCCTGTTTAGCCCCACTAACCCTTTTTTTCTAGTTCTGTTAATCGTCACTATATAATGATGTTTACCAATGTCGCTATATAGCGACGATTAACAGTGTAGGTATATAGCAACATTTATCGTCGTCGCTATATAGCGACGGTTCTTTTTCGACGCTTTTAGCGACTCTTATAGCGACGTTTGCGCCCGTGAAAAAAAAAAATTTAATGTAAAAAGCATCGGTATTTTCGTCGAAAAATGGCCTATGCCTTGTAGTGTTTGTGGCCACATGTCCTCCACGGGTGAGGGAGAGATTAAATGCCATTAGTGAAAAGCCTATGGAGAGTTTTTTAGTGCAAAAGTTTTGAAACATTGTCTATATGTGGGGTGAGTTTAGATAAGTAGAGTCTATACTCATAGATTAACACACACATAAATAACTAGATACTGTTCATCTATTAAAACACACATTGCATAATTAGATACTCATAGGACTTTGAATCCATATAGGATTTGAAGCTCAAAGCTAGGATAGGGCAAAATGAAGTAGGATAGAAACTCGATGATCCCTCATCCTCTGTATTCTTGATAGTGGACCGGAAATAATTGCATTTACTAAAGAATATAAATTGAATTACTAAAGAAATTTTTTATGAATATATTTAATATTTTAGCTACTTTCATATGTGTATCATAATTTTCTTGAAAGTGTAATGTGCCATTTAATGAGATTGTATTGTGAATCTCTTTAATCTTTAAGTTACTTTCCTTTGTTGAAATTGTATGTGAATGATTTTGTGTGTGAGCGCATGTTTATTTCCTTCTACTATTCATTTGATA
Organism: Dipteris shenzhenensis; assembly: GCF_047967505.1. Classification (NCBI taxonomy): domain Eukaryota; kingdom Viridiplantae; phylum Streptophyta; class Polypodiopsida; order Gleicheniales; family Dipteridaceae; genus Dipteris; species Dipteris shenzhenensis. The sequence continues at coordinate 26,058,057 of NC_141604.1, forward strand.
AGCCTAATTCCATTTAAGCAAACAATAGGTTCCAAACCTAATATGCATAGTTCATTCTTTAGAAAAAGTCTTGCCAAGAGCGCATCGCGTTGTGACCCAAAGATGGCCCCGAAAATAGTTACGTGACTAGATACACCCCTGAGGGGGCCAATAAGAAATATGTAATATGGCAGGTGCGATAAGCAATAGGTTCCAAAGCTAATATGCATAGTTCATTCTTTAGAAAAAGTCTTGCCAAGAGGCGTCGCGTTGTGACCCGAAAATGGCCCCAAAAATAGTTGTGTGACTAGATACACCCCTGAGGGGGCCAGTAAGAAATATGTAATATGGCAGGTGCGATCAACGAAAGGGGTTTTATATTTTCATGAATTTACAAATAAAAAACATATATAAGGGGTTTTTTAATTCAAAAAGTAAAAATTTTCATACATAAGGGATACTTTAATCATCTCAAAATTTAGAGAACGGGTGTATATAGGTTTAAAAAATCCATAGGTAGGGGATTTTTTTTCCGCTTGAACGCACGTGCTATATGGGCTTTTGACATAGTGGCCCTCCCTAGGCTACACCCAAGCAAACGTTGAATTTGAAGCATAACTATTGGTATACTTTCAACCTTGAACCTGAAATCCTGAGATGAGTGTTAGTGAAGGGTTGATGTTGACTCTGCAAGGTACTCTACTAATTAGGAAAATCATATACTTTCTAGTTCCTTTAGTTGTCCTACTTCACCTACTTAGATCACTGTTCACCATGGTAGACCCTTCACACTGGCAACCATCTTGATTGTAGTAGGACCTTTAACTTAACTTCAATGGCATGTTGATGTTAGTGATACCAAATATATAATGTGTTAGACTATGAGTATAACCCTTTATACAAAGCCAATGCTTGACTTTAGGGTGGTTTAGAGCAAATTCAAGGCTTAGTTACACAATCATTCAATTGTCCCTATCAATCCGTAATAGCTATTTATATACGTTTCATGGAGAGAAAGTTTTATATAGGTAGTCAATTAGTGGTAGCAAAGTTTGCTAGGCCCCAACACAAAAAAGAAGTGAAGTAAAATTTGCAAGATTTGAAATTCATATTCTAAAAATGTTAAAAATTTGCTTCAATTAGTGGATTTACTATTTTTGTTCAAGATAGGTAAGAACTATATTTTTAAATAGTATTTTACTTTGTCAATATTGGGAAACTTTTAAAAGTAAGCTATATACCCTCTATATGTTGCATTATTTATTAGTCTACATTATTTACAATCATACATGCCTTGAACTCATTGGAGGGATCAATGATAACTCAAAATAAATATAGGCAATTTAATAACTATGTTTGAGATTAGTGATGAGAGAATTCACATCAAGAATAAATGTAAACAGCCCAATAGATGGATTTCACCACCTACAATATAGTAGGCCCTTAAACATGGAAATGCTAGTAGAATTATGGAGGAAAGAGTAGAAAACATGTGAAAATCTTTGCATGTGTACTAGGGGACATGGCCTATTTTGGAATCACCAATGCTAGTAGATGGTCTCCTAAAAGACATCACAAGAGCTTTCCTGTGATGAAGGCGAGGGCATGTCCACTTAAAAATGGAAAAAATCAATCAAGGAGGTGAGGAAAGCTTTTTGCAATCTGTTGTCGTTATTGAATCCTTTACATGGAAGACATATCACACATTAAAATTCTATCCTAATCATTCCTTACAAACATCACTAAAGATTCAACACCATACTAACATGACCACATTAAGGTCGACATTCAAGGGCAAATCCTATAATTTCCCTTGAGGGATCAAGAGCAAGTCATGATAAGTGACATTGCTGCAAACATTGTAGACAACTATTTGAAACATGAGAGTTGCAACATCTTTGTGGTTTTATGGGGAATGTTGCCTTAGCAACTAACACCAATAGCTCAACAATATGGGATTTACAAGACAACATATTTAACTACAATCAATATTACAATGGCCCTCATGTGTTAGCTGAATAGGTTTTGGATGGTAAAGAAGAGAACCTACCATGCCCAAAATTAAGGAAAAATAATGCAACATTAAATATTTACAAGGATTGATGAGTTGTTGTAGGAAGTTACATAAAAAATGTGTTGACTGCATATATCGTAGGGAACATGGCATGTTTTTGTAGCCCCAATGCTAGGTGTTGTCGCCCATGCCATGTTTTTATAAAGCCATTGCTAGGGGTCGATCTCTCATAGTAATCACAAGGCATTTTTAATGAGCCTTGAGGGGGTGAGGGCACACAATCAAACAATAAATGCAGGAAGGGCCTTTCGAATTGGTCACGATGCAAGATGATGTGAAGATAATTATACTTTTTAATAACATATTTATGTTGAGGCCAGCTCAATATGACTCTTGATGTGACGTTGTTTCAAGCTTCCCAACATATTAAGACAATCTCACATGATCCTAGCATGGATCCAAAAAACAACTCATCATATAGCACGCCATGTGATGGGAAACTCGAAGAAGAAGTGTGATGGATCATGTTATGGTGTGCTAGGGAACTCCAAGAAGATAGAGTGAATACAATAGGAGACAGCTCACGTATGAGTGTCCACCAAGGGGAAGGGTTGGTCTCCTAAAGGGAAAGGGGGGATGGAGAGGAAAAAGTAAAGGAGTGGAACTGTCAAAGGGAGACTCGAGGAAAGACAGGTAAGGAAGCTTTGGATCTGGTGCAAGAGATGAGTTGGAGAGGGGGGTTAAAATAAGGGTGGCTGGTCTAACGCGTTAAAATAACAGCGGCTGGCTAAACGCGTTGGACAGGAGGGAGGCAACTTCTTGGAAAGTTAGAATGCAGTGGTATATATAACTGCCAAAGCTCTGACTTTCCCTTCACCACAAAGCTCACAACTTAATTGCTCTCATATACAAGCTTTCAGTTGAATTATATGTCTAGGCAAACCAATCTCTTGCAGCTTCTGCTGCTCCTCCTCCTCCACTTCCACCTCCACTCCTCCATAGCTAGACCCCTCCTCTCAGTCCCTCGTATGCTCTCCCTCGTCCCTTCCTCCCCCCTCTCCCTCCCCTACCACCATGGCCCCCTCCTCACCCACAACAAACTCCACCTCCATTGCCTCTTCTACGGCTCCTTCTCCCCTTCCCAACTTTCCGTCGTCACCGATTTCATTTCCTCCCTCCACCCCAAAGCTCGCTCCCCCTCTCCCTCCGTCGCCAGCTGGTGGAAAATCGCTCGTGCCTACAAGGACCTCTCTAGTGCCGCCGTCTCCGGTCGCATCTCTCTCGGCCGTGTCTTCTCCGACTCCTCCTATAGCATGGGCAAGACTCTGACTAAGATGGACATCGCCAGCCTCCTGGAGCATTCCCTCGCTTCTGGTGTCCTGCCCACCGGCTCCAATGCCGTCTACCTTATTCTCACCGCCGACGATGTCCTCGTGGAGGACTTCTGTATGAATTCCTGTGGTCTCCATAGCGCTATTACGTCTCCTGTAGGCTCTCATCAGTCCTTGCCCTACATCTGGGTGGGCAACTCAGCCACCCAATGCCCAGGCTTTTGCGCCTGGCCCTACGCCGTCGCTCCCGAACTCAGCCCTCCTAACGTCCCAGCTCTTGTTTCCCCCAACGGCGACGTGGGAATGGATGGCGTGGTCATTGTCATCGCCACGCTTCTGGCTGGCACAGCCACCAATCCCTTCAGCACCGGCTACTTTCAAGGAGATCCCACTGATCCGCTAGAAGCCGTTACCGCCTGCGCGGGCATGTTTGGGAAGGGCTCCTACCCTGGGTATCCGGGGGAACTGCTGGTGGACAATGCTACGGATGCCCGCTACAATGCCAACGGAATCAACAATCGCATGTTCTTGCTACCTGCGATGTGGAGTCCGTCTACGCTGGCATGCCAGACGTTAGTGTGATCTTTCTTCTCTCGCGGTTCACGTTTGTTGATTACAGGAGCCATTCACGTTGAAGTTCGAAATTGAGCTGGATCATTTATTTGATCTCTCTGTCGACGTCAGCCTGCAAGAGTGCTGCAATCCGGTAGCACAGTGCCCGAAAACATACAGAGCACGAGTCCAAGCAAAATGACCAAGAGCAGCAGCAAAATGGAGAGGCCACGTAGATATCTAAAGAAGGATTCATGAGGGAAGACTAAGCTGGGCGGCCAAAAGAAATTAAACGGCCTCAAGAAGGAAGGGCCAGCAGGTTACAATGTGGTTACACGAACTGTGTGATATGCAAATTGTTTCTCATCCCTCATATATGTTGAGGTTCCTAACTTACATGTAATGAGTTTTATAAATAAAAATTGGAAGCTCCTACATCTTCTAAGGTTCATATCTGTTTATTGTACGTATAAGATTGTTCTCATCATGTTCCCGTACTCGACAAGACGAGGCAAATTAGAGGACTCAATTGTTCACAACTAGAGTAGATGACCATTAGATCTTGGGTTGCCAAAGCTTCATCCCCTTTTAGAGAAACCCACATTGTACTAGCATGTCCATAAACACTAGGGAATGACATTTGGAAAATGAGAAGCGCAATCAAACTTGGATGCCAGACACTAAGCAAATGGAATCCAATATAGTACTTTAACTTGGAGAAAGACGAGTTGGCATGCATGGAAAGTTTTAGGAAAGAGAAAAAGAAGGGGAAGTAGTGAATGAATCAAAAGAACAAGAACAAGAAAAGGTAGCACTGCAATTGATAGTAAAGGATCTAACTAGTAACAATTGATAATAAAGGAGCTAAGAGTTGGGAATGAAATATTAAGATTTTAAAAACAAGAATCATAGGGGTAACAATGGAATTTGTAGTGGCACAAATAGCAATACATAGATATGAAGAATGATCTTTAGCAATTGCAATAGAACTATGACTCCCTACTGTAGGAAAAGTTACAATGGCAAACAGATAAAGGTATTTGGAGGATAGGCTCAAAGACTCTAGGAACAAGGCTCCTCTTTACTTTAAAAAAAAGTTTAATCTTTACCTCATCTTCACAAGAATATTATAGGGGGAGGGACAAAATGCTCCTCACCCTTAGAGTACATGTTACAATGGCCACAAAGGGCTAAATCCACACACAAGTGGGAAGCCATGCATATAATGCCTAAATGTAAGAAGCCATCATATCCCCATGCAAGTGTTAGGGATTAACGTCCTTCATGGAGTGGCTAGGTATTCAGGTGTGGGATCCTTGAACGTGGCTCTCCAAAAGGAGCTACAAAGCCTCCATGGCAGATGCCCCATGGCAGATGCCCACTAGTCATGTTACACATGGCAATTCAATATTAAACAACTAAGGTCCTCTTGTCAGTAGGACTAAACACCCCATAATAAACTTGTCTTGCATTAGGGGAATTTTGGACTCAAAATGGGCCTCTTGGATTAAGCCCTCTAGATTGTGATTAGCAAACCAGCCAATGTGAAGGCTTGGACATTAAAAGAATGGAAAACTCCAAATTAGCCTCTCGCTGGTAGAGAGACCTAGTCCATTGGTCCCCACCACTAGGCTCCCACTTGCCTCCCTCTTGTGATCCCCACCGCTACCTCGGGCATTTACTTTCTACCTTGCAAACTTTTGGTTAGTTGGCTTATGGAACCGATCATGTCACTTGTTGGAAACTTGAGAAATGTAAACTCGTATTTATCACATCACAACATCAAGCCAAACATGGAATTGAGTACGTGATATCACTCTCTCACTCAAAATATTACACGACCTGAAGTGCATGCAATATAATCAACAATATTAAGACACTGAAATAACACTCTCAATTAATTTGAGAACAAGCACAACCGAAATGGGTTTGTCGACCTTATAAGAAAGCTTTAAAATATCTAAACCTAAGAGAAAGCCAGCCAGTTGGATGATCCACAAGAGCTCTACAGAACCAAAGACTGGGAACATAATCTCATTTTTGCTTGATCAGAGAGTTTGGACAAAGAGGGAGAGAATTATTTTTTTACTTGACTATTGACTCCACAAAGTTTTGGCAAAGCAAGGACACACTAGTACTACTACAACAATGTGAACAGGTACTGTATACATATATAAAAATACTCACTTTTCAATAATTGATACCTTCAATGCAAGGAAAATAACATGTTTGTATGTGTTTGAATTAGGTTGTCTATCAACCAATGGTAGATAATAATAGGTGGTGGCACGTCATACCTATTACGCCATGTTCCAAGTGATGTATAGTACATTTACTAATATGGAGCGTATGGATGATGAGCATGGCCATGGAGGTGATGATGATCTTGATACAAGAGAGGAGGATGATCATGAGATAGGAGATACAGATATTCAGGCCATTACCCATGAGGATGAGCCTACCATTGGTGATGCTTATTTTGATGAGCATAGTAGCACAAGTAGTAGTCGGGTGAATGTATTTGTAGATCTCCACATTGGTTTGGATATTGAAGTAGATAGTTTGGCAAGGGTCGATCTCATTGAGGATGAGATCGAACCATAGCCCATCATTAATATTGGCAAAACTATTTTATATATTGTCTCATTCTCCTCACCTCACTTAATTTTTGTATATGTGGGTTTGGCAAAAAGCATATTATCGTGTGACACATGCATAGCATTGATATTTTTTTTTAATTATATGCTTTGGTAATCATGGGCAATGTTTGGAAAGGGGTGATGCACATTTATCGCTATGTGTTTATAAACGCGTCTAAATACAACTCAAATACGAATTTAAAACAGAGTGTAGATGTGCTATTAGTTGCGTTAATAACCATGCTAATAGACACACTTGTATTTTCACTAATTCTATGTGTGCCTATAGACGCACTCGCTATTTTTCGCATCTATCAGGTGCATCTATAGTTGCTTTGTCTTGTTGTGATGTACCACATTCATTCAAAAGGAAGGGTATTTTATTTTAGCTTTTGGAGATATTTTACAAGATTACAATAATAGAAGGGATTTTTTAATTCAACTTTAGAAAAAAACCTGTTATTTTTTAAGTAAGGAGGGGTGTCTTTATTGGGGGGAAATTGGGTAATACCCCTTGAAAGCACTTGATACCTAGTGTAGGCTTAGTAGTATACCACCCAAGAGCTAGAAATTATAGGAGCGTGGTCTGGTTTAAGTTTCAATGGACAAAATATTGGGCCATGGGAAATCCAAAGACCTTCCAGGTAGACCAAAACTAAAGTTTATATATGAATAAAGGATGATCATTTAAACACCATTTCCAAAGGAATGAATACTAAAGTCTAGACATAAATAAAGGAAAACTATAATCATTTAAGAATCAACATTTCCATAGGAATGAAGATGAGAACAGCTAGATGGGCTTGGGAGGAGTAATAGTTGGGGAGTTGGGAGTGGTGAGCGTTGGATTTTTTTAAGTATTGTGATGAAGCCTCAGAAGCTATCGGGTTAAAATCTTTGAATATAATGAAAGGGTGATTTCTCTTTACATTAAGTTGTCTAGCTCTTAGCATGTGAATCATGTAGATCAATCCTTTGAATAATTTGAACTTCACAACGTTGTGCTATATTCCCCTTCAATGTGTAATTATTCCCCTCACTGCACAATGAATCACGTATGAATCATTTGAGTAATTTGAAGTTATGGCATTGCATAGCTATTCCCCTTCCATACAAGTGTGCCATTTTTCCTAAGAAGGAATCCAATGATCAAAATTGCTCCACAATTGTCATGAAAGAGATGATCATCATAAGATATTTATTTCTATTTCTCTAATAATCTTTCACTCTAAGCAACCGTTGAAGTAGGATAGTTTGTATGCTTGAAGGTGCTAGTGGTCATCTAGTGAAGGACAACTGTTGGTAAACTTCCAACCTTGAACCCAAAACATACACAACAACACCAAGCAACTATAGATGCGCTTGGTAGACGCGCAAAATAGCGGGCGCGTCTATAGGCGCGGCTAAACGCGCGCCTATTTACGCGTAAATTACCGCGTTTATTTGCGCGTTAGATCTGAGAAAATACGGGTCTGTCTAACATCCCGTTTATTAGCACGACTATTTGCGCGTGTATTTGCGCGTTTATTTGCACGTTTACACTGAGACTCAGACGCGCACTTAGACGCGTAAATAGATGCGCTCCAGAGAATACAAAAAGTGAGATTTTGGTGTACGTCATTGCTTTCCAAACATTGCCCACATATATAAGAATTAAGGGAAATGAGGAGAATGAAACAATATGTAAAATAGTTTTGCCAATATCAATTGTGGGGCTACGGTTCAATCTCATCCTCAATGAGATCAACCCTTGCCAAACTATCTACTTCAAAATCCAAACAAGTGTTTAGATCTACAAATACATTCAACCCACTACTACTTGTGCCACTCATGTGCTCATCGAAATCAAGATCTCCAATGGTAGGCTCGTCCTCACGGGTAATGCCGGCCTCAATATCTATATCTCCTATCTCATGATCATCCTCCTCTCTTGTATCATGGTCATCATCACGTCCATGGCCATGATCATCCTCCATACGCTCCATATTAGTAAATGTACTATACATCACTTTGGAACGTGGCATAATAGGTATGACATGCCACCACCTATTATTATCTACCATTGGTTGATAGACAACCTAATTCAAACACAAATACAATCATGTTACTTTTCTTGCATCAAATATTTAAAAGCGAGTATTTTTATGTGTGTGCACAGTACCTGTTCACATTGTTGCGGTAGTACTAGTGTGTCCTTCCTACTTTGCCAAAACTTTGTGGAGTCAATAGTTACAAAGCCACTTGCATGGCGTTTGATTGTTGCATTAGCGCCTCTTTCCACCACGTCCTTAAACCACTTTACATCCAAAACATACACAAAGAAGCATTGAAAGTCAAGCAAAATGATATCTTGGATTATGCCACAATAATCATCCATGGCTCCATTGGCTCCCTCAAAGCTAGCAATGACGCCGCAATCTTGTGTGTTTCTCTTATCATCAATCCGTTGTGTTCGAAAATGCTTGCCCTCACACCATATAGCATTGAACATAGTGCACTACACCAAGAAAAAATCAATTAAATAAGCAATCTAAATTATAAAAACCTCCTAACTTATGCATAACATTCTATATACCGACCTTGCTCATGCATCCCCTAGCATACTCCCATTCTTCCATTGTGATATGCATCCCCTCGTCTTTCTCTGCTTTCTCCATTTCATCAAGTAGCCAATCCACATGAATATCCTTTGGAAGTGCTCTTAGACGCTGAGGGTATGGCACACGAGATCCGTGGTGTGTACGAAAGAGGGCCCTTTCTTCTTGTCTTCTTGCCTTTGCATCCTCGTATCTTGTCACCCATCTTTTCATCACATCACTATTAAGCACGCAAAAGAGGTTGATACTATTACGCAACTCCGTGTCTATTACTTTGTTGCGTCCTTTTCCTTGAGGCACAATAGAGGTCATCCTTAGGTCTTCATCATCTCTCCATAGTCGTGGGAGAGAGCTATCCACATCAACAAGAAACTCAGAAATATATACAAGTGACTCTTGTACCAACCAACCCTCGGCCATGCTACCTTCGGGTCTTGCATTTTGTCTCACGAAGCCCTTCAACGTCTTCATGAAGCGCTCGAGGAAGAACAACGATCGTGCATGTATAGTACCGCATATAGCAATCTCATCCACCAAATGTACTATGAGATGTAGTTGGCTTGTGAGAATAGAACGTGGAAATGTCTCCTCCACTAAACAAACTGCCTCCACTGACATAACTCGAGCATTCTCAAGCGTGGTGGGATCTATTTCCTTTGAGCTCACATACCTCACAAGCTCGCCCATCTTGTAAATACAATCTTTCACGTCCTTTGATGCACTACGTGAAATGCTAGTAGGTAGTATGAACTGAACCCGTGAGGAGGTGGTTGATTAGTTGCTTATAGCTATTCCTCGGGGGGGTCACTATGTATAAACCCTCTATACCACATGCATTCAAGGCATATTTCTAAAATCCCTTATCTGTAAAATTTTCATTAATAAAATGTACTCCTTTTCTATACGAATCTGTAAATTTTTTCCAAAAACATTTTAAATAGTTCCTTATTTATATTTATTTTTGTAAATTTTAGAAATAAAAAATATCCTTCTGTTGAACTCACGTGATAGGGTTACATATGATGAGTGACCCCCCCGAGAGGTATTCACTCACAAATTTGAAAGGAAAAAGATATTATGCATATAAAATACTTACTTGGAGCATCTTGTGCCAATCATGAGATTTCAAGCCATATAATTTCTCTACACCTCTTTTCTTGCTCTTTGTAAAGGCTCCCTTCAAACACCTCATGCATCCAGTGGGAGTACGAATTGTAGTAATAGCGCGCTTCACCGTCGCCATCTCTAGCTTTGATAACATCCACGGTGTACGAGGTAAAAAAACACGCCCATTTGGTCTCTCTTGAGGCCAAGCTTCATGCATCCTCCCTGTGGTACGTAGATCCTCCCTTATGCCTGTCGAATCTCGTGTCCCATTCAAATGCTCCCAAATGGTAGATGCCACATTCTTGAAGATATGCATGGGATCGAGCAGGTGATTGATCTTGAGGTGGGACCAATATGGTAAACGATAAAAGATGGAGTATCTAAACAAAATAAAGTGTTAGCGTGCAATCTTCACTTTCAACCAATATAACCAATCTTTACTTCCAGCCAATAGTTACAAATCCTTACCGGCTCATGCCAAGTGGTGGAGGAGTCGTGGAACCGTCCCAAATTCTCATCCAATCTCCCGCGGTGAGTGATTGTGGGAGGACTTCATTCCAAGGGGCAACATATCTAGGATGATCAGGTGGGAGAAATCGATGGTGATTCTCATAGATGACCTTATTCAATGCGTCTGCCCGTGAGGCAACTAGCGAAGGACCACAAACAGGACATGCATGGTAACCCGATGTAGTGAGACCTAAAACAATAGATGCAATTAAGAGTGGAAGGTGGGTTTAGGGTGCCACGTCCTTTGCCTATTCATAATTAAAAAATGCAATGCTTACCTGAACACTAGCCTGGGAAGTCATGCATCGTCCACATCAAGACTGCTTTTTGCAGTTGAAGTCTCGTGACGAGGGAGGCCTGCTCACATCATGCACCTCGATACCTCTCCAAAGTATCTCTAGCTCATCAATCAAAGGCTCCAAATAAACATCAGGGTTTTTGACTTTATGTTTCCCTGGAATTAGAAGGGACAGCATGACATGTCCTTTCTTAATAGCCATAGAGGGTGGAAGATTGTAATTCACCGATACCACTGGCCATACACTGTAAGACGTGCTTTTGAGACCAAATGGGTTCACACCGTCCATACCCAATCCAAGTCTCAAGCTCCTAGGTTCTTCCTTGAAGCTTGGCCATGTGTCTTCAATATGCTTCCACGCAGGAGAGTCCGCGGGAGTTATCCACTTGCCATCGGTTGATCGATGGGAGGAATGCCATGAAATGCTGCGGTAAAAAGATCATCCTGCTCCATGCTATTATCCCTCCCTTGATGGACATATAAATCCTGCACCATATCATCAAACACCTCCTCCTCCATGGCTTCATGAGGTAATGGTGGAGGGCTACTATCACCATCACTCCATGCATCCGTAATGGTCCCTCCTGAAGATCCCACCTCATATCGCCGACGCTTCGCCTCCTCACGACGGGCATAGGGTAACATGTGCGGGTGTGGCACTGCATCTTGTATCAAATTAAAACAGGATCATTATAACTCAAACATATGAACACCCATAGGTATCTTAATCAACCTTAACTTACAAACCCTTACCCTGTTTACGGTCACATCCCATTCTCCATACTTTGAGATATGATTGAGCGTAATCCTGCGTGCACGATACATGTTTCCTCGACATCGATCACACAGACATTTGATTTTTTGCTCCAACCACATTTCGCGATGGTGGATACGGAGGGATTCATCCTCACTGGAGCTGCTTGTTGAAGATGGAGACATCCTACAAACAAACAACCCACCAAATTTGGTCTTCTTCAAATGCTTAACTTAAAAACTCTGTGTTGCGTCTATCGCCGCGTCTATCATCGCGTCTAATGTCGCGTCTAATTGCGTGTCTAAACGCGCGTCTACTCTGTGTATTTAAACGCACCTGTAGACGCACTAATAGACGCGACTATAAACACATCTACTCTGTGTATTCAGACGCGACTATAGACGCGCTAATAGACACGACTATAGATGCGACTTTTAAACCTGCTTTTCGGTGCACCGCTCGCTTTGCTTTTCTTTTGACTACTTAAACTTCGCGAGCGGCTTTCTTCCTTCTTTATTAGCAGTTCTATAGATTCAAAGCTTAAGAGAGAGCCTCCCATACACAGTTCCAAGCTTTCACTCAAGACAAAGGGACCGTACCTACACTTGCTTCCAAGCCTAAAGAAGAGGAGGAGTATGAACAAGGAGAAGAAACAAGTTTGGAAAAGAAAGATCCTTCCATACCTTTTTCCAAGTAAGTCCTTTTGAAGTTGTTCTTGCTTGCTCTTTCCAGTTTTGTACTTTCTCGCATCCAAGAAACGCAGCATCTAGGTATGAGCGACACGTTCTTTTGTCGGGCGAAACGTCCTTTTCGACTTTTTAGTATTCTCGCCTGTCGGAGCGCGTGTATAGAGGCCTCTGAGGGCGCGTCTAAACGGGTGTCTACAGGCATGTCTATTTGTGTGTCTGGCTTGTTACAGACACACACAGACGCGTATGTAGACGCTCACATAGACGCTCTGTTAAACGGAGTTTTAAACGAATTGTTAGACGTGCTTTTAGACGCGCTATCAGACGGATGTTTAGATGGACTGTTAGACGCGCTTGTAAACGCACTGTTAGACGGATTGCTGGACGAACTGTTAGACGCGGTTTTACTTGAATTATTAAACGCGCTGTTAGATGCGTCTATAAACGCGCAGATCATACGGGTCTATAGACGCGCTCTGACAAAGCCTCTTTTTTTTTCCCCTTTCTTCTCAGCTCCCAAAGTAATAGATTTGTTTCCTTTTTTCCAGTTTAACATGTGGGGAGGAAGTGCTTCTAGCTCACCTGATCCGCGGGAATCGATATGGAAGGATTTATATAACATTTTAGGACACCCTCCTAGTCCTGCGTAGTTATACGGGTACATGACGGTTACCCTTAACACTCCCCAGGAGTCGGCACTACAGACTCCGAGCCACCCCACACCGGCTGAGATCACCCCAGTGGAGTCCGCACAGCCGTCTTATGCCCCGTCTTATGCCCCTTCCCCCGTACCGTCTTATGCCCCTTCCCCCATGCCATCTTATGTCCCTTCTGCCATCCCATCTTATGCCCCTTCCCCCATGCCGTCAGGAGGTCCTTCTGTCTCGGCGAGCTGTCGACGTACTCCCTAGCCGTCAAGACTCGGTTCTCTAGCTACGAGTGGTCAGCGTAGTCCCGTGCAGTCCCCAGCTACGAGTGGCCAGCGTACGAGCTCGACACGACAGGGTAGCAGGCGTAGTAGCAGGGAGAGCAGTGGCGGATGCATGGCACAGTGCTTTGGGCCATGTGGCGGTGCGGAGGAGGATGATTCGAATGATTTAGAAGTGCCTCTGGGTGATGGTACGATTTATTATGACATCACTCAGATAGGAGGCATCTTGATGGATGTGCGGGGGAAGGACATCATGGCCTTCATGCGCTCTATAATTGCTAACAATTACAAAGATTGTTTTATCCACTATAAAGACCACCCACTATAGACTCCTCTTATTTTTTGTACTTGAAGCCACATGACATGGCTTAGCTTCCTTATTTTTTGTACTTGAAGCCACATGACGTGGCTTAGCTTCGTGCTATATGTATATACAAGCACTTTTTTGAGCTTTCAATTTTATTGCGATTTGGAGTTGTAATATTTTATTTGGAATTGTAATTAAAATGCGGCTGGCTGTAAGAATTGAATTACAGAATGTGGATATGGGATTCTTGTAACTATATAGCATACACAACATATACACTATTCTGTAAAATTTTTATTAAAAAAAAAGGCGCGTCTATCAGTGCGTTTAAAAACGCGTTTATATTCGCGTCTGTCTCTTCGTTTTGCATCTATACACGCGTCTATAAAAGCGTTTATAAGCATGTCTATCTACGCATCTTTGTGCGTGTTTATACGCGCGTAAGTCTGATATATAGACGCGCAATGAGACGCGGGTCTCCAGACGCGCAAATAGACACGCCCGTAAGTTTTTTATTTTAATTCATGAAACACGTCTGTGCGCGCGTCTATGGGTGCTTTTTCTTGTTGTGATACTTTCTAGTCCCTTTAGTGTCTATACATCTCATGCTATCAATTAGATCATTGTTCACACACAATAGAGCCTTCACAGTGGGAATCAACTTGATTGTAGGAGAACCTTTACCTTAACTTCAACGACATCTACACCTAAATTACTAATACCAAATATATAATGTGCTAGATTACCACCATAACCCTTTATATAAATCCAATACTTGATTTACCATGGTTAATTAAAGAAAATTGGAGGCTTGTTTGAACAATCCTTCAATTCGTACTTTCAATCCATAATAGCTATTGATATTGGCTTCATGGAGGAAAGTACTATACTCGTAGTTGGAGTTTGTATGCCCTAACACTCAAAATAAGTGAAGTAATATTTGCAAGGTTTGAAATGGGTTTGAAACTTTTAACTTTCGTAAATTTATTGGATTTACATATTTTTTGTCAATCTTTGTAAGAAATATATTTTAAAATAGCATTTTACTTTGTTAATATGGTGGAGCGGTTTAGAATAAGCTACAATATGAACTTTGGACATTACATTATTTCAATTCCATATTCTTTAACAACCTCCATGCTTTGACGAAGGGATCCACAATAACTCAAAATAAATCAAACGATAAATGCAAATGACCCAATAGATGGATTTCACCACCTACCATATTGTAGGTCCAAATGCTGGTAGAATGATGGAGGTCTTAAATTAATAGGCTTTGAACACTAAAGAAGAGAATGCAAGATGATGGAAACATAATGTAGTATATCTCCTCTTAGAAGAACCAAAACATAAAGAGAGAGAAAATATGTAAAAATCTGTGCATGTGCAGTAGGGGACATGGCCTAGTTTGGAATCATCCTGCTAGGGGATGGTCTCCTAAAAGACATCACAAGAGCTTTGCGATGGCAAAGAACAAGTGCATGTCTAATTAAAATTGGAAAAAAAAAGTTAAGGAGGTGAGGAATCTTTTTGCAATCATTCATGCATGTTGAATCCTTTAAAGGGAAGAAATATCACACATGAAAATCTTATCCTAGCCATTCCTCACAAAACTCAAGTCTAATGATCTAATATCATAATAACATGACCACCTTAAGGTTCATGCTCAAGGACCACTTAGAAAATATAGTTTCCCTGGAGAGATCAAGGGTCTAGGTCATGATAAAGGGCATTGCTCCAAACATTATAGATGCTATAGACAACATCTATATACTTTTTAAACAAGAGAGGTGAAATATATTTGTAGTATTGGTTGAATGTTGCTTGAGCAACTAACACCAACAGCTCAGCAACATGGGATTGTTTAGCCAAAATAGTTAGCATGTGATTAAATGGGAAAATTACAATCGATATTACAATGGTCCTCGTGTTAACTAAATGGGTTCTAGATGGTAAAGAAGAGAACCTATAGTGCCAAAAGGTAAGGGAAATAATGGAATATTGAACGTATTTAAGAATTGAGGAGTTGTTTTAGGATGTTAATGTATAAAAAAGGTGTTAATTGCACATATAGCAGGGAACATGGCACGTTCTCGTGACCCAATGCTAGGGGTTGTTGCCCATGCCATGTTTTGTGACCCCAATGCTAGGGATTGGTCTCCCATAGTTATCACAAGGCCTATTTTATGAGCCTTGAGGGAATTGAGGGCACACGAGCAAAAAATAAAGGGGATTAAAGATTAAGGCATTGGATACATGTACGCAGGGCCTTTGGAATTGGTCAAGATTCAAGATGTTGTGAAGGTAATTATACTTTTCAAAAACATGTTTACATTGAGGCCAGCTCAATGTGAGTGGTGATGTGGCATTGTTTCAAGCCTCCCAACATACCTACTATTCTTTCGAGAAGATCTAAGATTATGGCACGATAGGAATAAGTTAATGTAGCGAGGTTCCAAAAAGACAACTCATCATGTAACACGCCATACAATGATGGGAAATTTGAAGGATTGAATACAATGGGAGACACCTCAAGGAGTATGTGTCTCCAAGTGTAGGGGTTGGTTTCCAAGACGGGTGATGTGGCATTGTTTCGAGCCTCCCAACATACCTACTATTCTTTTGAGAAGATCTAAGATTATGGCACGATAGGAATAAGTTAATGTAGAGAGGTTCCAAAAAGACAACTCATCATGTAACAATGATGGGAAATTTGAAGGATTGAATACAATGCGAGACACCTCAAGGAGTGTGTCTCCAAGTGTAGGTGAGGGGTTAAAATAAGGCTGGCTGGCTAACCGCGTTAGACAGGAAAAAGGCAATTTCTTGGAAATTTAGAATGCAGTGGTGTATATAACTGCCAATGCCCCAACTTTCCCTTCACCACCAAAGCTCACACCCCCCACCAAAGCTCACACCCCTAAATCCGTTGAGCTATGGCTGCTTGTCGACCCACCGTCTTTCTGCTTTTGCTCCTCCTCCACTTCCACTTCCACCTCCGCTCCTCCATAGCCAGACCCCTCCTCTCAGTCCCTCGCATGCTCTCCCTCGTCCCTTCCTCCCCCCACCATCCTCCCCTACCACCACGGCCCCCTCCTCACCCGCCGCATGCTCCACCTTCACCTCCTCTTCTATGGCTCCTTCTCCCCCTCCCAACAGTCCCTTGTCACCGATTTCCTCTCCTCCCTCCACCCTAAACCTCGTTCCCCCTCCCCCTCCGTCGCCAGCTGGTGGAACACCGCTCGCGCCTACAAGAACCTCTCTAATGCAGCCGTCGCAGCTCGCATCTCTCTCGGCCGTGTCTCCTTCGACTCCTCCTATAGCATGGGCAAGAATCTGAGTAAGATGGACCTCGCCAGCCTCCTGGAGCATTCGCTCGCTTCTGGAGTCCTGCCAGCACGCTCCAATGCCGTCTACCTGATTCTCACCGCCGACGATGTCCTCGTGGAGGATTTCTGTATGAATTCATGTGGTCTCCACAGCGCTATTACGTCTCCTGTCGGCTCTCATCAGTCCTTGCCCTACATCTGGGTGGGCAACTCAGCCACCCAGTGCCCAGGCTTTTGCGCTTGGCCCTACGCCGTCGCTCCCGAACTCAGCCCTCCCAGCGTCCCACCTCTTGTCTCACCCAACGGCGACGTGGGAATGGATGGCGTGGTCATTGTCATCGCCACACTTCTGGCTGGCACAGCCACCAATCCCTTCAGCACCGGCTACTTTCAAGGAGATCTCACTGATCCTCTAGAAGCTGTTACCGCCTGCGCAGGCATGTTTGGGAAGGGCTCCTACCCTGGGTATCCGGGGGAACTGCTGGTGGACAATGCTACATATGCCCGCTACAATGCCCACGGAATCAACAATCGCATGTTCTTGCTACCAGCGATGTGGAGTCGGTCTACGCTGGCATGCCAGACGTTGGTGTGATCTTGACCCCTCGCGGTTCACGCACGTTGAACCTTGCGTATGCCGCTGCATCGTTATATTCGATCTCTATGTTCACTTCAGCCTGCTACAGAGCACCAGTGCAAGCATGCACAGCGACAATGTAAATATGTAAAGAAATACTTTGGAACTCATGACGGAAGGCCAACCTGGGCGGGCAAAAGAAACTAAAAGGGCTCAGGAAGGAAGGGCCACGATGTTTTACTCGAACTCTGCGATCTGCTAATTGTTGCTAGGTTACGTTTAATGGACTACATCTTCTAAAAATTCATATATGTTTTATAAATAAAATTGCCAAAGGTCTTTACCTCTTCTAAGATTCATATATGTTAATCTTACATGTAAGACCTTGTTCTCACAACGTTGCCTTGCTCAAGAGGATGAGCGGGGATGAAATCTCCTCAAAGTTCACAACTAGAGTACATGACCAGCAGATGCATTACCAAAGCTTCATCCCACTTTTAGAAAAAACCCATATTGTAGTAGCAAGTCAATATACACTAGGAAGTGACATTTGTGAAAATGAGAAACTTGACAATCAAACTTGAATGCTAGATACTAAGCACATGGATTCCAAGATAGTACTTTAACTTAGAGAAAGACTAGCTTTTTAAACATATCGATCTATTCCCTAAAAATATATGGTCGATCGTCTTCACTTGATTCATCCTCCTCATCCTCATCTATTTCCTCTTCCTTAGAGAGGTTTTTAGGAGGGAGTTCCATCTCTATCCAAGGTGGTAAGAGATTCCCTAATGAGATCAAAATCTATGCAAGAATCAATCTCCTAGTTGAATTTTGAGTGTTTCTCTAGAGGTTGTACATGAAGGGACACCAAGGGAATTCCCTTTCAAATGCCAATGGTAGTGCTATCCAAATCAATGATTTTAGATTTCACAATTGATGTTTACAAACCACCTTTCCCATTCTAACTCTCTAGGGATTCTAGCTATATTCACTACCAATTTACTAGAAGGTTAGCCTCTAATTTTTTTATTTTAGCTCAAACTATTACCTTTGAAACTTATTGGCACCCATAAGGATCAATGGTCAATATATAGCCACCAATACTAAGCTCATCCTAATGGTTTCAAGGAATTCTAAGTCCACACAAAATTTAACTCCATGTAGTATTTTTTGCAATTGGAGTGTGTACCTCAATCATCAGCCCTTCTTTATCAATAAAAAATGCAACTTGCATAGAATTTAAGCTCACATAAGCTGTGCTCTACTACCATTATATTCAATGGCTGATGAAGGAATTGAGGTCGTGATGTAACACACTTGTCACTATGAGTTTTTGGAGCTTCTATCCTCCACCTACTAAACCATCACAACAATAAAAAGCAACTATAGACATGCTTGATAAACGAGCAAAATAGCGGGTGAGTGTATAGGCATTGCTTGAATAGAGAAATTACGAGCGTGTCTATTTGCGCATGTATTGATGCATTTAGTAGCACGTCTACACTGAGAAAATACAGACCCGTCTAACACTGCGTGTAACAGCACCTCTATTTGCACATTTATTAGTGCATCTACACTATTAGGATTTTTGACTTTATGTTTCCTTGGAATTAGAAGGGATAACATAACATGTTCTTTCTTAATCGCCATAGAGGGTATAATTTACCAATATCATTGGCCATACACTGTAAGAGATGCTTTTGAGGCCAAATGGGTTCACACCATCCAAACCCAATCCAAGTCTCAAGCTCCTAGGTTCTTCCTTGAAGCTTGGCCATGTGTCTTCAATATGCTTCCACGCAGGAGTGTCTGCCGGAGTTCTCCACTTGCCATCGGTTGATCGATGGGAGGAATGCCATGACATCAGCTCTACAATGGATTTGCACTTGAACATATGTTGGATGCGAGGGATTATGGGAAAATGTCGCAGAACCTTACGAGGCACGTTCAAAGTTTTGAGATCTGCTCTATATCTTGCCTCTCCACAAGTAGGACACTCTTGCATCCTTATGTAGTCCACGAAACAAAACACAATCATTGACGCATGCATGGATGCACTTGTAATCTAATCCTCGAGAGAGGTCACATGTTTCCTTGCCATATCTCTTGAGGTTGGTAATTTATTCTCCCTTGCAAGCATTTTACATAATAGCCTGCACGTGAAGACCATAAATGAGGAAAAGCATTCGAGTAATTGACCCACTAGCATAATTCACCATGTTTGCAAATTAGACTAACTTGAGTAATGCATTCAAACTTGCATTGCTCCATCAATAGTGGTTTGCAAGTTTAGTAACTCAAGGGAGGCATGTAGAACAGAGAATGTGCACCCCTCAAACACTGGAGTCGATGCTGCGGTAAAAAGATTGTCCTACTCCATGCTATCATCCCTCCCTTCAGATTGATGGACATATAAATCCTGCACCATATCATCAAACACCTCCTCCTCCACGGCTTCATGAGGTAATGGCGGAGGGCTACTATCACCAGCACTCCATGCATCCGTAACGGTCCTTCCTAAAGATCCCACCTCATATCGCCGACGCTTCGCCTCCTCATGACGAGCATAGGGCAACATATGCGGGTGTGGCACTGCATCCTGTATCAAATTAAAACGGGATCATAACTCAAACATATGAATACCGATAGGTATCTCAATCACCCTTAACTCTTTAACACTTACCATGTTTATGGTTGCATCCCATTCTCCATACTTTGAGATGTGATTGAGTGTAATCCTGCATGCACGATACATGTTTCCTCGACATCGATCACACATACATTTGATTTTTTGCTCCAACCACATTTCGCGATGGTGGATATAGAGGGATTCATCCTCACTGGTGCTACTTGTTGAAGATGAAGACATCCTACCAATAAATAACCCAAAAGATTTGCTCTTGTATCAAATATTTAATCTTAAAACTCTATGGCACGTCTAATACCACGTCTAAAACCGTGTCTGTTCTATGGTGCGTGTCTATAGGTGCATCTAAACCGTGTTGTAGATGTGCAATTAGATGTGTATATAGACATGCTTATAGACGCAATTTTCAAACCTACTTTTAGCACGCTTGCTTTTCTTCACATACTTTTAGCATTGCGCGGCTTGCTTTGCTATTAACAGATGCAGTTTCAAGCATCCACACTTATCTCCAAGCACCCACACTTATCTCTAAGCTTACACAATCATCTCTAAGCACACAAGAGAAGAGGGTGAACAAGGAAGAGAAGAAAGAGAAGCAAATGGTGAACAAGGAAGAGAAGAAAGAGAAGCAGCTTTGAAGAAGGACAAGAAGCTTCCAAAGCTTCCATACCTCTATCCAAGGTAAGTCTCTTTACGGTTGATCTTCTTTAAAAGTTGCTCTCTTTGGATTCGTCCTTTTTTGTATCCAAGAAACGAATGTTTTTGGTACTATTGTTGTGCTTTTCTGTCAAGCACATGTCCTTTTCGAGTTTTTAGAATAGTCTGTCTGTCAGAGCGCGTCTATAGACGCATCTGAGAGCCCGTCTATAGATGCATCTACTCTATTTTTGGAAACAAATAGCTGCATCTATAGATGCACTGTTATACACGAATATAGATGTGCTTTGTTATTTTTCGACCCTGGCCTTCCCTTCCCTTCCCTTCCCTTCCCTTTCCTTTCCTTTCTCTTTCCTCTTCCCTTTCCCTTTCCACTCTATATTTTCCTCTCTTTTTGATTGAAAAAATAGATTGCACTCTATATTTTCCTCTCTTTTTCTTTCTCTCTTTTATCCTCTCTTTCCTTCTCTTTTCGTCTCTCTTTTTCTCTCTTATCTTCTCTTTTTTTCTCTTTTTTTTTCTCCTCTCTTTTCCTCTATTTTCCTCTCTTTCCTTCTCTTTTCGTGGTAATTTTTCTTCCTTATCTCCTCTCTTTTTCTCTCTTTTTTTTTCCTCTCTTTTCGTCTCCTTTCTCCTCTCTTTTATCCCCAAATTTTCTCTCTTTTTCTCCACTCTTTTCCTCTCCTTTCTCCTCTCTTTTATCCCCACTTTTTCTCTCTTTTTCTCCTCTCTTTTCATCTCCTTTCTCCTCTCTTTTATCCCCACTTTTCCTCTCTTTTCTACTCTCTTTACTTCTCTCTTTTTCTCTTCTCAGCTCATCAATAATCTTCTTTTTTTCTTTTTTCCAGTTCATCATGTGGCCAGGAAGCTCTTCAGGCTCACCTGATCTTTAGGAGACCATATTTGGGGAGCTATATAACCTTTTAGGGCACCCTCCCAGTCCTGGGGAGTTATATGGCTACATGATGGGTACTCTAAACACCCCCCAGGAGTCGGCACTATAGACTTCAAACCACCCCATCCCCACACCAACTGAGATTACCCTAGCGGAGTCAACACAGCCCAACCGGCTACACAGTCGAGCTCCTTACCCCATCCATCCTATGCCCCTTCCCCTATGCCGTTAGGAGGCCCTTCTGCCTCGCAGAGCCATCGACGTACTCCTCTGTAGTGGAGACTCGGTTCTTCAGCTACGAGTGGTCCACGCAGTCCCATGTAGTCGAGAGTCGCTTCTCCAGCTACGAGTGGCCAGCGTACTAGCTCAACACGACACAGTAGCGGGTGTAGTAGCAGGGAGAGCGGTGGAGGATGCATGGTACAGTGCTTTGGGAGGGGTGTGGTGGGGACGAGGATGATTCAGATGATTTAGACGTGCCTTCGGGTGATGGTACGATCTACTATGACATCCCTCAGACAGCAGGCATCTTGATGGATGCATGGGGGAAGGACATCATGGCCTTCATGCACTCTGTAATTGCTAACAATTATAGAGATTGCTTTATTCACTACAAAGACCATCCAAAGAGGTTGGCTAATGAGACCCTCGCTGCTGTTCGCTCTAGGTATTCTAACCCCCCCAATGTTTAGTTCACAGATAAATGGGCCAAGTCAAAGATTGTTACGATACTTGGCAATAAAAGATCGCTTAAGAGGTAGGCACTAGCAGAGCTTGCTAGGCTCGAGGGAGGTCAATCACCAAGGGGCCCGCCCCACGTCGCTCACAAGCTTGAGTGGAAGAAAGCAATGAAGTCAGCGAAGGAGGAACCCAGTCTGCAGCACGTGGAGGCACGAAGGATCCAAATGGAGCAATATGGAAGCGTGCATTTTGGAGCAGGGGGTGTTGAATCATGGGAGGCCCAATTTGTGAGTATCGATCTCAAATTATATTGTTTATGTAGTTTATTAGGAGGTTGTGTCTTTGTACTAACCCCTCCGCAAATTGTGTCATGTTGCTGCTTGATATCGTGGGTAGGTACCCTACTCTTGTCGAGATAGCCTACCACCGCCACCATTACAGAGGAGATACATGGAGGCACTTCTATAATGACGGGTTGATTACTAAGGAGCAGTATATCCGAGCTACTGGAGCGCCCCCTGAGGTATTTGAAAGTAATTAAATAATGTAAATATTATAAGTAAAGATTTAATTTTTCATACATTGATATATGTTGTTCATTGTTTACAGAACCTTGCATAAGAAGATGAGGAAGAAGACGAGGAGGAAGGAGGCGGAGAAGGGAGCGCAGAAGGGAGTGAGGACGTGGAGAACTTAGATAAGTCCTAAAAGTAGTGCTAGCTACTCTTTTTTGTACTTAAAGCCACTGGCTTGGATTTGTGCCTCTTGTATATACAATCCTCATATTGGTACTTGAAGCCACAAGACGTGGCTTAGCTTCATGCTATATGTACATACAAGCAATTTTTGAGCTATGAATTAATATACACTCTTTTTATTTTTTTGGATTTCAATTTTCTTGTGCAACGTTCTATCAATTAATGCCTTGTGAACTAAACATTTTAGAGTTGTAATGTTTTATTTGGAATTGTAATTGTCGGCTATAGACGTGCTTGCAAGCGTGCTAATTAAAATGCGGTTGGCTATAAGAATTGAATTACACAATGTGGAAATGGGATTCCTGTAACTACATAGCATACACAACATACACAGCATTCTGTTCAAGCACACAAAATTTAAAAAATATTATGTAGCGCATCTATTAGGGCATCTATAAACACGTCTATATACGTGTCTGTCTGTTCGAGATGCGTCTATTTGCGCATCTATAGACACATCCATAAATGCGTTTATAAATGAGTTTATAAACACATTTAACAACGCATTTATCTGTTTTTTAAATTTTCTAGTAGAGCGTCTATTTATGCGTATATATACGCATCTATAGGCGCATCTGTCTGCTATATAGATGTGCCTTTAGATGCAGGTCTGTAGATACATGAATAGACATGCAAATAGATGCACCCGTACGTCTTTTTTTTAGTTGAGTAAGCACGTCTGTGCGAACATCTGTAGGTGCTTTGTCTTGTTGTGCATCCCACATAAGCTATTGATGTTGGAACGAAATACACATGTGATAGTACTCAATCACAAGTTGATCGAGAACCTTATAGGTCTCTTTATCAAATATACTCATCATGGTACTTTCCTTGTGATTGCAAGAACATACGAAGTTAATATTCTACTCATTCGATAGATGAGACCCTCTAGTGGATCTACTTGGTGTACCTTACTAACTCACTGATGTTACCCATATAAACAAAGGGGTTGCTGAACTTTATTAGGAGGACCTCTTATTTGACCGTTGTAGCTGTCCCTCGATTTCCTCAACCAATTAGTGAGGGATTGCAAAATGATGAGGAGTTCTTTCAAGATCATGTGATCCATGGAAAATTGAGAGAGGCTGACAAAAGTTTGTGAAAAAAAAGGCTTGATTGAATTTAGGTACAATTGTAGTAGTGAGCTTCAAAAGTGAAATGTCAAGCTTAAATAGTGAAGAGTCAAGATTGCCTTTTCTTTTCATCTTATTATATCTTCCAATTCACATGCTATTACCATGATTAGGGATTAATCTTGTTGCCACTTTTACCCACTATGCCTCATAACTTCCTCTTCAATTGATGTTACATGCCTTATAACTTTGTCTTCATTTTGAGAGATGTTACAAGCCTCCATATAATTTTGGAATGAATCCACTTAAGACAAATTTTGACCAAGGTATCTTCATCAAACCTCAATTTTAGTAGTATGGAACCATGTCCTAGATTTCATTGAATTTTATTCAAAATTGCACAACTAACTAAGTCTAGTGCACCACAATTTCCCTGTGCATGATGCTATTAATTGGAGGACCATGACTAGAAAAATAGTCAAGGATTGCTTTGGAAATATCTCTCAAAGACCTCTTTCACCACCCTCATTATATCTTGCATTTCAAAGTAGGGTTTAGTATTCAAATTGGCCATATGTAAGAATTCCTGACAAGTTTATCATTTATCTTGGCTAGAACTTGATCAAATAATCTTGGATATAAATTTAGTATTTTCCTTTCACATGCACACATCTTCCATAGTAAAACATGCAATCTCATAACATGACCAATACCAACAATTAGCATGAAACTTGGTGAAATAACCAAAACTATAAAAGTTGCAAGGAAACCTAGCTAAAGTGCCATGGCAAGAGAGTGTCTTCTTTGCTACTTTTCCTCTCTTCTCCCATCTCAAGGTCACCTGTAGACATGGAGGCTGCTTGTCTATCTTGTCGAATATGGTTGTAGAGACTTGCAGGGATCTAGGGAGACTAGGTCTTCTTCATCTTTGCCACCATCTTCTCTACTTGGTTGAGCTGCCCTTGGTCCTGCCATTTCTTCTACTTATTACTAGACAAGCATGATTGAGGATGCTTCCTTTTCTTATTCTTATCGCTTAGTCTGTGACCATGATGCATCGTTAGTAGCTTGATCCATCAATTGCAAGGGGTTAGAAGACCGGATAGCTCCCTCAAAGGTTTTTCTAGCTCATGTTGGAGAAAGCATCCTCATCGCTAGAGCTAGATCGAGAGAAGGATGGATGAGCAAGTAGTAGCCCCTTATCCCATGTACTTTTCATGAAATGCTTTTATTTTGTCTATCGATTCATGTTGTGAGGTAGGGATGAAGCTACTCTTCCACCTTACGGTTGATCTACATCTCAACATAGAGTGGTTTTTAAAGACGTTTGGGATCGAGTTGTATCACTCCCCCTCAAGGGGTTCATCTCCCCAAAATTTTATTGTACCATGTGCATTCAAAAGGAGGGTATTTAAATTAAACTTTTCGAAAAAATTAGCAGGATTACAATAACAAACGGGGTTTTTTAATTCAACTTTAAGAAAAATTCACTTAGTTCATAAATAAAGGGGGTGCTTTATTGGGAGAAAACCTTTACCTGAGGGATTTTTTAAATAACCCTGAATGCACACAATGCATAGGGTTTCTTAATAGTGCACCCCCTATTTTAGTTGTGCCCCAATTCGTCTGACATCAGAAGTGCATCCGGGTCATATACCACTATTTCTAGACTGGGATGTCTTTGACTTAATGTGATTGTCCTAAACTTGCCCGATGTTGGTTCAAGACAAATGGTTCACGACAAACAGCAAGCAGTTTCTGACATAAATTGTGATTGAAATTGTGAAATTTAGAAATGAAAAGAAATATACTCATTATTGTCTAATATGTGAACTTGAGACTGTCATCAAGCTAAACCAGCTCAGTGGTTGAAATTGTGACAGTGTTCTAAACCATCCTGGTGGTTGAAATTGTGACAGTGTCCGAAATGTATCCTAAACCAACACGGTGGTTGACTATCCTAACCGTGTCCTAAACCAACCCGGTGGTTGGCTGTCCTAAACGTGTCCCAAACCAGCCTAGTGATTGAAATTGTGACTGTCCTAAACCAGCTCGATAGTTAAAATTATGACTGTCCTAAACTAGCACGGTGGTTGAAAATCATTTTGCTTCATTATATACTTTAATTGGACTATGTTTTGTCTTGTTTTAGTAGTGCAAAAAAGGGGCTCACTATTCTATTGTTCCTGCATGTTGGGTCGGCAGAGACAGAGTTGTATCTCAAGTTTATGGATCAAAATTCAGATATTTCAATTAGGCAAAGGAGCTTTGAGCATTGTAAGGCCTGGTACGTTAAGAAACCCAAAGACAGGAATGTTTGTTGGTGCAAAAAACACATAGACTTTGACCTGGCCTGTCAAGCTATGAATGACTTGAGATCTAGTTGTGTTGGAGCATTGCTCCATGGGGATCGATGCCCATGCCTCCCCGATGAATGTGCAGTCTGTAGGTCACCTGAGTCCTCATCATGTGTTGCAAGGGAGGGTAGCCTAACGTCTCTATGGGAGCCAATGGTTTGTGTCCAAAGGAAGATTGTGAGTGGCATCACATTGAATGCATTCATGGCACATGCAAGCATTGTAGTTTGAAGCTGAAGAAGAAGACATTCAATGTTTGTCCAAATGAAATGAGGGAAGACAACCATGTTGCTCTAAAATGGAGGAGATTTGAAAATGTCAATGTTGAAGGATCCAGCACGTGGTTCAATCCATCCCAAAATATGTGCTTCACAATTTCATAGCCAGCTAGCAGGATAAGCAATTCAGGATGTGCCTTGCCAAATTTCCCCATGACACTATTGTCTCTATCATGGATTTTGCTGAAAATGATTCATTTCAAGAATAAGATGAGATACAAAGTGCTCACTGGTACGACAAGCAAATAACAATTCTTATGCATATCATGTATAATCATTTGCTTGATTCTTCCATGCCTGATACCAATCTACTTGCTAACTCATAGGAGTCCAGGTCAGTGCAACACACATATCATTTCTACATTTCAGATGATAGGAAACATGACATCTTGTTTGTGCAGCATGCTTTTCTACTGCATTGGGAATGGTTGAAAAAGAAAAATCCCCATGTAGAAAGTATAAGACAATATTGCGTGTGGTCAGATGGTGCTGCCTCTCAATTTAAATCAGCCCATCGATTCTACTCCATCTCAAGGTTCAAATCCCTGACCAATCTAGACATGATGTGGAATTCCTTGTTAGAGCTATATATATAGCTTGCCCTAACTTGAACTAGGTCTCACCTATATATGTGTAACTAGTGATCGATATGAATCAGTCTTTCGGAGTCTATTTGGTGTGTCTATCGTCTCTTCTTCTTCTCTCTCAACATGGTATCAGAGCTACAAAGGTGTTGCTATTGTATGCTCACTGTAATAAAGAAAGACACAAAGTATTAGTTGTTGATTTGATTACATAGCTCTTTCAGTATCTCATCACTTATTTTCTCTTGTCGATTTTGACATGTCTAAGTTGATGTGGTTTTTTGGAGATCTTCTGGTGTGAATTTGAGAAGGTTATTGGTGGAAAATGGATCATAGATCGATTTGCAGAGCATAGCTCTCGTCGTGCTCTTCGTTCTGAGCACAAATGCCCTAATTGGACTTTGGAGCAAAAGTTATGTCAATTTTCGTGCCGACTACTTTTTTCTTGGTTTCGTGATCGGCACGCTCGTACTCCTTTTCGCCAAGAATCTCGTGGCTTCGTGATAAACGTATTGGTTTTCTGATCGGCATGATCGTAGTGCTTTTTGCCAAAAATATCTCCGTTTTGTGATCGACAAGTTCTTCTTTTCTCTAAAAAGATCGTGGTTTCATGATCAACAAGCTCAAAGCACTTTCTTGGCATGTAAGCTATTTCTAGTATACTCCCGTCTCACATTCTATCCTTTTTTGGCGTATCTCGAGTTCTAGATTTTCAAAGCGACCATTGTGTTCTCGATCATTGATCTGAGCTCTGACAAATGTGTTCTCACGAAGTATGATGGCAATGTCTATAATCGTCAACAGCTTTCCTTCTGGCCAACGATCTATTCCTTTGTTTCAAGGACAAGGTTTTCTTAGTTGGAAAGTGAATATGCTATTGACACTCGAAGGTGATAATCTTTTAAATCTTGTTCTTGGTGATCTCGTTTGTCCATCCCAACCTGTTGATGCAACTTAGACTCAAGGCCCTCTCTTTGAGCAATGGAGATTTGACTCTACTGATTGGCATTCTTGTGATAAAGCAGCTCATCGGTATATTTTATCTGCTCTACATGATTCTCTTATGCTGGATGTATTTGCCCTTCCTTCTTCTCATGCAATATGGGAATATCTCATTGCTACTTTTGAGAAGAAATCTATCACAGAGATTCTTTACCTTCGTAATCTTTTGAGCACTCCGTACAAAGTTGGAGCTCCTATGACAACTCTCATTCAAGAATATCATGAATCAACTTGCTACTGTTGGTGCACCTGTTCCACAAAATCAATTGGTGAACTATCTTCTCGACACAGTCCAGGATCCATTATATTATAATATTATTACCATCATTTCCAACAAAAACGAGATTGATTTTGATCAAACTTGTATTTCTTTGATTGAGTATGCTCAATGACTCGAGCGTCGTAAAGACCCTCATGAATCTATCATGAGATAACAACGGATGATGCAGATTTAGAGACAGCTTGTGTTGCTCGTAAGCATCCTTTCTCCAAATATGGACGTGGTGTTCATTCATATAGAGGTGTCAATTCTTCTCGTCTCAAATATCCTGAGAAACATTGTTCTTACTGTGATAAGCATGGTCATGTTATCTCTGATTGTTGGGCTTGGCAATATGATGAGGAACATGGTGTTATCACTAAGCAACCCTGCTTATCCAATAATTCTCCTTGCGAATATTGTGGTAGAAATCATCCATCCTTTTGGTGTTACAAGAGGTGTTATAATCGCGAACGTACTTAAGCATATGCTACTCAACAACAAGATGCCCATACGCATCAAGAGGCAAATCATATTTGTTATAATGTCTCTCCTTATGGTGGGTCAAAAGGTCAAAAGGAAAGGGATCTTCTTTTGTTGAAGTTGAAAAATTTGGCTCTAATACACAAGGATTAAGAACTTCCATGGGTTCACATGGATTGAGAGCACCTTCTCTTTCAGGCCATCATGGATTGAGTGCACCCCCAAGTGGGCATGGTTTGAGCGCCCCCCCAAGTGGGCATGGTTTGAGTGCATCGCTCTTGAAAAAATGACGTCTATTGGATGCAAGTGCGTTTCCTCTGGAGTCTTATAAGGATGTTGTCGAGGAGACTCCATCTATTGCACAAGGGAAAAAATAGAGTAAACCGGGATCAAAGGCTCCAAGGAGATTATAGCCATTAGATATCATTGAGAAATCCCAACCAGTGGTGAGCTGCAAGTACCAGGAGCTGACATTGGATATGGCACCTCAGATACACAACAAAATAGAGTCTGAGCAAAGGTACAATGAGATAACCTTATGGATCAACAAACTTTCTTCTTGTACATTGATCATGTTATCAAACCTCCTATTGATCCTAGGACTGGCCTTCGGCCATTGGAGGTGCGAAAAATACATCCTTTCCATATTGAGAATTTGAAGTCATGAATGAAGGACAATCTGCATGCACAAGTTGTAAACTACATTGTGCTTGTGGATCCAAAAGATTGTCCAGACAAGGCATCTTTTGATCATCGAAAAGCAAATGATTATAACTACTTTGTTCTTGGAGGCTCTGTGAAGATGGTGGGAGAGAAGGAAGGAGTCTCACTTGTGGCTTTCTCACATACACAATGGGGGAATACACACAAAGGTGGAGGCTAAAAACAGTTTTCCTCTTCTTAGTTGTGTATGCCAAAAGAACTCTAGTACAAAGAAATAAAAGAACCCTATATGTGGGTCTCAAACCAAACTCAGCTAACTAAGGTGGCATACTAACTGAGCCACAAACTAAAGTACATAAGGATAGCTGTCATCCACTGGCAGCTATTATTCATGGGCGGTGTACCAACCGCATCTGTAGCTAACAAGTCAGTGACATAAATGCACAATGGTCACCCTAGCATATCACGAGTGGAGCTCGATATCTCAACACTCCCCCTCGAGCTCAATCCCAATTCCTGCACACCAAGCAGGTCTCTAAACTTGCGCAGCTTCTCTGTGCCCAAATGCCTTTGTGAATATGTCAGCTACCTAATCCTCTGTGCTGACATAAACTAGATCAATAAGACTTAGTAAAACCTGCTCCCGCACATAGTGATAATGCACCTCAATGTGCTTTATTCTAGCATGATAGAATGGGTTATTTGCCAAGTGTATACTGCTCATGTTGTCACAATAAAGGACAACTGGCCCATCTGTAGATTGATGCACATCATAAAGTAGCTTATGCAACCAAGCTACCTCACATGCAGCCATTGTTGCACCCTTATACTCAGCCTCTGTGCTCAACAAGGCAACTGTAGCCTGTTTCTTGCTGCTCCAAGTGACTGTAGCACTCCCAAAAGAGAACACATCTCCACTAGTAGATCATCTATCAGAAATACAACCAGCCCAATCAGCATCAGTGTATCCATGCAACTGTATTTGAACCCCAGTCTCATAAAATAGTCCTTACTGCAATGTGGAGTTCACATACCTAAGTATGCGTCTAGCCGCATCCAAATGCGGTTTCCTTGGAGCCTGCATAAACTGACTTACCAATCCAACAACATAGCTCAAATTTGGCATGGTAATAGTCATATAGATCAAACTTCCTACTATGCGTCTGTACATAGTAGGGTCTTCCAGAAGCTCACCTGCATTTGTGCTTAGCTTCACATTCTGCTCTAAAGGAACGGAAATAGGCTTACAGCCTGTCATCCCATATTTGGACAGCATGTCCAATCCATACTGCCTCTGCAAGAGCCGTATCCCACTTGGTGATCTAATCACCTCAATGCCCAAGAAATAACGCAGCTCTCCCAAATCCTTCATCTCAAACTTATGCTTCAATAGCATTTTCACATGAAGGATATCTTCATCACTATCACCTGTGATGATCCAATCATCAACATAAATGACAAGCAACATAATACCTTTTTCTATTTTACTCACATAAAGTGAGAAATCTGCCTTGGAAATCTAAAAGCCAATAGTGACAAAATTCTATCCTCTCTTGTCAGACCATGCTCTAGATGCTTGCTTCAAGCCATACAAGGATTTCTTCAACTTGCAAACAAACTCAGGATGAATAGCATGAACATAACCTGGTGGCTGCTCCATAAAGACCTCTTCTTGCAAATCACCATGCAAGAAGGCATTCTTTACATCCATCTAATGTAAAGGCCATCCCTTTGATGCAGCCATAGCAATGACTGCTCTTACGGTTGCCATCCTTGCAACCGGACTGAATGTTTCTTCATAATCAATGCCATATGTCTGTGCATACCCCTTGACAACTAATCTTGCCTTGTATCTGTTCACAGAACCATCTGCATTGTGCTTCACCTTATAAACCCACTTACAGCCAATTGCATTCTTGTCTTTAGGCAAAGGAACCAATTCCCATGTAGCATTTGCTTCCAAGGCATCCATTTCTTCATCCATGGCTTTCTCCCATTTTTCTTTTCCCATGGCTTGCTCAAAAGAAGTGGGTTCTGGTTCCTGTATCACTTTGACCATATAGGCATAGTGAATGGCTATAAATCCATCATATTTCAGCCTATCCACAGGATACCTAGCTCTAGTAGACCTGCACAAAATAGGCTCACTTGCAGGTGCTCTCAAAACATCCCTGGTCTTCCTTACTCCAGGTGTAACAACAGAAG
Source organism: Dipteris shenzhenensis (assembly GCF_047967505.1). Taxonomy (NCBI): domain Eukaryota; kingdom Viridiplantae; phylum Streptophyta; class Polypodiopsida; order Gleicheniales; family Dipteridaceae; genus Dipteris; species Dipteris shenzhenensis. The sequence goes on from NC_141604.1 coordinate 26,090,216, forward strand.
GAATACCCAACTCATCATCAATGCTCTGTTCTGAGCCACTGGATTCACCATCCACATAAGACTGACTTGCATTCACATCAAACATGGGCTGATCTACCTTCTCTTTTCCTTTTCGTGATACCTGCAACCACTATCTACATTGCTTTGAGGAGATTCTCCTGATCTCAATCTGCCTGTCCATGGCAAAGCATGTGAACCACTGCTAGAGGACACTGCAAGTCCACTAATATTTTGTGATTACTATTGTGAATTATGTGCAGCATTACCATTTTGTGCATCTACATCATCAATCACATTTACTGGTTTATACCAGCTCCTCATGTCATAAAAAACAACATCTCTGCTCACTATAAACTTATGAGTAGAAGGGTTATAGCATCTATACCCTTTCTGCTGCAGAGAATAACCAATAAAGATGCACTTCTCAGCTTTTGGATCCAACTTGGACTTTGACTTTTCTGGCACATGAACATAGGCAATGCAACCAAAAATTTTCAAATGAGAAATATTTGGCTTCCTACCAGTATACATCTCCTCTGGCATCATGCCATGTATTGCTGCAGTGGGAGTCCTTTTCATTACGTAAACTACTATAGCATTCAACATTGTTGTTTGCATTTTGGCCTCTCTGCCATCCACCACGACCTCTTTGGCTCCCCCTGCCTCTAGATTTACCACGTCCTCCTCCATAGGATTGGTTTTCTTGAGTTTGGTGCATATTCTGATCAGCCTACTCTTCCTCTGCCTCTACCTCTTCTAGCATTTGAGTAGAAGAAAGTTTCTTTTGAAGTTCCTCCTGAAGAAGATGCACCACCATTTCTCTGCTCTTCAGGAATTAGAAGAGCAAACAACTCCTCAAAATCAAGAAATTTTTCACAGACGGCAATTGATGTCCGGAACTGTGCATAATCCTTTCCTAGACCATTCAAGGTCACAGAATCTAAATCATCATCTTCCACTGGCGACCCAATGGAAGCAAGTGCATCTGCAATTTTCTTCACCTTCATGTGGTAGTCGACATTGATGCTCATAGTTTCTCTCTGCACATTGTGCAACTCCTGCTTGAGCTGCTTTTCCTAGCTTGCATATTTGTGCTATACATTTTTTCCAAAATATCCCATGCCTCCTTTGGCATACTTGCATCCTGAATATGCACAGTCATAGAATCTGAAATACTGATAGACAGCTAGTACATAACTTTTCTGGCTCTCTCATGCCATCCTTTAAATGCCTGCATTTCCTATTGATTGGGAACATTAGGAAGAACTGGTTCTTCTTCATTTCCTGTAATGAACTCCCAATATCCTTTTCCCATAAGGAAATTCGTCATTCTAAACTTCCATGCTTGGAAGTTGTTCTTGTCAAGCTTTTCAGTGACAATCTGTGAAAGAGAATTAGACACCATTACAGAACACTGTAAAATATTCTGTCACTGCAAAAAACACAACTGCTGCCTCACAAGGGCAAATCTGCAAAACTGACGAAAGTGGTATTTAACCACACAGTCACTTCCTAGTGATGATTTTGCATGAACAGGCAATAAGGATGATTTTGTAACTCCCAATATCTCTGTGCATAGGCATACGATGCAATTTCTATGGCAACTTTTCACCGACCTACGGAGCAGTGGTCGTACAACAAAAACAGGGTCTTTTTCTCAGTGCTTGCGAAGAACTTCCTCCTCCAAAACGGGGCCGTGAAATGACCTCGAATCAGAAAAATAAAGTCACTAGGGGCTTTGTCCATATCCCGCAGCATATACTGCCCTCTTGCCACACCGCAAAGGGCATCTCATCTCAATCTAAGACAATGCACTCTTGCACTTTCCAGCTGTGCTACCTGCAGAGATTTGCTCCCAAACTCGAAAAAGAAAAGCAACACTAGTCCTCTTACCAGGACACCACGAACTTGGTTTGCTTTCTTGAGCTCCTTACCACGAACCAGGCTTTGATACCATGTGAAGATAGTGGGAGAGAAGGAAGGAGTCTCACTTATGGCTTTCTCACATACACAATGGGGGAATACACACAAAGGTGGAGGCTAAAAATAGTTTTCCTCTTCTTAGTTGTGTAAGCCAAAAGAACTCTAGTACAAAGAAATAGAAGAACCCTATATGTGGGTCTCAAACCAAACTCAGCTAACTCAGGTGGCATACTAACTGAGCCACGAACTAGAGTACATAAGGATAGTTGTCATCCAGCTATTATTCATGGGCGGTGTACCAACCGCATCTGCAGCTAACAAGTCGGTGACATAAATGCACAACGGTCACCCTGGCATATCACGAGTGGAGCTCGATATCTCAACAGGCTCCCATTCAGCAGAGGCAAAAAGGCAGTTGAATATTGAGTTTCCACGCAACTCTCATTACAAGACATGTAATTGTACAGTTTATGCTGGTTTGACTGATTCGGAGGCAAACTTACTAGCTTTTGATCACAATAATGACAATGAGTATAGGAAGTCCGTGTCTTAAATAGAACAGGTTCATTTCTATCACAATGAGTTCATTTAATGAAACTCAATGAGGATCGTTCTTTGATCACTCCAGAATTTCGCTTGTCTTTGTTGAATGAGACTGGGATTTCCATAACAATTAAAGATCCGTCAAGGCCAAGTGATAGCTTCAGATCATGGGAATGGATGTTTCAAGTTGCATTTCCTAGTGGAGAAGTTTGGGATTTGGTAAATGCAATTTTTCAAAGTGGGAGAATTTTGAAATCAAAGGGCATGAAAAACTTATACCTAAAGAAGTCAAGAAAGAAACATAGACATTGAAGGAATTACCTGAAGAAATTCGAGCCATAGCATGGAAGAGCATGCATGGAATTAAAGATGAGATTCTAATTAAGTCTGTGCTTGGCAGAGTGGTGTCTAGGGATCTCTCTTTGGATGAAATGGGCAATGAATTTGATGAGTAAGTAAACTTCTCTCCTTTGCATCATGTCTCTCCTTGACTTTACATTAATCTCTTTACAAATAGTGTTTCAATAGACTTTGTTTCAACTATGAAAGTGAGAAGAAATTTACATGTGTTTTCAATGTAGGCATAAAATATTCATGAGAATGCAAGAAGAAATGATCTGGCAATTGAATATGTTAGATTGGGATGCTGTTTGGGAGGAGTATCTAGAGAGTAGCAGGATGGAGAGCTTGGCTCTATATTTCAATGTATTCAAAAGCATGGTATGTCAAATTTTGTTAGATATCAATGCTCCACTCTCGTGTCATTATGCAGGAACCAGCTAACTCTACTTGTAAGCCCCCCATATGAGGAGAAGGCATTTGAGTAGCTCGATTATTCGGTAGGTCTTGGTTTGGACACCAGATGGGGGCCATGTGTGGCCTGATGGCTAGAAGGAGTTGGCACACTGCCAACTAGGCTACATGCAAGTGCGGGAAGGCATCCCATGATTGACCGCACTGAGGGTAGATAGAGCTTTTCCCAGGGTAGCCCACTCTTGGGTTGCAGGGCCCATTTAGAGCCCCAGATGGTCTTGGATGGCTATGGGCCGAACGGTGTTCGTAGGTCAGTTGCTCTATTTTATGCCACGGTTCTATCGTGTGGTCGATGGCCTATTTCGGGACCGACCCCCAGTCGACCGTTTTGGGTAGACTAGGTCGGTCACCAAATTGGGTCTAACCGACTATGACTAGTGGCTATATAAGAGAAAGCCCGTGAAGCCCATTTCATCATCACTGGCTACCGCGACCCTGATTCATTAGCATCCAGCCTCTTTCCTCTACTGTTTCTAGCTTGCCATCGAAGCTTCTTTCACATGAGCGCATGGTTGGGAGGCAGCGCCATCTATTGTATCAGTTCTATAGTAATGAAATTTTTGATTCTCCATACTATCTATTTTCTCTCTTGCGTACGAGATCCTGTTATCTATTGAGCACAGACGTTGTATTGTTTTCTTACATGGTATCAGAGCTTGGACTCTAGCAAGAAGATTTGGTAGTGTGTTTCTATTTGCGAGCACATTGTGAGAGATGGCCCAGCCCGCAAGACTGCGAATCCCACCATTCGGCGAAAGCGGGAAGTTGGACGGCTCTAACTATCCTCTTTGGAATTTCAAGATGAAGACCATCCTAAGCGCATATGACTTTGGGACACTGCTACTGGGGTGGACGTGAGGCCGATTGTGAGACCGGATCCAGCCAATGTAGGACAACAGATAGTAGCAACTGCGGATGAGATTCTCGCGTGGACAAGAAGAAATGCAGATGCACTGTGTTCTATTGTCTACAGTGTAAGTGATTCCATCATGGCGTTAATTCAACATGTCGCCACAATGGAGGAGGCGTGGACGGTCTTGAAAAATCAGTACGAGACCACGAATCAGATGCGGATTCAGAATCTGGAGACTCAACTCGCGAACGAGAAACTGTTGGAATCTGAAGCAACAGAGAAGTTCATCACTAGGGTGAAGAATCTGCGTGATCAGATGACTGTGATTGGCATCACCATCACTGTCGAGCATGAAGGTGCATATAGATTCTCCCACCAAAGTATGACACTCTTGTTACGGCACTGAATACGCAGAACAAAAATTCGCCCCTCAACTTTGAGGATTTCAATGCAATGCTTTTGGAGGAGGAAATGCATCAAAAGACAAGGACTGGAGAAGATTCGACTTTCTCAGCTAGATCAAAGAAAGGTAAGGGTAAGGACTCTAGTAACCCATCTTCTTCTGATGGTAAAAAGAGAAAGAAGATGATCAAGTGCTTCTATTGCAACAAGGCAGGGCACAAGCAGAATGAGTTTCAAAAGAAGATTACAGATGAGAAGAACGGAGTAAAGAAAGAGTCCAGCAACAGTGCACAGGTAGTACCAGTAGAGCTGTTCATAGCGATTGAGGAGATTTGCACGGAGGCAGTTCATGTACCTGCAGATGAACCTTGGATTATTGATAGTGGTGCAGCGTACCACATGACCAGTCAGAAGGATTGGTATACCTCTCTATAGCTGGTAGGAAATGACATCCTGGTAGCAATCAGCGATGATGTGAAATGTCCAGCAAAAGGAAAAGGTATGATTGCTCTCAAGTCAGATGGAGTTGTAAAACAGTTGTCCGATGTTCTTTATGTGCCAGACATCAAGAGGAACTTGTTGTCCGTTTCTGCGATCACGGATTGGGACCTCAAAGTTCACTTCGATAAGAATGGCACAGATTGTGGATCTTCAAGGGAAGGTCATTGGTAAATATACACGATGCAACAACATCTATGAACTCTCAGCTTTTAATGCTCAAGCCGATGTGAAGAACACTAAGCTGTGGCATGAGAGGTTTGGTCATCTAAACCTTAGTTCTTTGAAGGAGATGCATAAAAGTGGAATGATTGCATACCTACCAGAAATTACAGATCTGCCCGATGTATGTGAAGCTTGCATGATGGGCAAGCAGCATCGGCAACCCTTTCCTAAAGAGGCCAGTAGGGCAAATGCTCCTCTAGAGCTCGTTCACATGGATCTCTGCGAAAAGATGGAAACGGAAGCTTTGGGTGGTTCCTACTACATGACACTGATCGATGACTACAGTAGAAGGATATGGATATACTTCCTGAAGACTAAAGACGAGGCTTTTAGTAGGTTCAAGGAATGGCATGTAATGGTCGAGAAAGAATTGGGGTGAAAGGTGAAGAAGTTGAGATCAGACAGAGGTGGAGAGTTCACATCAATTGAATTCGAAAGTTACTGCAAAAGTCACGGGATCAAGAGGCAAAAACCCCAGCCACATACATCACAGCAAAATGGAGTAGCAGAATGCAAGATGCGTGTCATCTATGGAATGGAAAGGAGTATGATGAAAGGGAAAGATTTGCCAAAGACTTTCTGGGATGAAGCCTGTAACACTGCAGTTTACATTCTCAATCGTAGCTACACAAAGGCTATGAACGGGATGACTCCATTGCAGGCCTTTTCTGGTAAGAAACCTTCAGTTGCACATTTTAGAGTTTTTGGATGTGACTCTTTTGTGCGTGTCCTTGATGCTAACAGGACCAAATGGGAACTGAAGAACCAGAAGTGTATTTTTTTGGGCTATAGTGAAGAGGCAAAGGGTTACCGTCTCTATAACCCTATAACCAAGAAGGTAATAGTAAGTCACGATGTGGTCTTCTGAAAACAACCGCATCAATTGGAGGAGGATGCTTCCTTCACAATAGCACAAAGCAACTATAGACGCACTTGGTAGACGCGCAAAATAGCAGGCGCGTCTATAGGCATTGCTTCAGTAGAGGAATTACGGGCATGTCTAAAAGTGTGTCTAACAACTTGTCTATTTGCGCATGTATTAACACATCTATTTGCATGTTTAAACTGAGAAAATACGGGCCCATCTATCATTGATTTATCAGCATGTCTATTTGCGCATGTATTAACACGTCTATTTGCGCATCTAAACTGAGAAAATACTAGCCCGTCTAACATGGCATTTATCAGCGCGTCTATTTGCATGTATATTAGCACATTTATTTGCATGTTTACACTGGGAATTAGACATGTATTTAGACGTGTATATAGACACAAACTAGAGAATATAGAAAGTGAGATTTTGGTGTACATCATTGCTTTCCAAACATTGCCCATGATTACCAAAGCACATAATTTTAACAAAAACATCAATGCTTTTTTGCAAGCCCACATATACAAGAATTAAGTAAGGTGAGGAGAATGAGACAATATGTAAAATAGTTTTTCCAATATCAATGATCGGGCTATGGTTCAATCTCATCCTCAATGAGATCAATTCTTGCCAAACTATCTACTTCAAAATCCAAACAAGTGTTTAGATCTACAAATACATTCAACCCACTACTACTTGTGCTACTCATGTGCTCATCGAAATTAGCATCACCAATGGTAGGCTCGTCCTCATGGGTAATGGCCTCAATATCTGTATCTCCTATCTCATGATCATCCTCCTCTCTCGTATCACAGTCATCATCATGTCCATGGCCATGATCATCCTCCATACGCTCCATATTAGTAAATGTACTATACATCACTTTGGAACGTGGCATAATAGGTATGACATGCCACCATCTATTATTATCCACCATTGGTTGATAGACAACCTAATTCAAACACAAATACAATCATGTTATTTTTCTTGCATCAAATATTTAAAAGCGAGTATTTTTATATGTGTGCACAGTACCTGTTCACATTGTTGCGGTAGTACTAGTGTGTCCTTCCTACTTTGCCAAAACTTTGTGGAGTCAATAGTTACAAAGCCACTTGCATGGCATTTGATTGTTGCATTAGGGCCTCTTTCCACCACATTCTTAAACCACTTTACATCCAAAACATACACAAAGAAGCATCGAAAGTCAAGCTTAATAATATCTTGGATTATGCCACAATAATCATCCATGGCTTCATTGGCTCCCTCAAAGCTAGCAATGACACCGCAATCTTGTGTGTTTCTCTTATCATCAATCCGTTGTGTTCAAAAATGCTTGCCCTCACACCATATAGCATTGAACATAGTGCACTACACCAAGACAAAATCAATTAAATAAGCAATCTAAATTATTGAAAGCTCCTAACTTATGCATAAAATTCTATATACCGACCTTGCTCATGCATCTCCTAGCACACTCCCATTCTTCCATTGTGATATGCATCCCCTCGTCTTTCTCTGCTTTCTCCATTTCATCAAGTAGCCAATCCACATGAATATCCTTTGGAAGTGCTCTTAGATACTGAGGGTATGGCACACGAGATCTGTGGTGTGTACAAAAGAGGGCCCTTTCTTCTTGTCTTCCCTCCTTTGCATGCTCGTATCTTGTCACCCATCTTTTCACCACATCACTATTAGGCACGCAATAGAGGTTGATACTATTATGCAACTCCGTGTCTATTACTTTGTTGCATCCTTTCCCTTGAGGCATAATAGAGGTCATCCTTAGGTCTTTATCATCTCTCCATAGTCATGGGAGAGAGCTATCCACATCAACAAGAAACTCAGAATATATACAAGTGACTCTTGTACCAACCAACCCTCGGCCATGCTACCTTCGGGTCTTGCATTTTGTCTCATGAAGCCCTTCAAGGTCTTCATGAAGTACTCGAGGAAGAACAACCATCGTGCATGTATAGTACTGCATATAGCAATCTCATCCACCAAATGCACTACAAGATGTAGTTGGCTTGTGAGAATAGAACGTGGAAATGTCTCCTCCACTAAACAAACCACCTCCACTGACATAACTCAAGCATTTTGAAGCGTGGTGGGATCTATTTCCTTTGAGCTCACATACCTAGAAATGAAAAAGTACAGCATATTAGCAATATGCATTCAAACGTGCATGGAGCATTGATACGCATCATATTTTGTATCATATAAAGTACCTCACAAGCTCGCCCATCTTGTAAATATAATCTTTCATGTCCTTCGATGCACTACGTGAAATTTAAAAGGAAAAAGATATTATGCACATAAAATACTTACTTGGAGCATCTTGTGCCAATCATGAGATTTTAAGCCATATAATTTCTCTACACCTCTTTTCTTGCTCTTTGTAAAGGCTCCCTTCAAACACCTCATCCATCCAGTGGGAGTACGAATTATAGTAATAGCGTGCTTCACCATCGTCATCTCTAGCTTTGATAACATCCACAGTGCACGAGGTTAAAAAACATGCCCATTTGGTATCTCTTGTGGCCAAGCTTCACGCATCCTCCCTGTGGTACGTAGATCCTCCCTTATGCCTTCGGAATCTCGTGTCCCATTCAAATGCTCCTAAATGGTAGATGCCACATTCTTGAAGATATGCATGGGATCAAGCAGGTGATTGATCTTGAGGTGGGACCAATATGGTAAACGATAAAAGATGGAGTATCTAAACAAAATTTGGTGTTAGCGGGCAATCTTTACTTCCAGCCAATATAGCACACAATAGTTATAAACCCTTACCGGCTCATGCCAAGTGGTGGAGGAGTCGTGGAACTGTCCCAAATTCTCATCCAATCTCTCACTATGAGTGATTGTGGGAGGACTTCATTCCAAGGGGCAACATATCTAGGATGATCAGGTGGGAGAAATCGATGGTGATTCTCATAGATGACCTTATTCAATGCGTCTGCCCGTGAGGCAACTAGTGAAGGACCACAAGCAGGACATGCATGGTAACCCGATGTAGTGAGACCTGAACAATAGACGCAATTAAGAGTTGAAGGTGGGTTTAGGGTGCCACATCCTTTGCCTATTCATAATTAGAAGTGCAATGCTTACCTGAACACTCGCCATAGCCTGGGAAGTCATGCATCATCCACATCAAGACTCCTTTGTAGTTGAAGTCTTGTGACGAGGGAGGCCTGCTCACATCATGCACCTCGATACCTCTCCAAATTATCTCTAGCTCGTCAATCAAAGGCTCCAAATAAACATCAGGGTTTTTGACTTTATGTTTCCCTGGAATTAGAAGGGACAGCATAACATGTCCTTTCTTAATAGCCATAGAGGGTGGAAGATTATAATTTACCAATATCACTGACCATACACTGTAAGACGTGCTTTTGAGACCAAATGGGTTCACGCCGTCCATACCCAATCCAAGTCTCTAGCTCCTAGGTTCTTCCTTGACGCTTGGCCATGTGTCTTCAATATGCTTCCATGCAGGAGAGTTCGCAAGTGTTCTCCACTTGCCATCGGTGGGAGGAATGCCATGACATCAGCTCTGCAATAGACTTGCACTTGAACATATGTTGGATGCGAGGGATTATGGGAAAATGTCACTGAACCTTACGAGGCATGTTCAAAGTTTTGAGATCTGCTCTATATCTTGCCTCTCCACAAGTAGGACACTCTCTTGCATCCATATGTAGTCCACGAAACAAAACGCAATCGTTGACACATGCATGGATGCGCTTGTAATCTAATCCTCCAAGAGAGGTCACATGTTTCCTTGCCATATCTCTTGAGGTCGGTAATTTATTCTCCCTTGGAAGCATTTTACACAATAGCCTGCACGTGAAGACCATAAATGAGGAAAAGCATTTGAGTAATTGACCCACTAGCATAATTCACCATGTTTGTAAAATAGACTTTAAAGCTTACTTGAGTAATGCGTTCAAACTTGCATTGCTCCATCCATAGATGGTTTGCAAGTTTAGTAACTCAAGGGAGGCATGTAGAACAGAGAATGTGCACCCCTTAAACAGTGGAGTCGATGCTGTAGTAAAAAGATCATCGTGCTCCATGCTATCATCCCTCCCTTGATGGACATATAAATCCCACACCATATCATCAAACACCTCCTCCTCCACGGCTTCATGAGGTAATGGCGGAGGGCTACTATCACCATCACTCCATGCATTAGTAACAGTCCTTCCTGATGATCCCACCTCATATTGCTGATGCTTCACCTCCTCACGGCGAGCATAGGGCAACATATGCGGGTGTGGCACTGCATCCTGTATCAAATTTAAACGGGATCATAACTCAAACATATGAACACCCATAGGTATCTCAATCAACCTTAACTTACAAACCCTTACCATGTTTACGGTCGCATCCTATTCTCCATACTTTGAGATGTGATTGAGTGTAATCCTACATGGACGAAACATGTTTCCTTGACATCGATCACACATACATTTGATTTTTTGCTCCAACCACATTTCGCGATGGTGGATACGGAGGGATTCATCCTCACTGGAGCTACTTGTTGAAGATGAAGACATCCTACAAACAAAAAACCCAAAAAAATTTGCTCTTCTTCAAATATTTAATTTTAAACTCTGTGGCGCGTCTAAAGATGCATCTAAAAGCGTGTCTATTTGTTCTGTGGTGCGCGTCTAAAAGCGCGTCTGTCTGTTCTGTGGTGTGCATCTAAAAATGCAACTAAAACCGCGTATACCTATGTTTTTAGATGCGGCTTTTAGACCTGCTTTTAGCGCGCTCGCTTCACTTTTATTCACATTACTTATACTTCGCGCGGCTTGCTTGCTTCATTATTAGCAAATCCATAGTTTCGACACTTAAGAGGAAGGCAGCCACACTCACAACAACACAAAGCAACTATAGACGCGCTTGGTAGATGCGCAAAATAGCGGGCGCGTCTATAGGCATTGCTCTAGTAGAGAAATTACGGGCGCGTCTATAGGCGCGGCTAAACGCTCGTCTATTTACGCGTAAATCACCGCGTTTATTTGCGTGTTAGATCTGAGAAAATACGGGCCCGTCTAACATCCCATTTATTAGCACGTCTATTTGCACGTGTATTTGCGTGTTTATTTGCGCGTTTACACTGAGACTCAGACGCGCATTTAGACGCGTAAATAGACGCGCTCCAGAGAATACAGAAAGTGAGATTTTGGTGTACATCATTGCTTTCCAAACATTGCCCATGATTACCAAAGCACATAATTTTTTGCAAGCCCACATATATAAGAATTAAGGGAAATGAGGAGAATGAAACAATATGTAAAATAGTTTTGCCAATATCAATTGTGGGGCTACGGTTCACAATCTCATCCTCAATGAGATCAACCCTTGCCAAACTATCTACTTCAAAATCCAAACAAGTGTTTAGATCTACAAATACATTCAACCCACTACTACTTGTGCCACTCATGTGCTCATCGAAATCAAGATCTCCAATGGTAGGCTCGTCCTCACGGGTAATGCCGGCCTCAATATCTATATCTCCTATCTCATGATCATCCTCCTCTCTTGTATCACGGTCATCATCACGTCCATGGCCATGATCATCCTCCATACGCTCCATATTAGTAAATGTACTATACATCACTTTGGAACGTGGCATAATAGGTATGACATGCCACCATCTATTATTATCCACCATTGGTTGATAGACAACCTAATTCAAACACAAATACAATCATGTTACTTTTCTTGCATCAAATATTTAAAAGCGAGTATTTTTATATGTGTGCACAGTACCTGTTCACATTGTTGCGGTAGTACTAGTGTGTCCTTCCTACTTTGCCAAAACTTTGTGGAGTCAATAGTTACAAAGCCACTTGCATGGCGTTTGATTGTTGCATTAGGGCCTCTTTCCACCACGTCCTTAAACCACTTTACATCCAAAACATACACAAAGAAGCGTCGAAAGTCAAGCATAATAATATCTTGGATTATGCCACAATAATCATCCATGGCTCCATTGGCTCCCTCAAAGCTAGCAATGACACCGCAATCTTGTGTGTTTCTCTTATCATCAATCCGTTGTGTTCGAAAATGCTTGCCCTCACACCATATAGCATTGAACATAGTGCACTACACCAAGACAAAATCAATTAAATAAGCAATCTAAATTATTGAAAGCTCCTAACTTATCCATAAAATTCTATATACCGACCTTGCTCATGCATCCCCTAGCATACTCCCATTCTTCCATTGTGATATGCATCCCCTCATCTTTCTCTGCTTTCTCCATTTCATCAAGTAGCCAATCCACATGAATATCATTTGGAAGTGCTCTTAGATGCTGAGGGTATGGCACACGAGATTGTGGTGTATACGAAAGACGGCCCTTTCTTCTTGTCTTCTTGCATTTGCATCCTCGTATCTTGTCACCCATCTTTTCATCACATCACGATTAAGCATGCAAAAGAGGTTGATACTATTATGCAATTCTATGTCTATTACTTTGTTGCATCCTTTCCCTTGAGGCACAATAGAGGTCATCCTTAGGTCTTCATCATCTCTCCATAGTCGTGGGAGAGAGCTATCCACATCAACAAGAAACTCAGAAATATACTCGGGGGGGTCACTATGTATAAACCCTCTATATCACGTGCGTTCAAGGCCTATATTTAAAATCCCTTATCTGTAAATTTTTTCATTAATAAAATATACCCCTTTTCTATACAAATCTGCAAATTTTTTCCAAAACTATTTTAAATAGTCCGTTATGTATATTTATTTCTGTAAATTTTAGGAATAAAAAATATCCTTCTTTTGAACTCACGTGATAGGGTTACATATGATGAGTGACCCCCCCGAGGAAATATATACAAGTGACTCTTGTACCAACCAACCCTCGGCCATGCTACCTTCGGGTCTTGCATTTTGTCTCACGAAGCCCTTCAAGGTCTTCATGAAGCGCTCGAGGAAGAACAACCATCATGCATGTATAGTACCGCATATAGCAATCTCATCCAGTAAATGCACTATGAGATGTAGTTGGCTTGTGAGAATAGAACGTGGAAATGTCTCCTCCACTAAACAAACCGCCTCCACTGACATAACTTGAGCATTCTCAAGCGTGGTGGGATCTATTTCCTTTGAGCTCACATACCTCACAAGCTCACCCATCTTGTAAATACAATCTTTCACGTCCTTCGATGCACTACATAAAATGCTAGTAGGTAGCATGAACTGAACCCGCGAGGAGGTGGTTGATTAAAAGCTTATAGCTATTCACTCACAAATTTGAAGGGAAAAAGATATTATGCACATAAAATACTTACTTGGAGCATCTTGTGCCAATCATGAGATTTCAAGCCATATAATTGCTCTACACCTCTTTTATTGCTCTTTGTAAAGGCTCCCTTCAAACACCTCATGCATCCAGTGGGAGTACGAATTGTAGTAGTAGCACGCTTCACCGTCGCCATCTCTAGCTTTGATAACATCCACGGTGCATGATGTAAAAAAACACGCCCATTTGGTCTCTCTTGAGGCCAAGCTTCACGCATCCTCCCTGTGGTACGTAGATCCTCCCTTATGCCTGCCGAATCTCGTGTCCCATGCTCCCAAATGGTAGATGCCACATTCTTCAAGATATGCATGGGATCAAGCAGGTGATTGATCTTGAGGTGGGACCAATATGGTAAACGATAAAAGATGGAGTATCTAAACAAAATAAAGTCTAAACGTGCAATCTTTACTTTCAGCCAATATAGCCAATGTTTACTTCCAGCCAATAGTTACAAACCCTTACCGGCTCATGCCAAGTGGTGGAGGAGTCATGGAACCGTCCCAAATTCTCATCAAATCTCCCGTGGTGAGTGATTGTGGGAGGACTTCATTCCACCAAGGGGCAACATATCTAGGATGATCAGGTGGGAGAAATCGATGGTGATTCTCATAGATGACCTTATTCAATGCGTCTGCCCGTGAGGCAACTAGCGAAGGACCACAAACACGACATGCATGGTAACCCGATGTAGTGAGACCTGAACAATAGATGCAATTAAGAGCGGAAGGTGGGTTTAGGGTGCCACATCCTTTCCCTATTCATAATTAAAAATGCAATGCTTACCTGAACACTCGCCATAGCCTGGGAAGTCATGCATCGTCCACATCAAGACTGCTTTGCAGTTGAAGTCTCATGACGAGGGAGGCCTGCTCACATCATGCACCTCGATACCTCTCCAAAGTATCTCTAGCTCATCAATCAAAGGCTCCAAATAAACATCAAGGTTTTTGACTTTATGTTTCCCTGGAATTAGAAGGGACAGCATGACATGTCCTTTCTTAATAGCCATAGAGGGTGGAAGATTATAATTCACCAATACCACTGGTCATACACTATAAGATGTGCTTTTGAGACCAAATGGGTTCACACCGTCCATACGCAATCCAAGTCTCAAGCTCCTAGGTTCTTCCTTGAAGCTTGGCCATGTGTCTTCAATATGCTCCCACACAGGAGAGTCCACGGGAGTTCTCCACTTGCCATCAGTTGATCGATGGGAGGAATGCCATGACATGAGCTCTGCAATAGATTTGCACTTGAACATATGTTGGATGCGAGGGATTATGGGAAAATGTCGCAATACCTTACGAGGCACGTCCAAGGTTTTGAGATCTGCTCTATATCATGCCTCTCCACAAGTAGGACACTCTCTTGCATCCTTATGTAGTACACGAAACAAAACGCAATCGTTGACACATGCATGGATGCGCTTGTAATCTAATCCTCCAAGAGAGGTCACATGTTGCTTTGCCATATCTCTTGAGGTCGGTAGTTTATTCTCCCTTGGAAGCATTTTACACAATAGCCTGCACGTGAAGACCATAAATGAGGAAAATCATTCGAGTAATTGACCCACTAGCATAATTCACCATGTTTGCAAAATTGACTTTAAAGCTTACTTGAGTAATGCATTCAAACTTGCATTGCTCCATCCATAGATGGTTTGCAAGTTTAGTAACTCAAGGGAGGCACGTAGAATAGAGAATGTGCACCCCTCAAACAGTGGAGTTGATGCTGCGGTAAAAGATCATCCTACTCCATGCTATTATCCCTCCCTTGATGAACATATAAATCCTGCACCATATCATCAAACAGCTCCTCCTCCACGGCTTCATGAGGTAATGGCGATCACCATCACTCCATGCATCCGTAACGGTCCCTCCTGAATATCCCACCTCATATCGCCGACGCTTCGCCTCCTCACGATAGGCATAGGGTAACATATGCGGGTGTGGCACTGCATCCTGTATCAAATTAAAACGGGATCATAACTCAAACATATGAACATCCATAGGTATCTGAATCAACCTTAACTTACAAACCCTTACCCTGTTTATGGTCACATCCCATTCTCCATACTTTGAGATATGATTGAGTGTAATCCTACATGCACGATACATGTTTCCTCAACATCGATCACACAGACATTTGATTTTTTGCTCCAACCACATTTCCGATGGTGGATACGGAGGGATTCATCCTCATTGGAGCTACTTGTTGAAGATGAAGACATCCTACAAACAAATAACCCACCAAATTTTCTCTTCTTCAAATGTTTAATTCAAACTCTCTGGCGCGTCTATAGTTGCATCTAAAATCGCGTCTGACGGTGCATCTAAATGCATGTCTACTCTATGTATTTAGACATGCCTATAGACGCGCTATTAGACATGACTATAGATGCGGCTTTTAAACCTGCTTTTCGGTGCACCGCTCACTTTGCTTTTCTTTACAATACTTATACTTCACGCGACTTGCTTCCTTCTTTATTAGCAGATCCATAGTTTTGACGCTTAAGAGGGAGGCTCCCATACTTACTTCCAAGCTTACACTCAAGAGAAAGGCACCCACACTTACTTCTAAGCTTAAAGGAGAGGAGGACGAACAAGGAGGAGAAGCAACTTTGAAAAAGAGAGAAGAACCTTCCATACTTTTATCCAAGTAAGTCTTTTTGCAGTTGATCTTGTTTGGAAGTTTGCTCTCTTTAGATTTGTACTTTCTTGTATCTAAGAAGCGCATGATCTGGGTATCAATGTCACGTTTTTGTGTCGGGCGCAATGTCCTTTTCTACTTTTTAGAAATCCCGTCTGTTGGAGCGCGTCTAAAAACGCATCTACAAGCACGTCTAAACAACGCGCGTCTGGCTTGTTGCAGACACAGACAGAGGCGTCTATAGACGCTCTGTTGGACGCTCTGCTAGACGCTCCGTTAAACACGTCTATAGATGCGCAAATCAGACGGGTCTATAGACGCGCTCTGACAGTAAGCCTCTCTTTTCTTCCCCTTTCTTCTCAGCTCATCAGTAATAGATTTTTTTCCTTTTTTCCAGTTCAACATGTGGCCAGGAAGCGCTTCTAGCTCACCTGATCCCCGAGAATCTATTTGGAAGGACTTACATAACCTTTTAGGGCACCCTCCTAGTCCTGCAGAGTTATATGGGTATAGGATGGGTACTCTAAACACTCCCCAGGAGTCGGCACTACAGACTCTAAGCCACCCCACACCACCTGAGATCACCCCAGCGGAGTCAGCACAGCCGTCTTATGCCCCTTCTTATGCCCCTTCCCCCGTACTGTCTTATGCCCCTTCCCCCATGCCATCTTATGTCCCTTCTGCCATCCTGTCTTATGCCCCTTCCCCCATGCGGTCAGGAGGTCCTTCTATCTCGACGAGCCGTCGACGTACTCCTATGCCGTCGAGACTCGGTTCTCCAGATACGAGTGGTGAGCGTAGTCCCGTGCAGTCCCCAGCTACGAGTGGCCAGCATACGAGCTCGACACGACAGGGTAGCAGGCGTAGTAGCAGGGCGAGCAGTGGGGGATGCATGGCACAGTGCTTTGGGCCATGTGGCGGTGAGGAGGATGATGATTCAGATGATTTAGACGTGCCTCTGGGTGATGGTACGATTTATTATGACATCACTCAGACAGGAGGCATCTTGATGGATGCGCGGGTGAAGGACATCATGGCCTTCATGCGCTCTGTAATTGCTAACAATTACAGAGATTGCTTTATCCACTACAAAGACCACCCAAAGAGGTTGGCTGATGAGACCCTCGCTACTGTTTGCTCTAGGTATCCTAACCCCCCCAATCGCCAGTTCACAGATAAATGGGGGAAGTCAAAGATTGTTACGATACTTAGCAATAAAAGATCTTCGCTTAAGAGGCAGGCACTAGCGGAGCTTGCCAGGCTTGAGGCAGGTCAACCACCAAGGGGCCCGCCCCACACCGCTCACAAGCATGAGTGGAAGAAGGCAATGAAGTCAGCGAGGGAGGACCCCAGTCTGCAGCACGTGGAGGCACGGAGGATCCAGATGGAGGAATATGGAAGCACGCATTTTGGAGCAGGGGGTGTTGAATCATGGGAGGCCCAATTTGTAAGTATCGATCTCAAATTATATTGCTTATGTAGTTTATTAGGAGGTTGGTTGTTTCTTTGTACTAATCCCTCCGCAAAGTGTGTCGCGGTCATGCAGCTTGAGATCGTGGGCATCTAGATACCCTACTCCAATGGAGACAACCTACCACCGCCACCATTGCAGAGGAGATACATGGAGGCACTTCTATGATGACGGGTTGATTACTGAGGAGCAGTATACTCGAGCTATTGGAGCGGCCCCCCAGGTATTTGAAAGTAAATAAATAATGCCAAAATTATAAGTAAAGATTTGATTTTTCATACATTGATATATGTTGTCCCTTGTTTACAGGCCTATGCACAAGACGACGAGGAAGACGAGGAAGGAGGCGCAGAAGGGAGCGTAGAAGGGAGTGCAGAAGGGAGCATGGAAGGCAGCGAGGATTAGTCGTAGAAGTAGTGCTAGCTACTCTTTTTTGTACTTAAAGCCACTGGCTTGGCTTCGTGCCTCTTGTATATAGACTCCTCTTATTTTTTGTACTTGAAGCCACATGACGTGGCTTAGCTTCCTTATTTTTTGTACTTGAAGCCACATGACGTGGCTTAGCTTCGTGCTATATGTATATACAAGCACTTTTTGAGCTTTCAATTTTATTACGTTTTGGAGTTGTAATGTTTTATTTGGAATTGTAATTAAAATGCGGTTGGCTGTAAGAATTGAATTACACAATGTGGATATGGGATTCTTGTAACTATATAGCATACACAACATACACAGTATTCTGTAAAATTTTTTTAAAAAAAAGCGCGTCTATCAGTGCGTTTAAAAACGTGTTTATATTCGCGTCTGTCTATTCGACTTGCGTCTATATGTGCGTCTATAAACACGTTTATAAGCGTGTCTATTTATGCATCTAACTGCGCGTCTATACGCACGTGTGTCTGATATATAGATGCGCAATTAGACGCGGGTCTTCAGACACGAATATAGACGCACCCGTAAGTTTTTTATTTAGTTCATGAAATGCGTCTGTGCACGCGTCTATGGGTGCTTTGTCTTGCTGTGACTTACTTCCAAGCTTACACTTAAGAAGAAGGCACCCACACTTACTTCCAAGCTTAAAGGAGAGGAGGGCGAACAAGGAGGAGAAGCAACTTTGAAAAAGGGGAAGAATCTTCCATACCTCTATCCAAGGTAAGTCTTTTTGCAATTGATCTTTTTTGGAAGTTTACTCTCTTTGGATTTGTACTTTCTCGTATCCAAAAAATGCATGATTTGGGTATGTGTTACGTTGGTGTATCGGGCGCATGTCCTTTTCTACTTTTTAGAAAAGTCCGTCTGTCGGAGCGCGTCTATAGGCACGTCTCAGAGCGCGTCTAAAACCGCATCTACAGGCGCATCTAAATGCGCATCTAGCCTGTTAGCAGACACAAACAGTCGCGTCTATAGACGCACTGTTATATGCGAAAATAGATGCGCTAATCAGACGCGTCTATAGACATGCTCCGATAGTAATCCTCTCTTCCCTTCCCCTTTCTTCTCAGCTCATCAGTAATAGTTTTTTTTTCTTTTTTTCAGTTCATCATGTGGCCAGGAAGCGCTTCGAGCTCACCTGATCCCTGGGATTCTATTTTTAGGGACTTATATAACCTTTTAGGGCACCCTCCTAGTCCTGTAGAGTTATACGGGTATATGACGGGTACTCTAAACACCCCCCAAGAGTCGGCACTACAGACTCCAGGAGTCGGCCCAGTCAGCTACACAGCGTAGGCCCATCTCCCATGTCGTCTTATGACCCTTCCCCCATGCCGTCTTATGCCCCTTCTTCCATGCCATCTTATGCCCCTTCCCCCATGCCATCAGGAGGTCCTTCTATCTCGCAGAGCCATCGGTGTACTCCTGTGCAGTCGAGACTCGGTTCTCTAGCTACGAGTGGTCAGCATAGTCTCGTGCAGTCTCCAGCTATGAGTGGCTAGCGTACTAGCTCGACACGACACGGTAGCAGGCGTAGTAGCAGGGAGAGTGGTGGGTGATGCATGGCATAGTGCTTTGGGAGGGGTGGCGGTGGGGACGATGATGATTTAGATCATTTAGACGTGCCTCCGGGTGACGGTACGATATTCTATGACATCACTCAGACAGGAGGCATCTTGATGGATGCGTGGGGGAAGGACATCATGGGCTTCATGCACTCTATAATTGCTAACAATTACAGAGATTGCTTTATCCACTTCAAAGACCAGCCAAAGAGGTTGCCTGATGAGACACTCGCTGCTGTTCACTCTAGGTATCCTAACCCCCCCAATAGCCAGTTCACAGATAAATGGGCCAAGTCAAA
This sequence comes from Dipteris shenzhenensis, assembly GCF_047967505.1. NCBI lineage: Eukaryota > Viridiplantae > Streptophyta > Polypodiopsida > Gleicheniales > Dipteridaceae > Dipteris > Dipteris shenzhenensis. The sequence goes on from NC_141604.1 coordinate 26,110,090, forward strand.
GATTGTTACAATACTTGGCAATAAAAGATCTTCGCTTAAGAGGCAGGCACTAGCGGAGCTTGCCAGGCTCAAGGGAGGTCAACCACCAAGGGGCCCGCCCCACACCGCTCACAAGTGTGAGTGGAAGAAAGCAATGAAGTCAGCAAGGGAGGACCCCAGTCCTGCAGCACGTGGAGGCACGAAGGATCCAGATGGAGCAATATGGAAGCGCACATTTTGGAGCAGGGGGTGTTGAATCATGGGAGGCCCAATTTGTAAGTATCGATCTCAAATTATATTGCTTATGTAGTTTATTAGGAGGTTGTTTCTTTGTACTAATGCCTACACAAATTGTGTCGTCTTGCAACTTGAGATCGTGGGTAGATACTCTACTCCTGTCGAGACAGCCTACCACTACCACCATCGCAAAGGAGATACATGGAGGCACTTCTATGATGACGGGTTGATTACTGAGGAGCTGTATATCCGGGCTACTGGAGCAGTCCCCGAGGTATTTGAAAGTAATTAAATAATGTCAATATTATAAGTAAAGATTTGATTTTTCATACATTGATATATGTTGTCCCTTGTTTACAGGCTTGTGCACAAGATGACAAGGAAGAAGACGAGGAAGGAGGCGCAGAAGGGAGCGCAGAAGGGAGCATAGAAGGCAGCGAGGATTAGTCGTAGAAGTAGTGCTAGCTACTCTTTTTTGTACTTAAAGCCACTGGCCTGGCTTCGTGCCTCTTGTATATACACTCCTCTTATTTTTTGTACTTGAAGCCACATGACGTGTGGCTTAGCTTCCTTATTTTTTGTACTTGAAGCCACATGACGTGGCTTAGCTTCGTTCTATATGTACATACAAGCACTTTTTTAGCTTTCAATTTTATTGCGTTTTGGAGTTGTAATGTTTTATTTGGAATTGTAATTAAAATGCGGTTGGCTGTAAGAATTGAATTACATAATGTGGAAATGGGATTCTTGTAACTATATAGCATACACAACATACACAACATTCTGTAAATTTAAAAAAATATATTATAAAGCGCGTCTATCACTGCGTCTATAAACGTTCTATACATGCGCCTGTCTGTTCGACAAGCGTCTATTTTTGCATCTATAAATGCGTTTATAAGAGTGTCTATTTAAGCATCTAAATGCACGTCTATACGCGCGTGTGTCTGCTATATAGACGCACTGTTAGACGCGGGTCTCTAGACACGAGAATAGACGTGAAAATAGACGCACCCGTAAGTTTTTTATTTAGTTCAGTAAACGCGTCTGTGTGCACGTCTATGGGTGCTTTGTCTTGTTGTGCTTCCTAAACAACCAGTACTTGGATATCCATCTAGTACAACCACCAACAGCAGACCAAACTCCCCCAATGGTGCTTGGGAGGATTGAAGATAAAGAAGAGGAAGAAGAGCCTGCAGCTCGGGGGGGTCACTATGTCTAAACCCTCTATATACGTGCGTTCAAGGCCTATATTTAAAATCCCTTATCTGTAAATTTTTTCATTGATAAAATGTACCCCTTTTCTATACAAATCTGTAATTTTTTTCCAAAACTATTTTAAAAAGTCCCTTATGTATATTTATTTCTGTAAATTTTAGGAATAAAAAATATCCTTCTTTTGAACTCACGTGATAGGGTTACATATGATGAGTGACCCCCCCGAGGCCTGCAGAACCACAATGGCAACGGCCATTCCCAAAGTGGGTAAAGCAGCTTTTGGATGGCAGAGAATCTCCGGCCATTGAGGAGGAACCATCCGAACACCGCTGGTCCAAGAGATTAGAGGAGCAAAGAAGGGCGCAGGAACACTTGGTCAACTACGCTTTGATGACAGAGGTGATCTGTGCTGATGAACAAAAGTGTCTTGAAGAGGCACAGGGTGATGATAGGTGGATGGAGGCTATGCAGTTAGAGTATGGCTCCATAATGAAGAACAACACTTGGGACCTTATGGATCGACTACTAAAACACAAGGTAATCGGCACCAAGTGGGTATACAAGACCAACTATAAGTCCGACGGCACGTTGGATAAGTACAAGGCTCGGCTCATGGCAAAAGGATTCCCACAAGTACATGGTTTTGATTATCAAGATACTTTTGCTCCCACAGCTCAACTAACCACAATTCGTAGTGTTCTAGCTTTAGCTGCCCAGGGAAGTTGGCCCGTGTTTTAGATGGATGTAAAATCTGCCTTTTTGAATGGAGATCTCAAGGAGGAGGTATACGTGGAACAACCACCAGGTTTTTTATCCCCGGTTCAGAAGGTAAATTGTGTAAACTGAAGAAGGCACTTTACGGGCTGAAATAGGCCCCACGAGCGTGGTACCAGCAAACTGATGCCTACTTTCTATAAAACGGGTTCAGGAGGAGCCCATCTGATGCAAATTTGTATATCTTCAGAGAAGGAGGCAAGTGTAGGATCGTGGTCCTTTATGTGGATGACCTTGTCATAACAGGGAACCATGAAGAGAAGATCTCGCAGACAAAGCATTTGCTAGGAAGAGAGTTTGAAATGGCAGACCTCGGACTGATGCAGTTTTGTTTGGGGATTGAGGTTTGGCAAGAGCCGAAACAGATCTTCATTTCAAAGCTGAAGTATGCTGGAGAGATACTGAAGGCATTTGGCATGGTTGAGTGCAAGACAGTTGGTACCCCTATGGAGGTTGACGCGAAGCTCTCAAACGAGGATTCCTCACCACTGGTGGACGAAGCGAAGTATAGAAAGCTTATGGGCAGCTTGATTTACTTGTGCAACATGTGGCCAGACATTAGCTTTGCAACTCGTGTACTAAGCAGGTTTTTCAATAAGCCCCGGGAGAACCATTGGAGGGCAGGGATACGGGTGCTAAAATACATCAAAGGCACACTTGATTATGGCATCACCTATACCAAGGGCAACATCTTGATCGGATTCTGTGAATCAGATTGGGCTAGAGACATGGACAGCAGGAGGTCAGTGACAGGTTACTGTTTCTCACTTGGATCTGGAGCTGTGTCATGGGTCAGCAAGAAGCAACCCACAGTTGCTCTTTCTTCTATCGAGGCTGAGTACAAATCAGCATGCTTTGCTTCTTGCAAGGCAGTGTGGTTGAGGAGGATTTTGGGGGACATGGGTGCAGTACAGAACAAGCCTACGCAGTTATCATGTGACAATCAGAGTTGCATGGCGATTGCAAAGATCCCTGTGTTCCACACTCGCACAAAACACATTGAGATTCAATATCACTTTGTACGTGAGCTCATCATGGATGGAGAGGTCGACTTGGTATACTGTCCGACTACAGAGAATGCTGCGGACATCTTCACTAAGGCTTTTGGAAGAGACTTGCTGGAGAGGCATCTTCATCAACTTGGCATTGGTCCGAAAAAGTAAGTTCACTTGCGGGTGGACATTGAGGGGGGGTGTTAGATATCAATGATCCACTCTCGTGTAACTACGCGGGAACTAGCTAACTCTACTTGTAAGCCCCCCATATGAGGAGAAGGCATTTGAGTAGCTTGGTTATTCATCCCCGCTCATCCTCTTGAGCAAGGCAACGTTGTGAGAGCAAGGTCTTATATGTAAGATTAACATATATGAATCTTAGAAGAGGTAAAGACCTTTGACAATTTTATTTATAAAACAAGTCCATTAAACGTAACCTAGAAACAATTAGCAGATCGCAGAGTTCGAGTAAAACATCGTGGCCCTTCCTTCCTGGAGCCCTTTTAGTTTCTTTTGGCCGCCCAGGTTGGGCTTCCGTCATGAGTTCCAAAGTATTCTTCTTTACATATTTACATGGTCGCTGTGCATGCTTGCACTCGTGCTCTGTAGCATGCTGAAGTCGACATAGAGATCGACTATAACGATGCAGCGGCATGCGCAAGCTTCAATTTCGAACTTCAACGTGCGTGAATCGCGAGAGGCCAAAGATCACACCAACGTCTGGCATGCCAGCGTAGACGGACTCCACATCGCTGGTAGCAAGAACATGCGATTGTTGATTCCGTGGGCATTGTAGCGGGCATCTGTAGCATTGTCCACCAGCAGTTCCCCCGGATACCCAGGGTAGGAGCCCTTCCCAAACATGCCTGCGCAGGCGGTAACAGCTTCTAGAGGATCAGTGGGATCTCCTTGAAAGTAGCCGGTGCTGAAGGGATTGGTGGCTGTGCCAGCCAGAAGTGTGGCGATGACAATGACCACGCCATCCATTCTCACGTCGCCGTTGGGGGAGACAAGAGGTGGGACGTTGGGAGGGCTGAGTTCGGGAGCGACGGCGTAGGGCCAGGCGCAAAAGCCTAGGCATTGGGTGGCTGAGTTGCCCACCCAGATGTAAGAGCCGACAGGAGACGTAATAGCGCTGTGGAGACCGCATGAATTCATACAGAAATTCTCCACGAGGATATCGTCGGCGGTGAGAATCAGGTAGACGGCATTGGAGCGTGCTGGCAGGACTACAGAAGCGAGCGAATGCTCCAGGAGACTGGCGAGGTCCATCTTATGCTATAGGCGGAGTCGAAGGAGACACGGCCGAGAGAGATGCGAGCTGAGACGGCTGCATTAGAGAGGTTCTTGTAGGCGCGAGCGGTGTTCCACCAGCAGGGGGAGGGGGAACGAGGTTTAGGGTGGAGGGAGGAGAGGAAATCGGTGACAAGGGACTGTTGGGAGGGGGAGAAGGAGCCATAGAAGAGGAGGTGAAGGTGGAGGAGGAGCAAAAGCAGAAAGACGGTGGGTCGACAAGCAGCCATAGCTCAACGGATTTAGGGGTGTGAGCTTTGGTGGGGGGTGTGAGCTTTGGTGGTGAAAGGAAAGTTGGGGCATTGGCAGTTATATACACCACTGCATTCTAAATTTCCAAGAAACTGCCTTTTTCCTGTCTAACGCGGTTAGCCAGCCAGCCAGCCTTATTTTAACCCCTCACCTGATCCACACTTGGAGACACACACTCCTTGAGGTGTCTCGCATTGTTTTCAATCCTTCAAATTTCCCATCATCGTATGGCGTGTTACATGATGAGTTGTCTTTTTGGAACCTCGCTACATCAACTTATTCCTATCGTGCCATAATCTTAGATCTTCTCCAAAGAATAGTAGGTATGTTGGGAGGCTTGAAACAATGCCACATCACCACTCACATTGAGCTGGCCTCAATGTAAACATGTTTTTGAAAAGTATAATTACCTTCACAACATCTTGAATCTTGATCAATTCCAAAGGCCTTGCGTACATGTATCCAATGCCTTAATCTTTAATCCCCTTTATTTTTTGCTCGTGTGCCCTCAATTCCCTCAAGGCTCATAAAATAGGCCTTGTGATAACTATGGGAGACCAATGCCTAGCATTGGGGTCACAAAATATGGCATGGGCAACAACCCCTAGCATTGGGTCACAAGAACGTGCCATGTTCCCTGCTATATGTGCAATTAACACCTTTTTTATACAGTAACATCCTAAAACAACTCCTCAATTCTTAAATACGTTTAATATTCCATTATTTCCCTTACCTTTTGGCACTATAGGTTCTCTTCTTTACCATCTAGAACCCATTTAGTTAACATGAGGACCATTGTAATATCGATTGTAATTTTTCCATTTAATCACATGCTAACTATTTTGGCTAAACAATCCCATGTTGTTGAGCTATTGGTGTTAGTTGCTCAGGCAACATTCAACCAATACTACAAATATATTTCACCTCTCTTGTTTAAAAAGTATATAGACGTTGTCTATAGCATCTATAATGTTTGGAGCAATGTCCTTTATCATGACCTAGACCCTTGATCTCTCCAGGGAAACTATATTTTCTAAGTGGTCCTTGAGCATCAACCTTAAGGTGGTCATGTTAGTATGATATTAGATCATTAGACTTGAGTTTTGTGAGGAATGGCTAGGATAAGATTTTCATGTGTGATATTTCTTCCCTTTAAAGGATTCAACATGCATGAATGATTGCAAAAAGATTCCTCACCTCCTTAACTTTTTTTTTTCCAATTTTAATTGGACATGCACTTGTTCTCTGCCATCGCAAAGCTCTTGTGATGTCTTTTAGGAGACCATCCCCTAGCAGGATGATTCCAAACTAGGCCATGTCCCCTACTGCACATGCAAAGATTTTTACATATTTTCTCTCTCTTTATGTTTTGGTTCTTCTCAGAGGAGATATACTACATTACGTTTCCATCATCTTGCATTCTCTTCTTTAGTGTTAAATGCTTATTAATTTAAGACCTCCATCATTCTACTAGCATTTCCATCCTTAAGGACCTACAATATGGTAGGTGGTGAAATCCATCTATCACAACAACACAAAGCAACTATAGACGCGCTTGGTAGACGCGCAAAATAGCGCGCGTCTATAGGCATTGCTTTAGTAGAGAAATTACGAGCGCATCTAAATGCGCATCTAAACGCTCGTCTATTTGCGCGTAAATCACCACGTCTATTTGCGCATTTGACCTGGGAAAATACGGGCCCATCTAACATCCCGTTTATTAGCGTGTCTATTTACGCGTGTATTTGCGCGTTTATTTGCGCATTTACATTAAGAATCAGATGCGCATTTAGACGCGTAAATAGACGCGCTCCAGAGAATACAGAAAGTGAGATTTTGGTGTACATCATTGCTTTCCAAACATTGCCCATGATTACCAAAGCACATAATTTTTTGCAAGCCCACATATACAAGAATTAAGTGAGATGAGGAGAATGAGACAATATGTAAAATAGTTTTGCCAATATCAATTGTGGGGCTACGGTTCACAATCTCATCCTCAATGAGATCAACCCTTGCCAAACTATCTACTTCAAAATCCAAACAAGTGATTAGATCTACAAATACATTCAACCCACTACTACTTGTGCCACTCATGTGCTCATCGAAATCAGCATCTCCAATGGTAGGCTCGTCCTCACGGGTAATGGGCTCAATATCTATATCTCCTATCTCATGATCATCCTCCTCTCTTGTATCACGGTCATCATCACGTCCATGGCCATGATCATCCTCCATACGCTCCATATTAGTAAATGTACTATACATCACTTTGGAACATGGCATAATAGGTATGACATGCCACCATCTATTATTATCCACCATTGGTTGATAGACAACCTAATTCAAACACAAATACAATCATGTTACTTTTCTTGCATCAAATATTTAAAAGCGAGTATTTTTATGTGTGTGCACAGTACCTGTTCACATTGTTGCGGTAGTACTAGTGTGTCCTTCCTACTTTGCCAAAACTTTGTAGAGTCAATAGTTACAAAGCCACTTGCATGGCGTTTGATTGTTGCATTAGGGCCTCTTTCCACCACGTCCTTAAACCACTTTACATCGAAAACATACACAAAGAAGCGTCGAAAGTCAAGCATAATGATATCTTGGATTATGCCACAATAATCATCCATGGCTCCATTGGCTCCCTCAAAGCTAGCAATGACGCCGCAATCTTGTGTGTTTCTCTTATCATCAATCTGTTGTGTTTGAAAATGCTTGCCCTCACACCATATAGCATTGAACATAGTGCACTACACCAAGAAAAAATCAATTAAATAAGCAATCTAAATTATAAAAAGCTCCTAACTTATGCATAACATTCTATATACCGACCTTGCTCATGCATCCCCTAGCATACTCCCATTCTTACATTGTGATATGCATCCCCTCGTCTTTCTCTGCTTTCTCCATTTCATCAAGTAGCCAATCCACATGAATGTCCTTTGGAAGTCCTCTTAGATGCTGAGGGTATGGCACACGAGATCCATGGTGTGTACAAAAGAGGGCCCTTTCTTCTTGTCTTCTTGCCTTTGCATCCTCGTATCTTGTCACCCATCTTTTCATTACATCACTATTAAGCACGCAAAAGAGATTGATACTATTATGCAACTCCGTGTCTATTACTTTGTTGCGTCCTTTTCCTTGAGGCACAATAGAGGTCATCCTTAGGTCTTCATCATCTCTCCATAGTCGTGGGAGAGAGCTATCCACATCAACAAGAAACTCAGAAATATATACAAATGACTCTTGTACCAACCAACCCTCGGCCATGCTACCTTCGGGTCTTGCATTTTGTCTCACGAAGCCCTTCAAGGTCTTCATGAAGCGCTCGAGGAAGAACAACCATCATGCATGTATAGTACCGCATATAGCAATCTCATCCACCAAATGTACTATGAGATGTAGTTGGCTTGTGAGAATAGAATGTGGAAATGTCTCCTCCACTAAACAAATCGCCTCCACTGACATAACTCGAGCATTCTCAAGCGTGGTGGGATCTATTTCCTTTGAGCTCACATACCTCACAAGCTCGCCCATCTTGTAAATACAATCTTTCACGTCCTTCGATGCACTACGTGAAATGCTAGTAGGTAGCATGAACTGAACCTGCGAGGAGGTGGTTGATTAGTTGCTTATAGCTATTCACCCACAAATTTGAAAGGAAAAAGATATTATGCATATAAAATACTTACTTGGAGCATCTTGTGCCAATCACGAGATTTCAAGCCATATAATTGCTCTACACCTCTTTTCTTGCTCTTTGTGAAGGCTCCCTTCAAACACCTCATGCATCCAGTGGGAGTATGAATTGTAGTAATAGCGTGCTTCACCATCGCCATCTCTAGCTTTGATAACATCCACGGTGCACGAGGTAAAAAAACACGCCCATTTGGTCTCTCTTGAGGCCAAGCTTCACGCATCCTCCCTGTGGTACGTAGATCCTCCCTTATGCCTGCCGAATCTCGTGTCCCATTCAAATGCTCCCAAATGGTAGATGCCACATTCTTGAAGATATGCATGGGATCAAGCAAGTGATTGTGGGACCAATATGGTAAACGATAAAAGATGGAGTATCTAAACAAAATAAAGTGTTAGCATGCAATCTTTACTTTCAACCAATATAGCCAATCTTTACTTCCAACCAATAGTTACAAACCCTTACCGGCTCATGCCAAGTGGTGGAGGAGTCGTGGAACCGTCCCAAATTCTCATCCAATCTCCCGCGGTGAGTGATTGTGGGAGGACTTCATTCCAAGGGGCAACATATCTAGGATGATTAGGTGGGAGAAATCGATGGTGATTCTCATAGATGACCTTATTCAATGCATCTACCCATGAGGCAACTAGCGAAGGACCACAAACAGGACATGCATGGTAACTCGATGTAGTGAGACCTGAACAATAGATGCAATTAAGAGTGGAAGGTGGGTTTAGGGTTCCACGTCCTTTGCCTATTCATAATTAAAAAATGCAATGCTTACCTGAACACTCACCATAGCCTGGGAAGTCATGCATCGTCCACATCAAGACTGCTTTGCAGTTGAAGTCTCGTGACGAGGGAGGCCTACTCACATCATGCACCTTGATACCTCTCCAAAGTATCTCTAGCTCATCAATCAAAGGCTCCAAATAAACATCAGGGTTTTTGACTTTATGTTTCCCTGGAATTAGAAGGGACAGCATGACATGTCCTTTCTTAATAGCCATAGAGGTTGGAAGATTGTAATTCACCAATACTACTGGCCATACACTGTAAGGCGTGCTTTTGAGACCAAATGGGTTCACACCGTCCATACCCAATCCAAGTCTCAAGCTCCTAGGTTCTTCCTTGAAGCTTGGCCATGTGTCTTCAATATGCTTCCATGCAGGAGAGTCCGCGGGAGTTGTCCACTTGCCATCGGTTGATCGATGGGAGGAATGCCATGACATGAGCTCTGCAATAGATTTGCACTTGAACATATGTTGGATGCGAGGGATTATGGGAAAATGTCGCAATCCCTTACGAGGCACGTCCAAGGTTTTGAGATCTGCTCTATATCTTGCCTCTCCACAAGTAGGACACTCTCTTGCATCCTTGTGTAGTCCACAAAACAAAACACAATCGTTGACACATGCATGGATGCGCTTGTAATCTAATCCTCGAAGAGAGGTCACATGTTGCCTTGCCATATCTCTTGAGGTCGGTAATTTATTCTCCCTTGGAAGCATTTTACACAATAGCCTGCACGTGAAGACCATAGATGAGGAAAAGCATTCGAGTAATTGACCCACTAGCATAATTCACCATGTTTGCAAAATCGACTTTAAAGCTTACTTGAGTAATGCATTCAAACTTGCATTGCTCCATCCATAGATGGTTTGCAAGTTTAGTAACTCAAGGGAGGCACGTAGAACAGAGAATGTGCACCCCTCAAACAGTGGAGACGATGCTGCGGTAAAAAGATCATCCTGCTCCATACTATTATCCCTCCCTTGATGGACATATAAATCCCGCACCATATCATCAAACACCTCCTCCTCCACGGCTTCATGAGGTAATGGCGGAGGGCTACTATCACCATCACTCCATGCATCCATAACGGTCCCTCCTGAAGATCCCACCTCATATCGCCGATGCTTCGCCTCCTCACGACGGGCATAGGGTAACATGTGCGGGTGTGGCACTGCATCCTGTATCAAATTAAAACGGGATCATAACTCAAACATATGAACACCCATAGGTATCTCAATCAACCTTAACTTACAAACCCTTACCCTGTTTACGGTCACATCCCATTCTCCATACTTTGAGATATGATTGAGTGTAATCATGCGTGCACGATACATGTTTCCTTGACATCGATCACACAGACATTTGATTTTTTGCTCCAACCACATTTCGCGATGGTGGATACGGAGGGATTTATCCTCACTGGAGCTACTTGTTGAAGATGGAGACATCCTACAAACAAACAACCCACCAAATTTGCTCTTCTTCAAATGCTTAATTTAAACTTTGCGTTGTGTCTATCGCCGCGTCTATAGTCGTGTCTAACATCGTGTCTAACGGCGCGTCTAAATGCGCGTCTACTCTATGTATTTAGACGCGCCTATAGACGCGCTAATAGACGCGACTATAGACGCGGCTTTTAAACCTGCTTTTCGGCACGCCGCTCGCTTTGCTTTTCTTTACATTACTTAAACTTCGCGAGCGGCTTCCTTCCTTCTTTATTAGCAGTTCCATAGATTCGAAGCTTAAGAGAGAGCCTCCCATACAGACTTCCAAGCTTTCACTCAAGAGAAAGGGACCGTACCTACACTTACTTCCAAGCTTAAAGGAGAGGAGGAGTACAAACAAGGAGAAGAAGCAAGTTTGGAAAAGAAAGAAGAACCTTCCATACCTTTATCCAAGTAAGTCCTTTTGAAGTTGTTCTTGTTTGGAAGTTTGCTCTTTCCAGTTTTGTACTTTCTCGCATCCAGGAAACGCAGGATCTAGGTATGAGCGTCACGTTTTTATGTCGGGCGCAATGTCCTTTTCGACTTTTTAGAAATCTCGCCTGTCGGAGCGCGTCTATAGGCGCGTCTCAGGGTGCGTTTAAAAGCGCGTCTACAGGCGCATCTAACCGCACGTCTGGCTTGTTGCAGACACACACAGACGCATCTATAGACGCTCACACAGATGCACTGTTAGACGCACTATTATATGCACTGTTAGACGCACTATTAAATGCACTGTTAGACGCACTATTAAACGCAATGTTAGACGCACTGTTAGATGCTCTGTTAGACGCGTCTATAGATGCGCAAATCAGACAGGTCTATAGATGTGCTCTGACAGTAAGCCTCTTTTTTCTTCCCCTTTCTTCTCAGCTCATCAGTAATAGATTTTTTTCCTTTTTTCCAGTTCAACATGTGGCCAGGAAGCGCTTCTAGCTCACCTGATCCCCGGGAATCTATTTGGAAGGACTTATATAATCTTTTAGGGCACCCTCCTAGTCCTGCGGAGTTATACGGGTATATGACGGGTACTCTTAACACTCCCCAGGAGTCGGCACTACAGACTCCGAGCCACCCCACACCGCCTGAGATCACCTCAGCGGAGTCAGCACAGCCGTCTTATGCCCCTTCCCCTGTACCATTTTATGCCCCTTTCCCCATGCCGTCTTATGTCCCTTCTGCCATCCCGTCTTATGCCCCTTTCCCCATGCCGTCAGGAGGTCCTTCTGTCTCGGCGCGCCGTCGACGTACTCCCCAGCCATCGAGACTCGGTTCTCCAGCTACGAGTGATCAGCGTAGTCCCGTGCAGTCCCCAGCTACGAGTGGCCACAGCGTACGAGCTCGACACGACAGGGTAGCAGGCGTAGTAGTAGGGAGAGCGGTGGCGGATGCATGGCACAGTGCTTTGGGCCATTTAGCGATGAGGAGAAGGATGATTTAGATGATTTAGACGTGCCTCTGGGTGATGGTACGATTTATTATGACATCACTCAAATAGGAGGCATTTTGATGGATGCGCGGGGGAAGGACATCATGGCCTTCATGCGCTCTATAATTGCTAACAATTACAGAGATTGCTTTATCCACTATAAAGACCACCTAAAGAGGTTGGCTGATGAGACCCTCACTACTGTTCGCTCTAGGTATTCTAACCCCCCTAATCGCCAGTTCACAGATAAATGGGGGAAGTCAAAGATTGTTACGATACTTAGCAATAAAAGATCTTCGCTTAAGAGGCAGGCACTAGCGGAGCTTGCCAGGCTTGAGGTAGGTCAACCACCAAGGGGCCGCCGCCCCACACCGCTCACAAGCGTGAGTGGAAGAAGGCAATGAAGTCAGCGAGGGAGGACCCCAGTCTGCAGCACATGGAGGCACGGAGGATCCAGATGGAGGAATATGGAAGCGCGCATTTTGGAGCAGGGGGTATTGAATCATGGGAGGCCCAATTTATAAGTATCGATCTCAAATTATATTTCTTATGTAGTTTATTAGGAGGTTGGTTTTTTCTTTGTACTAATCCCTCCACAAAGTGTGTCGCGGTCATGCAGCTTGAGATCGTGGGAAGATACCCTACTCCAGTGGAGACAGCCTACCACCGCCACCATCACAGAGGAGACACATGGAGGCACTTCTATGATGACGGCTTGATTACTGAGGAGCAGTATAGCCGAGCTACTGGAGCGGCCCCCCAAGTATTTGAAAGTAATTAAATAATGCCAAAATTATAAGTAAAGATTTGATTTTTCATACATTGATATATGTTGTCCCTTATTTACAGGCCCATGCACAAGACGACGAGGAAGACGAGGAAGGAGGCACAGAAGGGAGCGCAGAAGGGAGCGTGGAAAGTAGCAAGGATTAGTCGTAGAAGTAGTGCTAGCTACTCTTTTTTGTACTTAAAGCCACTGGCTTGGCTTCGTGCCTCTTGTATATAGACTCCTCTTATTTTTTGTACTTGAAGCCACATGACGTGGCTTAGCTTCCTTATTTTTTGTACTTGAAGCCACATGATGTGGCTTAGCTTCGTGCTATATGTATATACAAGCACTTTTCGAGCTTTCAATTTTATTGCATTTGGAGTTGTAATATTTTATTTGGAATTGTAATTAAAATGCGGTTGGCTGTAAGAATTGAATTACAGAATGTGGATATGGGATTCTTGTAACTATATAGCATACACAACATACACAATATTCTGTAAAATTTAAAATAAAAAAAAGCGGGTCTATCAGTGCGTTTAAAAACGCGTTTATATTCACGTCTGTCTGTTCGACTTGCGTCTATATGTGCGTCTATAAAAGAGTTTATAAGCGCGTCTATTTATGTGTCTAACTGCGCATCTATACGTGCGTAAGTATGATATATAGATGCGCAATTAGACGCGGGTCTCTAGATGCGCAAATAGACACGCAAATAGATGCGCCCGTAAGTTTTTTATTTAGTTCATGAAACGCGTCTGTGTGCGCGTCTATGGGTGCTTTGTCTTGTTGTGTATTGGGTCATATGCATTTATCGTTTGATTTATTTTGAGTTATCATGGATCCCTTCGTCAAAGCATGGAGGTTGTTAAAGAATATGGAATTTAAATAATGTGATGTCCAAAGTTCATATTGTAGCTTATTCTAAACCGCTTCACCATATTGACAAAGTAAAATGCTATTTTAAAATATATTTCTTACAAAGATTGACAAAAAATATGTAAATCCAATAAATTTACGAAAGTTAAAAGTTTCAAACCCATTTCAAACCTTGCAAATATCACTTCACTTATTTTGAGTGTTAGGGCATACAAACTGCGACTACGAGTATAGTACTTTCCTCCATGAAGCCCATATCAATAGCTATTATGGATTGAAAGTACGAATTGAAGGATTGTGCAAACAAGCCTCCAATTTTCTTTAATTAATTATGGTAAATCAAGTATTGGATTTATATAAAGGGTTATGGTGGTAATCCAGCACATTATATATTTGATATTAGTAATTTAGGTGTAGATGTCATTGAAGTTAAGGTAAAGGTTCTACTACAATCAAGTTGATTCGCACTATGAAGGCTCTATTGTGTGTGAACAATGATCTAATTGATAGCATGAGATATATAGACACTAAAGGGACTAGAAAGTATGTTTTGGGTTCAAGGTTGGAAGTTTACCAATAGTTGTCCTTCACTACATGACCACTAGCACCTTCAAGCCCTTCACTACATGACCACTAGCACCTTCAAGCATACAAACTATCCTACTTCAACCGCTGCTTAGAGTGAAAGATTATTAGAGAAATAGAAATAAATATCTTATGATGATCATCTCTTTCATGACAATTGTGGAGCACTTTTGATCATTGGATTCCTTCTTAGGAAAAATGGCACACTTGTATGGAAGGAGAATAGCTATGCAATGCCATAACTTCAAATTACTCAAATGATTCATACGTGATTCGTTGTGCAGTGAGGGGAATAATTACACATTGAAGGGGAATATAGCACAACGTTGTGAGGTTCAGATTATTCAAAGGGTTGATCTACATGATTCACATGGTAAGAGCTAGACAACTTAATGTAAAGAGGAATCACCCTTTCATTATATTGAAAGATTTTAATCTGATAGCTTCTGAGGCTTCATCACAATACTTAAAAAAATCCAACGCTCACCACTCCTAACTCCCCAACTATTACTCCTCCCAGGCCCATCTACCTGTTCTCATCTTCATTCCTATGGAAATGTTGATTCTTAAATGATTATAGTTTTCCTTTATTTATGTCTAGAGTTTAGTATTCACTCCTTTGGAAATGGTGTTTATACATGAATGATCATCCTTTATTTAAATATGGACTTTAGTTTTGGTCTAGCTGGAAGGTCTTTGGATTTCCCACGGCCCAATATTTTGTGCATTGAAACTTAAACCAAACGATGCTCCCATAATTTCTAGCTCTTGGTGGTATACTACTAAGCCTACACTAGGTATCAAGTGCTTTCAAGGGGTATTACCCAATTTCTCCCCAATAAAGACACCCCTCCTTACTTAAAAAATAACATGTTTTTTTTCTAAAGTTGAATTAAAAAATCCCTTCTATAATTATAATCTTGTAAAATATCTCCAAAAGCTAAAATAAAATACCCCTCCTTTTGAATGAATGTGGTACATCACAACAAGACAAAGAAACTATACATGCACCTGATAGACATGCAAAATAGCGAGCGTGTCTATAGGCACAAATAGAATTAGTGAAAATACAAGTGTGTCTATTAGCGTGGTTATTAACGCAACTAATAGCGCATCTACACTCTCTTTTAGATTCGTATTTAGACGCGTTTATAAACACATAGCGATAAATGTGCATCACCCCTTTCCAAACATTGCCCATGATTACCAAAGCACATAATTTAAAAAAAATATCAATGCTATGCACGTGTCACATGATAATATGATTTTTGCCAAACCCACATATACAAAAATTAAGTGATGTGAGGAGAATGAGACAATATATAAAATAGTTTTGCCAATATTAATGATGGGCTATGGTTCCGATCTCATCCTCAATGAGATCAACCCTTGCCAAACTATCTACTTCAATATCCAAACCAATGTAGAGATCTACAAATACATTTAGCCCACTACTACTTGTGCTATTATGCTCATCGAAATAAGCATCACCAATGGTAGGCTCATCCTCATGGGTAATGGCCTGAATATCTGTATCTCCTATCTCATGATCATCCTCCTCTCTCGTATCAAGATCATCATCACCTCCATGGCCATGCTCATCATCCATACGCTCCATATTAGTAAATGTACTATACATCACTTTGGAACATGGCGTAATAGGTATGATGTGCCACCACCTATTATTATCTACCATTGGTTGATAGACAACCTAATTCAAACACATACAAACATGTTATTTTCCTTGCATCGAAGGTATCAAATATTGAAAAGTGAGTATTTTTATATATGTATACAGTACCTATTCACATTGTTGCAGTAGTACTAGTGTGTCCTTCTTGCTTTGCCAAAACTTTGTGGAGTCAATAGTTAAGCAAAAAAATAATTCTCTCCCTCTTTGTCCAAACTCTCTCATCAAGCAAAAATGAGATTATGTTCCCAGTCTTTGGTTCTGTAGAGCTCTTGTGGATCATCCAACCGGCTGGCCTTCTCTCAGGTTTATATATTTTAAAGCTTTCTTATAAGGCCGACAAACCCATTTCAGTTGTGCTTGTTCTCAAATTAATTGAGAGTGTTATTTTAGTGTCTTTATATTGTTGATTATATTGCATCCACTTCAGGTCGTGTAGTATTTTGAGTGAGAGAGTGATATCATGTACTCAATTCCGTGTTTGGCTTGATGTTGTGATGTGATAAATCCGAGTTTACATTTCTCGAGTTTCCAACAAGTGACATGATCGGTTCCATAAGCCAACTAACCAAAAGTTTGCAAGGTAGAAAGTAAATGCCCGAGGTAGCAGTGGGTATCACAAGAGGGAGGCAAGTGGGAGCCTAGTGGGGACCAACGGACTAGGTCTCTCCACCAACGAGAGGCCAATTTGGAGTTTTCCATTCTTTTACTATCCAAGCCTTCACATTGGCTGGTTTGCTAATCACAATCTAGAGGGCTTAATACAAGAGGTACATTTTGAGTCCAAAATTTCCCTAATGCAGGACAAGTTTATTATGGGGTGTTTAGTCCTACTAACAAGAGGACCTTAGCTCTTCAATATTGAATTGCCATGTGTAACATGACTAGTGGGCATCTGCCATGGAGGCTTTGTAGCTCCTTTTGGAGAGCCATGTTCAAGGATCCCACACCTAAATACCTAGCCACTTCATGAAGGACGTTAATCCCTAGCTACTGCATGGGGATATGATGGCTTCTTACATTTAGGTAGTATATGCATTCCATTTTGGCTTCCCACTTGTGTGTGGGATTTAGCCCTTTGTGGCCATTGCAACATGTACTCTAAGGGTGAGGAGCATTTTGTCCCTCCCCCTATAATATTCTTGTGAAGATGAGGTAAAGCTTAAACTTTTTTTTAAAATAAAGAGGAGCCTTGTTCCTAGAGTCTTTGAGCCTATCCTCCAAATACCTTTATCTGTTTGCCATTGTAACTTTTCCTACAGTAGGGAGTCATAGTTCTATTGCAATTGCTAAAGAGCATTCTTCATATCTATGTATTGCTATTTGTGCCACTACAAATTCCATTGTTACCCCTATGATTCTTGTTTTTAAAATCTTAATATTTCATTCCCAACTGTTAGCTCCTTTATTATCAATTGTTACTAGTTAGATCCTTTACTATCAATTGTAGTGCTACCTTTTCTTGTTCTTGTTCTTCTGATTCATTCACTACTTCCCTTTCTTTTTCTCTTTCCTAAAACTTTCCATGCATGCCAACTCGTCTTTCTCCAAGTTAAAGTACTATATTGGATTCCATTTGCTTAGTGTCTGGCATCCAAGTTTGATTGCGCTTCTCATTTTTCCAAATGTCATTCCCTAGTGTTTATGGACATGCTAGTACAATGTGGGTTTCTCTAAAAGGCGATGAAGCTTTGGCAACCCAAGATCTAATGGTCATCTACTCCAGTTGTGAACAATTCCGTCCTCTAATTTGCCTCGTCTTGTTGAGTACGGAAACATGATGAGAACAATCTTATACGTACAATAAACAGATATGAACCTTAGAAGATGTAGGAGCTTCCATTTTTTATTTATAAAACTCATTACATGTAAGTTAGGAACCTCAACATATATGAGGGATGAGAAACAATTTGCATATCACACAGTTCGTGTAACCACATTGTAATCTGCTGGCCCTTCCTTCTTGAGGCCGTTTAATTTCTTTTGGCCGCCCAGCTTAGTCTTCCCTCATGAATCCTTCTTTAGATATTTACGTGGCCTCTCCATTTTGCTGTTGCTCTTGGTCATTTTGCTTGGACTCGTGCTCTATATGTTTTCGGGCACTGTGCTACCGGATTGCAGCACTCTTGCAGGCTGACGTCGACAGAGAGATCAAATAAATGATCCAGCTCAATTTCGAACTTCAACGTGAATGGCTCCTGTAATCAACAAACGTGAACCGTGACAAAAGAAAGATCACACTAACGTCTGGCATGCCAGCGTAGACGGACTCCACAGACGGACTCCACATCGCAGGTAGCAAAAACATGCGATTGTTGATTCCGTTGGCATTGTAGCGGGCATCCGTAGCATTGTCCACCAGCAGTAAATGTACTATACATCACTTTGGAACATGGCGTAATAGGTATGACGTGCCACCACCTATTATTATCTACCATTGGTTGATAGACAACCTAATTTAAACACATACAAACATGTTATTTTCCTTGCATT
Organism: Dipteris shenzhenensis; assembly: GCF_047967505.1. NCBI lineage: Eukaryota > Viridiplantae > Streptophyta > Polypodiopsida > Gleicheniales > Dipteridaceae > Dipteris > Dipteris shenzhenensis. The sequence goes on from NC_141604.1 coordinate 26,128,668, forward strand.
GAAGGTATCAATTATTGAAAAGTGAGTATTTTTATATATGTATACAGTACCTGTTCACATTGTTGTAGTAGTACTAGTGTGTCCTTGCTTTGCCAAAACTTTGTGGAGTCAATAGTTAAGTAAAAAAATAATTCTCTCCCTCTTTGTCCAAACTCTCTGATCAAGCAAAAATGAGATTATGTTCCCAGTCTTTGGTTTTGTAGAGCTCTTGTGGATCATCCAACTGGCTGGCTTTCTCTCAGGTTTAGATATTTTAAAGCTTTCTTATAAGGCCGACAAACCCATTTCGGTTGTGCTTGTTCTCAAATGAATTGAGAGTGTTATTTCAGTGTCTAATTAATATTGTTGATTATATTGCATGCACTTCAGGTCGTGTAATATTTTGAGTGAGAGAGTGATATCATGTACTCAATTCGATGTTTGGCTTGATGTTGTGATGTGATAAATACGAGTTTACATTTCTCGAGTTTCCAACAAGTGACATGATCGGTTCCATAAGCCAACTAACCAAAAGTTTGCAAGGTAGAAAGTAAATGCCCGAGGTAGCGGTGGGGATCACAAGAGGGAGGCAAGTGGGAGCCTAGTGGGGACCAATGGACTAGGTCTCTCTACCAACGAGAGGCTAATTTGGAGTTTTCCATTCTTTTAATGTCCAAGCCTTCACATTGGCTGGTTTGCTAATCACAATCTAGAGGGCTTAATCCAAGAGGCCCATTTCGAGTCCAAAATTCCCATAATGCAAGACAAGTTTATTATGGGGTGTTTAGTCCTACTGACAAGAGGACCTTAGCTGTTTAATATTGAGTTGCCATGTGTAACATGACTAACGGGCATCTGCCATGGAGGCTTTGTAGCTCCTTTTGGAGAGCCATGTTCAAGGATCCCACACCTGAATACCTAGCCACTCCATGAAGGACGTTAATCCCTAACACTTGCATGGGGATATGATGGCTTCTTACATTTAGGCATTATATGCATTCCATTTTGGCTTCCCACTTGTGTGTGGATTTAGCCCTTTGTGGCCATTGCAACATGTACTCTAAGGGTGAGGAGCATTTTGTCCCTCCCCCTATAATATTCTTGTGAAGATGAGGTAAAGATTAAACTTTTTTTAAAAATAAAGAGGAGCCTTGTTCCTAGTCTTTGAGCCTATCCTCCAAATACCTTTATCTGTTTGCCATTGTAACTTTTCCTACAATAGGGAGTCATAGTTCTATTACAATTGCTAAAGAGCATTCTTCATATCTATGTATTGCTATTTATGCCACTAAAAATTCCATTGTTACCCCTATGATTCTTGTTTTTAAAATCTTAATATTTCATTCCCAACTCTTAGCTCCTTTATTATCAATTGTTACTAGTTAGATCCTTTACTATCAATTGCAGTGCTACCTTTTCTTGTTCTTGTTCTTCTGATTCATTCACTACTTCCCCTTCTTTTTCTCTTTCCTAAAACTTTCCATGCATGCCAACTCGTCTTTCTCCAAGTTAAAGTACATATTGGATTCCATTTGCTTAGTGTCTAGCATCCAAGTTTGATTGCGCTTCTCATTTTTCCAAATGTCATTCCCTAGTGTTTATGGACATGCTAGTACAATGTGGGTTTCTCTACAAGGGGATGAAGCTTTGGCAACCCAAGATCTAATGGTCATCTACTCTAGTTGTGAACAATTCAGTCCTCTAATTTGCCTCGTCTTGTCGAGTACGGGAACATGATGAGAACAATCTTATACGTACAATAAACAGATATGAACCTTAGAAGATGTAGGAGCTTCCAATTTTTATTTATAAAACTCATTACATGTAAGTTAGGAACCTCAACATATATGAGGGATGAGAAACAATTTGCATATCACACAGTTCGTGTAACCACATTGTAACCTGCTGGCCCTTCCTTCTTGAGGCCGTTTAATTTCTTTTGGCCGCCCAGCTTAGTCTTCCCTTATGAATCCTTCTTTAGATATTTACGTGGCCTCTCCATTTTGCTGCTGCTCTTGGTCATTTTGCTTGGACTCGTGCTCTGTATGTTTTCGGGCACTGTGCTACCGGATTGCAGCACTCTTGCAGGCTGACGTCGACAGAGAGATCAAATAAATGATCCAGCTCAATTTCGAACTTCAACGTGAATGGCTCCTGTAATCAACAAACGTGAACCGCGAGAGAAGAAAGATCACACTAACGTCTGGCATGCCAGCGTAGACGGACTCCACATCGCAGGTAGCAAAAACATGCGATTGTTGATTCCGTTGGCATTGTAGCGGGCATCCGTAGCATTGTCCACCAGCAGTTCCCCCGGATACCCAGGGTAGGAGCCCTTCCCAAACATGCCCGCGCAGGCGGTAACGGCTTCTAGCGGATCAGTGGGATCTCCTTGAAAGTAGCCGGTGCTGAAGGGATTGGTGGCTGTGCCAGCCAGAAGCGTGGCGATGACAATGACCACGCCATCCATTCCCACGTCGCCGTTGGGGGAAACAAGAGCTGGGACGTTAGGAGGGCTGAGTTCGGGAGCGACGGCGTAGGGCCAGGCGCAAAAGCCTGGGCATTGGGTGGCTGAGTTGCCCACCCAGATGTAGGGCAAGGACTGATGAGAGCCTACAGGAGACGTAATAGCGCTATGGAGACCACAGGGATTCATACAGAAGTCCTCCACGAGGACATCGTCGGCGGTGAGAATAAGGTAGACGGCATTGGAGCCGGTGGGCAGGACACCAGAAGCGAGGGAATGCTCCAGGAGGCTGGCGATGTCCATCTTAGTCAGAGTCTTGCCCATGCTATAGGAGGAGTCGGAGAAGACACGGCCGAGAGAGATGCGACCGGAGACGGCGGCACTAGAGAGGTCCTTGTAGGCACGAGCGATTTTCCACCAGGTGGCGACGGAGGGAGAGGGGGAGCGAGCTTTGGGGTGGAGGGAGGAAATGAAATCGGTGACGACGGAAAGTTGGGAAGGGGAGAAGGAGCCGTAGAAGAGGCAATGGAGGTGGAGTTTGTTGTGGGTGAGGAGGGGGCCATGGTGGTAGGGGAGGGAGAGGGGGGAGGAAGGGACGAGGGAGAGCATACGAGGGACTGAGAGGAGGGGTCTAGCTATGGAGGAGTGGAGGTGGAAGTGGAGGAGGAGGAGCAGCAGAAGCTGCAAGAGATTGGTTTGCCTAGACATATAATTCAACTGAAAGCTTGTATATGAGAGCAATTAAGTTGTGAGCTTTGTGGTGAAGGGAAAGTCAGAGCTTTGGCAGTTATATATACCACTGCATTCTAACTTTCCAAGAAGTTGCCTCCCTCCTGTCTAACGCGTTTAGCCAGCCGCTCTTATTTTAACGCGTTAGACCAGCCACCCTTATTTTAACCCCCCTCTCCAACTCATCTCTTGCACCAGATCCAAAGCTTCCTTACCTGTCTTTCCTCGAGTCTCCCTTTGACAGTTCCACTCCTTTACTTTTTCCTCTCCATCCCCCCTTTCCCTTTAGGAGACCAACCCTTCCCCTTGGTGGACACTCATACGTGAGCTGTCTCCTATTGTATTCACTCTATCTTCTTGGACTTCCCTAGCACACCATAACATGATCCATCACACTTCTTCTTCGAATTTCCCATCACATGGCGTGCTATATGATGAGTTGTTTTTTGGATCCATGCTACGATCATCTGAGATTGTCTCAATATGTTGGGAAGCTTGAAACAATGTCACATCAACAGTCATATTGAGCTGGCCTCAACATAAATATGTTATTAAAAAGTATAATTATCTTCACATCATCTTGCATCGTGACCAATTCGAAAGGCCCTTCCTGCATTTATTGTTTGACTGTGTGCCCTCACCCCCTCAAGGCTCATTAAAAATGCCTTGTGATTACTATGAGAGATCGACCCCTAGCAATGGCTTTATAAAAACATGGCATGGGCGACAACACCTAGCATTGGGGCTACAAAAACATGCCATGTTCCCTACGATATATGCAGTCAACACATTTTTTATGTAACTTCCTACAACAACTCATCAATCCTTGTAAATATTTAATGTTGCATTATTTTTCCTTAATTTTGGGCATGGTAGGTTCTCTTCTTTACCATCCAAAACCTATTCAGCTAACACATGAGGGCCATTGTAATATTGATTGTAGTTAAATATGTTGTCTTGTAAATCCCATATTGTTGAGCTATTGGTGTTAGTTGCTAAGGCAACATTCCCCATAAAACCACAAAGATGTTGCAACTCTCATGTTTCAAATAGTTGTCTACAATGTTTGCAGCAATGTCACTTATCATGACTTGCTCTTGATCCCTCAAGGGAAATTATAGGATTTGCCCTTGAATGTCGACCTTAATGTGGTCATGTTAGTATGGTGTTGAATCTTTAGTGATGTTTGTAAGGAATGATTAGGATAGAATTTTAATGTGTGATATGTCTTCCATGTAAAGGATTCAATAACGACAACAGATTGCAAAAAGCTTTCCTCACCTCCTTGATTGATTTTTTCCATTTTTAAGTGGACATGCCCTCGCCTTCATCACAGGAAAGCTCTTGTGATGTCTTTTAGGAGACCATCTACTAGCATTGGTGATTCCAAAATAGGCCATGTCCCCTAGTACACATGCAAAGATTTTCACATGTTTTCTACTCTTTCCTCCATAATTCTACTAGCATTTCCATGTTTAAGGGCCTACTATATTGTAGGTGGTGAAATCCATCTATTGGGCTGTTTACATTTATTCTTGATGTGAATTCTCTCATCACTAATCTCAAACATAGTTATTAAATTGCCTATATTTATTTTGAGTTATCATTGATCCCTCCAATGAGTTCAAGGCATGTATGATTGTAAATAATGTAGACTAATAAATAATGCAGCATATAGAGGGTATATAGCTTACTTTTAAAAGTTTCCCAATATTGACAAAGTAAAATACTATTTAAAAATATAGTTCTTACCTATCTTGAACAAAAATAGTAAATCCACTAATTGAAGCAAATTTTTAACATTTTTAGAATATGAATTTCAAATCTTGCAAATTTTACTTCACTTCTTTTTTGTGTTGGGGCCTGGCAAACTTTGCTACCTATAATTGACTACCTATATAAAACTTTCTCTCCATGAAACGTATATAAATAGCTATTACGGATTGATAGGGACAATTGAATGATTGTGTAACTAAGCCTTGAATTTGCTTTAAACCACCCTAAACTCAAGCATTGGCTTTGTATAAAGGGTTATACTCATAGTCTAACACATTATATATTTGGTATCACTAACATCAACATGCCACCAAAGTTAAGTTAAAGGTCCTACTACAATCAAGATGGTTGCTAGTGTGAAGGGTCTACCTGCATGGTGAACAGTGATCTAAGTAGGTGAAGTAGGACAACTAAAGGAACTAGAAAGTATATGATTTTCCTAATAAGTAGAGTACCTTGCAGAGTCAACATCAACCCTTCACTAACACTCATCTCAAGATTTGAGGTTTAAGGTTGAATGTATACCAATAGTTATGCTTCAAATTCAACGTTTGCTTGGGTGTAGCCTAGGGAGGGCCACTATGTCAAAAGCCCATATAGCATGTGCGTTCAAGCAGAAAAAAAATTTCCTAACTACGGATTTTTATAACCTATATACACCCCTTCTCTAAATTTTGAGATGATTAAAGTATCCCGTATGTATGAAAATTTTTACTTTTTGAATTAAAAAACCCCTTATGTATGTTTTTTATTTGTAAATTCATAAAAATATAAAACCCCTTTCGTTGATCGCACTTGCCATATTACATATTTCTTACTGGCCCCCTCAGGGGTGTATCTAGTCACGCAACTATTTTCGGGGCCATTTTTGGGTCACAACGCGATGCCTCTTGGCAAGACTTTTTCTAAAGAATGAACTATGCATATTAGCTTTGGAACCTATTGCTTATCGCACCTGCCATATTACATATTTCTTATTGCCCCCTCAGGGGTGTATCTAGTCACGTAACTATTTTCGGGGCCATCTTTGGGTCACAACGCGACGCGCTCTTGGCAAGACTTTTTCTAAAGAATGAACTATGCATATTAGGTTTGGAACCTATTGCTTGCTTAAATGGAATTAGGCTTATCAAATGAATAGTAGAAGGAAATAAACATGCGCTTACACACAAAATTATTCACATACAATTTCAACAAAGGAAAGTAACTTAAAGATTAAAGAGATTCACAATACAATCTCATTAAATGGCACATCACACTTTCAAGAAAATTATGATACACATATGAAAGTAGCTAAAATATTAAAGATATTCATAAAAAATTTCTTTAGTAATTCAATTTATATTCTTTAGTAAATGCAATTATTTCCAGTCCACTATCAAGAATACAGAGGATGAGGGATCATCGAGTTTCTATCCTACTTCATTTTGCCCTATCCTAGCTCTGAGCTTCAAATCCTCTATGGATTCAAAGTCCTATGAGTATCTAATTATGCAATGTGTGTTTTAATATATGAACAGTATCTAGTTATTTATGTGTGTGTTAATCTATGAGTATAGACTCTACTTATCTAAACTCACCCCACATATAGACAATGTTTCAAAACTTTTGCACTAAAAAACTCTCCATAGGCTTTTCACTAATGGCATTTAATATCTCTTTATAAGGAAATATTCTTGAAATAATAACAAATAGAGAAAATATATCAATAAAATAGCCCAGAGACTGCTAATGTGGCTACCTCAATGCCTCCATCCTAGAATTCAATTCATCCCTCTTAGTCAAAATTGAATCCAACTTAGCTTGGAGAGGAGCATGGGTACTCCTAGTCTTTTGAACCTCTTTGGTCAAAGTGCTAAGTTAAACCTTCTTCTAACATTGTGGTGTTCAATTGATTCTCTCTATGAGTCCATTCCAACTGGATCATCTTGTTTCAAGACTTGTAAGCTCTCAAATTAACCTCAATATGATATAAATTGAGCCTCAACTCTCTAGGTCAATACCCCTACCCAAATCCTCTTTGTGCTCAACCAAATAAATCTTGAAAACATGGATCCTTTGTCCTCAAGATTATCATCCTCTCCCATTTTCCATCTCAAAACTTCTTTGTGGAGTGTTGTCTTCCAGTTCAGTGTTGGAAATTGGTAGGCCTAGGTCTCTACATTTTACAATCAATCCTAACGACTCATCATTGATTGAGTACTCCTTGTCATTTGTAGATAGTTCTTAGCAATCTTCTACATTGCCTTCCACTATCAAACATATCTCTTGAACCTATTTGCTAGTGATTCTGATTGCTCACTCATCTAGTCCTCCTATTCTTGGAGCTCTCAAACATGATGCTCATACTATTCTGTTGTAGCATTCACCTTTTTAAACATATCAATCTATTCCCTAAAAATATATGGCTGATCGTCTTCACTTGATTCATCCTCCCTTGGTAAGGGATTCCCTGATGAGATCAAAATCTATGCAAGAATCAATCTCCTAGTTGAATTTTGAGTGTTTCTCTAGAGGTTGTACATGAAGGGACATGAAGGGAATTCCCTTTCAAATGCCAATGGTAGTGCTATCCAAATCAATGATTTTAGATTTCACAATTGATGTTTACAAACCACCTTTCCCATTCTAACTCGCTAGAGATTCTAGCTATATATTTCACTCCCAATTTTACTACAAGGTTAGCCTCTAATTTTTTGATTTTAGCTCAAAGTATTACCTTTGAAACTTATTGGCACCGCTAAGGATCAGTGGTCAATATATAGCCACGAACACTAAGCTCATCCTAATGTTTTCAAGGCTTTCTAAGTCCACACCAAATTTAACTCCATGTAGTATTTTTTGCAATTGGAGTGTGTACCTCAATCATCAACCCTGCTTTATCAATAAAAAATGCAACTTGCATAGAATTTAAGCTCACATAAGCTGTGCTCTACCACCATTATATCCAATGGCTGATGAAGGAATTGAGGTCATGATGTAACACACTTGTCACTATGAGTTTTTAGAGCTTCTATCCTTCCACCTACTAAACCATCCCACATAAGCTGTTGATGTTGGAACGAGATACACATGTGAAAGTAGCCATGAATCACAAGTTGATCGAGAACCTTATAGGTCTCCTTATCAAATATACTCATCATGGTACTTTCCTTGTGATTGCAAGAACATATGTAGTTAATATATTCTAATCACTCAATAGATGAGACCCTCTAGTGGATCTCCTTGGTGTACCTTACTAACTCAGTGATGTTACCCATATGAACAAAGGGTTGCTGAACTTTATTAGGAGGACCCCTTATTTGACCATTGTAGCTGTCCCTCGACTTCCTCAACCAATTAGTGAGGTATTGCAAAATGATGAGGAGTTCTTTCAAGATCATGTGAGCCATGGAAAATTGAGAGAGGCTGACAAAAGTTTGTGAAAGAAAAGGCTTGATTGGGTTCAGATAGAATTGTAGTAGTGCTCGCTTCAAAAGTGAAATGTCAAGCTTAAATAATGAAGAGTCAAGATTGCCTTTTCTTTTCATCTTAACATATCTTCCAATTCACATGCTATTACCATGATTAGGGATTAATCTCATTGCCACTTTTACCCACTCTGGCTCATAACTTCCTCTTCAATTGATGTTACAGGCCTTATAACTTCGTCTTCATTTTGAGAGAATGTTACACGCCTCCATATAATTTCTGAATGAATCCACTTAAGACAAATTTTGACCAAGGTATCTTCATCAAACCTCAATTTTAGTAGTATGGAACCATAAAAATAGTCAAGGATTACTTTGGAAATATCTCTCTTGCATTTCAAAGTAGGGTTTAATATTCAAATTGGCCATATGTAAGAATTCCTGACAAGTTTATCATTTATCTTGGCCAGAACTTGATCAAATAATCTTGGATATAAATTTAGTATTTTCCTTTCACATGCACACATTTTCCATACTAAGACATGCAATCTCATAACATGACCAATACCAACAGTTAGCATAAAGCTTGGTGAAATAACCAAATCTATAAAAGTTACAAGGAAACCTAGCTAAAGTGCCATGGCAAGAGAGTTTCTTCTTTGCTGCTTCCCCTCTCTTCTCCCATCTCGAGTTCACCTGTAGACATGGAGGCTGCTTGTCTATCCTATCGAATATGGTTGTAGAGACTTGCGGGGATCTAGGGAGACTAGGTCTTCTTCATGGTTGCCACCATCTTTTCTACTTGGTTGAGCTCCCCTTGGTCATGCCATTTCTTCTACTTATTACTAGACAAGCCTGATTGAGGATGCTTCCTTTTCTTATTTTTGTCGTTTAGTCTGACCATGATGCATCATTAGTAGCTTGATCCCTCAACTGCAAGGGGTTAGAAGACCGGATAGCTCCCTCAAAGATTTTTCTAGCTCATGTTGGAGAAAGCATCCTCATCACTAGAGCTGGATCGAGAGAAGGATGGATGAGCAAGTAGTAGCCCCTTATCTCATGTACTTTTCATGAAATGCTTTTATTTTGTCTATCGATTCATGTTATGAGGCAGGGATGAAGCTACTCTTCCACCTTACAGTTGATCTACATCTCAACATAGAGTGGTTTTTAAAGAGGTTTGGGATCGAGTTGTATCACTCCGGTTCACCTCCCCAAAATTTTATTGTACCATGTGCATTCAAAAGGAGGGTATTTAAATTAAACTTTTCGAAAAAAATTAGCAGGATTACAATAACAAAAGGGGTTTTTTAATTCAACTTTAGGAAAAATTCACTTAGTTCATAAGTAAAGGGGGTGCTTTTATTAGGAGAAAACTTTTACCTGAGGGGCTTTTTAAATACTACTGAATGCACGCAATACATAGAGTTTCTTAATAGTGCACCCCCTATTTTAGTTGTGCCCAAATTCGTCTGGCATCAAAAGTGCACTGCTACATTAGAAAGATCCAAATACAAACAACAATTCCAAGAAATTATTGTCACTTGTCGATGCACTGAACACTCTCTTACCACATTTTTTGCAAGCATGCATTTTCAGCGTTTTCTTCCAAAATGCCTTTGAAAGCTCAGGTCTTTGACGTGGAGTTTCACTACACAAGGAAATAACAGTAAGTTTTACAAAACAAACTAACCAAAGTCGTAGAACTGAAAATGAGTGTGAGCTGAATAAAAAGGTGCAAACCTCTCATTTTGATGATGTCCTGAGAGAATGCTACTAATGATGCTGCCATGTACACCGATTCATAGTGGAGAGGTCTTGGAGAGGGAACATTGTGTGGAGAGGGAACTGTGTGACATCGATGTGCAGAGAGAACAGATAGATCTGAGAAACAAATCACGTCTAAGAGAGAGCTTGTGTGTTCAAGAGAGAGAGATCTGAGCTACAAATTGAGCAAAATTCAAACCATGGGGCAGGAGAATTCAGACCTTGCTAGCAGCTTTCCACATGGTCAAAGCTATACCTAGTAGATTCCGTTTTCCAATTGCATGGCTTTCCCTATACCAAGTAGCAATGCGGTGGCTACCACTTTGCTAGTGATGTCTGGTACATAGCTATCAAGTCCATGCACACACCCAACTATTAATGTCATGGTATTCCTAGAGAATATGAAAGTCTATGTAAGATGGAACGTTAAATTTCATTTAATTTTATTTTCTTTTTAAAAATCTTAAAATTTTCTTGCTTTTATGTTTTAATCTATTTTGAATAGTGGTTTTAAAATAAAAATTTGTCCAAAACTTCCTATAAAAGTGAATTTGGACATTGCAAAGTCCAGAATTAATGAATCATACTTTCTTTTCTTTGTAATATCACAACAACACAAAGAAACTATAGATGCGCTTGGTAGACGCGCAAAATAGCGGGCGCGTCTATAGGCGTTGCTCTAGTAGAGAAATTATGGGCGCGTCTATTAGCGCGGCTAAATGCTCATCTATTTGCGCATCAATCACCGCGTTTATTTGCACGTTAGACCTGAGAAAATACGGGCCCGTCTAACATCCCGTTTATTAGCGTGTCTATTTGCGTGTCTATTTGTGCGTTTATTTGCGCGTTTACACTGAGACTCAGACGCGCATTTAGACGCGGGGTTAGACGCGCTCCAGAGAATACAGAAAGTGAGATTTTGGTGTACATCATTGCTTTCCAAACATTGCCCATGATTACCAAAGCACATAATTTTTTGCAAGCCCACATATACAAGAATTAAGGGAAATGAGGAGAATGAGACAATATGTAAAATAGTTTTGCCAATATCAATTGTGGGGCTACGGTTCAATCTCATCCTCAATGAGATCAACCCTTGCCAAACTATCTACTTCAAAATCCAAATAAGTGTTTAGATCTACAAATACATTCAACCCACTACTACTTGTGCCACTCATGTGCTCATCGAAATCAAGATCTCCAATGGTAGGCTCGTTCTCACGGGTAATGCCGGCCTCAATATCTATATCTCCTATCTCATGATCATCCTCCTCTCTTGTATCACGGTCATCATCACGTCCATGGGCATGATCATCCTCCATACGCTCCATATTAGTAAATGTACTATACATCACTTTGGAACGTGGCACAATAGGTATGACATGCCACCACCTATTATTATCCACCATTGGTTGATAGACAACCTAATTCAAACACAAATACAATCATGTTACTTTTCTTGCATCAAATATTTAAAAGCGAGTATTTTTATGTGTGTTCACAGTACCTGTTCACATTGTTGCAGTAGTATTAGTGTGTCCTTCCTACTTTGCCAAAACTTTGTGGAGTCAATAGTTACAAAGCCACTTGATTGTTGCATTAGGGCCTCTTTCCACCACGTCCTTAAACCACTTTACATCCAAAACATACACAAAGAAGCGTCGAAAGTCAAGCATAATGATATCTTGGATTATGCCACAATAATCATCCATGACTCCATTGGCTCCCTCAAAGCTAGCAATGACGCTGCAATCTTGTGTGTTTCTCTTATCATCAATCCGTTGTGTTCGAAAATGCTTGCCCTCACACCATATAGCATTGAACATAGTGCACTACACCAAGAAAAAATCAATTAAATAAGCAATCTAAATTATAAAAACCTCCTAACTTATGCATAACATTCTATATACTGACCTTGCTCATGCATCCCCTAGCATACTCCCATTCTTCCATTGTGATATGCATCCCCTCATCTTTCTCTGCTTTCTCCATTTCAACAAGTAGCCAATCCACATGAATATCCTTTGGAAGTGCTCTTAGACGCTGAGGGTATGGCACTTGTCTTCTTGCCTTTGCATCCTCGTATCTTGTCACCCATCTTTTCATCACATCACTATTAAGCACGCAAAAGAGGTTGATACTATTACGCAACTCCGTGTCTATTACTTTGTTGCGTCCTCTTCCTTGAGGCACAATAGAGGTCATCCTTAGGTCTTCATCATCTCTCCATAGTCGTGGGAGAGAGCTATCCACATCAACAAGAAACTCAGAAATATATACAAGTGACTCTTGTACCAACCAACCCTCGGCCATGCTACCTTTGGGTCTTGCATTTTGTCTCACGAAGCCCTTCAAGGTCTTCATGAAGCGCTCGAGGAAGAACAACCATCGTGCATGTATAGTACCGCATATAGCAATCTCATCCACCAAATGCACTATGAGATGTAGTTGGCTTGTGAGAATAGAACGTGGAAATGTCTCCTCCACTAAACAAACCGCCTCCACTGACATAACTCGAGCATTCTCAAGCGTGGTGGGATCTATTTCCTTTGAGCTCACATACCTCACAAGCTTGCCCATCTTGTAAATACAATCTTTCACGTCCTTTGATGCACTACGTGAAATGCTAGTAGGTAGTATGAACTGAACCCGCAAGGAGGTGGTTGATTAGTTGCTTATAGCTATTCACTCAAAAATTTGAAAGGAAAAAGATATTATGCATATAAAATACTTACTTGGAGCATCTTGTGCCAATCATGAGATTTCAAGCCATATAATTGCTCTACACCTCTTTTCTTGCTCTTTGTAATGGCTCCCTTCAAACACCTCATGCATCCAGTGGGAGTACGAATTGTAGTAATAGCACGCTTCACCGTCGCCATCTCTAGCTTTGATAGCATCCACGGTGCACGAGGTAAAAAAACACGCCCATTTGGTCTCTCTTGAGGCCAAGCTTCACGCATCCTCCCTGTGGTACGTAGATCCTCCCTTATGCCTGCCGGAATCTCGTGTCCCATTCAAATGCTCCCAAATGGTAGATGCCACATTCTTGAAGATATGCATGGGATCGAGCAGGTGATTGATCTTGAGGTGGGACCAATATGGTAAACAATAAAAGATGGAGTATCTAAACAAAATAAAGTGTTAGCGTGCAATCCTCACTTTCAACCAATATAGCCAATCTTTACTTCCAGCCAATAGTTACAAATCCTTACCGGCTCATGCCAAGTGGTGGAGGAGTCATGGAACCGTCCCAAATTCTCATCCAATCTCCCACGGTGAGTGATTGTGGGAGGACTTCATTCCAAGGGGCAACATATCTAGGATGATCAGGTGGGAGAAATCGATGGTGATTCTCATAGATGACCTTATTCAATGCGTCTGCCCATGAGGCAACTAGCAAAGGACCACAAACAGGACATGCATGGTAACCCGATGTAGTGAGACCTGAAACAATAGATGCAATTAAGAGTGGAAGGTGGGTTTAGGGTGCCACGTCCTTGCCTATTCATAATTAAAAAATGCAATGCTTACCTGAACACTCGCCATAGCCTGGGAAGTCATGCATCGTCCACATCAAGACTGCTTTGTAGTTGAAGTCTCGTGACGAGGGAGGCCTGCTCACATCATGCACCTCGATACCTCTCCAAATTATCTCTAGCTCATCAATCAAAGGCTCCAAATAAACATCAGGGTTTTTGACTTTATGTTTCCCTGGATTTAGAAGGGACAGCATGACATGTCCTTTCTTAATAGCCATAGAGGGTGGAAGATTGTAATTCACCAATACCACTGGCCATACACTGTAAGATGTGCTTTTGAGACCAAATGGGTTCACACCGTCCATACCCAATCCAAGTCTCAAGCTCCTAGGTTCTTCCTTGAAGCTTGGCCATGTGTCTTCAATATGCTTCCACGCAGGAGAGTCCGCGGGAGTTCTCCACTTGCCATCGGTTGATCGATGGGAGGAATGCCATGACATGAGCTCTGCAATAGATTTGCACTTGAACATATGTTGGATGCGAGGGATTATGGGAAAATGTCACAATACCTTACGAGGCACGTCCAAGGTTTTGAGATCTGCTCTATATCTTGCCTCTCCACAAGTAGGACACTCTCTTGCATCCTTATGTAGTCCACGAAACAAAACACAATCGTTGACACATGCATGGATGTGCTTGTAATATCTAATCCTCCAAGAGAGGTCACAAGTTGCCTTGCCATATCTCTTGAGGTCGGTAATTTATTCTCCCTTGGAAGCATTTTACACAATAGCCTGCACGTGAAGACCATAAATGAGGAAAAGCATTCGAGTGATTGACCCACGTGCATAATTCACCATGTTTGCAAAATCGACTCTAAATTAAAGCTTACTTGAGTAATGCATTCAAACTTGCATTGCTCCATCCATAGATGGTTTGCAAGTTTAGTAACTCAAGGGAGGCACGTAGAACAGAGAATGTGCACCCCTCAAACAGTGGAGTCGATGCTGCGGTAAAAAGATCATCTTGCTCCATGCTATTATCCCTCCCTTGATGGACATATAAATCCCGCACCATATCATCAAACACCTCCTCCTCCACGGCTTCATGAGGTAATGGTGGAGGGCTACTATCACCATCACTCCATGCATCCGTAACGGTCCCTCCTGAAGATCCCACCTCATATCGCCGACGCTTCGCCTCCTCACGACGGGCATAGGGTAACATGTGCGGGTGTGGCACTGCATCCTGTATCAAATTAAAACGGGATCATTATAACTCAAACATATGAACACCCATAGGTATCTCAATCAACCTTAACTTACAAATCCTTACCCTGTTTACGGTCACATCCCATTCTCCATACTTTGAGATATGATTGAGCGTAATCCTGCGTGCACGATACATGTTTCCTCGACATCGATCACACAGACATTTGATTTTTTGCTCCAACCACATTTCGCGATGGTGGATACGGAGGGATTCATCCTCACTGGAGCTGCTTGTTAAAGATGGAGACATCCTACAAACAAACAAACAACCCACCAAATTTGCTCTTCTTCAAATGCTCAACTTAAAAACTCTATGTCGCATCTAAATGCCCGTTTATCGTCGCGTCTATTGTCGCGTCTACATGCGCGTCTAAATGCCCGTCTACTCTGTAAATTTAAACGCGCTTGTAGACGCGCTAATAGATGCGCCTATAGACGCGCTTACTCTGTGTATTCAGACGCGACTATAGACGCGCTAATAGATGCGACTATACCCGCGACTTTTAAACCTGCTTTTCGGTGCGCCACTTGCTTTGCTTTTCTTTTAACTACTTAAACTTTGCGAGCGGCTTTCTTCCTTCATTATTAGCAGTTCTATAGATTTGAAGCTTAAGAGAGAGCCTCCCATACACACACAGTTCCAAGCTTTCACTCAAGACAAAGGGACCGTACCTACACAGCTTGCTTCCAAGCCTAAAGAAGAGGAGGAGTACGAACAAGGAGAAGAGGAGCAGAAGAAACAAGTTTGGAAAAGAAAGATCATTCCATACCTTTTTCCAAGTAAGTCCTTTTGAAGTTGTTCTTGCTTGCTCTTTCCCGTTTTGTACTTTTCGCATCCACGAAACGCAGCATCTAGGTATGAGCGACACGTTCTTTTATCGGGCGAAACGTCCTTTTCCACTTTTAAGTATTCTCGACTGTCGGAGCGCGTGTATGCAGGCGTCTGAGGGCGCGTCTAAACGCGCGTCTACAGGTGCGTCTATTTGCGCGTCTGACTTGCTACAGATACGCACAGACGCGAATATAGACGCTCAAACAGACGATCTGTTAAACGGAAGTTTAAACGAATTGTTAAACGCGCTGTTAGACGCACTGTTAGACGGATGTGTGGACGGGCTATTAAACGCGCTATTTCACGCACTGTTAGATGGCTATTTTGACAGTCTATTAGACGCGGTGATAGACACGTTTTTACTTGAACTATTAAACGCTCTGTTAGACGCGTTTATAGACACGAAAATTAGACGGGTCTATAGACGCGCTCTGACAGAGCCTCTTTTTTTTTTTCCCCCTTTCTTCTCAGCTCCCAAAGTAATAGATTTGTTTATTTTTTTCCAGTTTAACATGTGGGGAGGAAGTGCTTCTGGCTCACCTAATCCGCGTGAATCGATATGGAAGGATTTATATAATATTTTAGGGCACCCTCCTAGTCCTGCGGAGTTATATGGGTACATGACGGGTACCCTTAACACTCCCCAGGAGTGGGCAGTACAGACTCCGAGCCACCCCACACTACTTGAGATCACCCCAGCGGAGTCCGCACAGCCGTCTTATGCCCCGTCTTATGCCCCTTCCCCCATGCCGTCTTATGCCCCTTCTGCCATCCTGTCTTATGCCCCTTCCCCCATGCCTTCAGGAGGTCCTTCTGCCTCAGCAAGTCGTCGACGTACTCCCCAGCCGTCGAGACTCGGTTCTCCAACTACGAGTGGTCAGCGTAGTCCCGCGCAGTCCCCAGCTACGAGTGGCCAGCGTACGAGCTCGACACGACAGGGTGGCAGGCGTAGTATTAGGGAGAGCGGTGGCGGATGCATGGCACAGTGCTTTGGGCCATGTGGCGGTGAGGCCGAGGATGATGATTCCGATGATTTAGACGTGCCTCTGGGTGATGGTACGATTTATTATGACATCACCCAGACAGGAGGCATCTTGATGGATGCGCGGGGGAAGGATGTAATGGCCTTCATGCGCTCTGTAATTGCTAACAATTACAGAGATTGCTTTATCCACTATAAAGACCACCCAAAGAGGTTGGTTGATGAGACCCTTGCTACTATTCGCTCTAGGTATCCTAACCCCCCCAATCGCCAGTTCACAGATAAATGGGCCAAGTCAAAGATTGTTACGATACTTAGCAATAAAAGATCTTCCCTTAAGAGGCAGGCACTAGCGGAGCTTGCCAGACTTGAGGCAGGTCAACCTCCAAGGGGCCCACCCCACACCGCTCAGAAGCGTGAGTGGAAGAAGGCAATGAAGTCAGCGAGGGAGGAGCCCAGTCTGCAGCACGTGGAGGCACGGAGGATCCAGATGGAGGAGTATGGGAGCGCGCATTTTGGAGCAGGGGGTGTTGAATCATGGGAGGCCCAATTTGTAAGTATCGATCTCAAATTATATTGCTTATGTAGTTTATTAGGAGGTTGGTTGTTTCTTTGTACTAATCCCTCCACAAAGTGTATCGCGGTCATGCAGCTTGAGATCGTGGGCAGATACCCTATTCCAGTGGAGACAGCCTACCACCACCACCATCGCAGAGGAGATACATGGAGGCACTTCTATGATGACGGGTTGATTACTGAGGAGCAGTATACCCGAGCGACTGGACATGCCCCCGAGGTATTTGAAAGTAATTAAATAATGCCAAAATTATAAGTAAAGATTTGATTTTTCATACATTGATATATGTTGTCCCTTGTTTACAGGGCGCCCCTGCACAAGACGACGAGGAAGACGAGGAAGGAGGTGCAGAAGGCAGCGCATCAGGGAGCGTGGAAGGCAGCGAGGATTAGTCGTAGAAGTAGTGCTACTATTTTTTTTTTTGTACTTAAAGCCATTGGCTTGGCTTCGTGCCTCTTGTATATAGACTCCTCTTATTTTTTGTACTTGAAGCCACATGACATGGCTTAGCTTCCTTATTTTTTGTACTTGGAGCCACATGACGTGGCTTAGCTTCGTGCTATATGTATATACAAGCACTTTTTGAGCTTTCAATTTTATTGCGTTTTGGAGTTGTAATATTTTATTTGGAATTGTAATTAAAATGAGGTTGGCTATAAGAATTGAATTACAGAATGTGGATATGGGATTCTTGTAACTATATAGCATACACAACATACACAGTATTCTGTAAAATTTAAAAAAAAAAAAAAGGCGCGTCTATCAGCGCATTTACAAGCGCATTTATATTCGCGTCTGTCTGTTCGATATGCATCTATACGTGCGTCTATCAAAGCGTTTATATGCGCGTCTATTTACGCGTGTATGAGCACGTCTATACGTGCGTAAGTCTGATATATAGACGCGCAATTAGATGCGGGTCTCCTGACACGCAAATAGACGCGCCCGTAAGTTTTTTATTTAGTTCATGAAACGCGTCTGTGCGCGCGTCTATGGGTGCTTTCTCTTGTTGTGTATGTTGTACATTGATTTGTTGTAAGTTATACTTTGCTTTGTTGTGCTGTGTTGGGATGAGTGTGTCATCTAGTTTGTTGGTCTTATTGTGTTATCCTCTAACTTCTTGCATTGATGTATCTTGCCACCAGTAGTCGAGTAGGTGATTGCTTCATTGTCTTTGCTTGTGTTCACCATATCATTTTTTCTAGCTATTGTAACAATTGTTGGTGTTACTACTTTTTTGAGTCAGTGTGAGTTGTGTCTTGCTATGCTATATAGCATCCTTCACATATGTTGATGTCTTCTAGGTCACATGTGTGCATTGAGTTATTGTGGCTTCTGTTGATGTAAGAGTCAAAGTCACTTTGGTTGATTTCTATTCTTTATATCGGTCCAAACAAAAGAGTTTAGAGGCTTTAAAATTTTCCCTCTCTTTGAAAAAGACTTTAGAACACTAAGTTCCCTCACAACCTTAAAAGAATTCACAAAAAGGAACCTTTAAAGTGTTAGAGTTTCTCTCAAACGAATAATACATGAAAACTAGATCATGAAAATAGCTCAACACTTAGAGTGAGAGAAATAGAGCTCCATGAAGCAGTTTGGAGAGCTTTTTGAGCGTATCATGATAAGAGGGACTTGAAATTTTAATTTAAATAGAATGATTTAGTCATTTTCTTTGATTCAAGGGGCGTAGTATTTTCAAGAAAGTTTCAATGTTTATGCAAGGAATAATAAAGATAGTTGGTGTAGGGTGGAATAATATTGTATAGCTAACCTAAAATTTCAAGAAAATGTTTTCCTACTCAAACAAAATTTGATAAGATTAAGCCCCATTATACTAGGATAGGACAAGAAATAGGAGCGTAGGTGTCAAGTTGGTTATTTCTATTTCTCATGACTATTCAAAAGCTAGCCAATGTTATGCAATTGTGTTTTACTATGGACAATTTTCTACATGTGAAAGGAAAGTACTAATATATTTTATTATTACACCAAAAAATAATAATCCATTAAAAAATGAACTTGATAGTAGCAATGGGGGAGAGCAAGCTCAGTCCCAAACCTCCACGGACAACCAAAAGACCACAAAGGGGGAGTCCTCCACCTAAAATCTTCTAGTTGTAGGCATAAAGATTGCAAAAATTAAGAGAATGATGGCTCAGTAGACTGCGAAAATCATGTGAGTGTGATGATTCCATCAACAAGATTATTGAGAACCTCGAGCTAGATGTGGCTTGGCTTGTGCTCATTTGAAGATATTAGACCATGTGACTCAAAATTGATTGTCACACTTCAGGCTGCTTCTACTATTTTGGTTTTCTGGTTCTCTTGGAAGACCACCTTGTATGGCATGTGTACTGAATGTTATGACCATTTAGGAGTTATAAATATGAATACTGTCATTTCTTTACAAAATAAAAAAGGACTACTCCTCACTATTGCAACTATACAATCGTGGGGAGCTTGTTTCTGCTTTGGCTGTTTTCATTGCAAAAATGCATACTGAGATGAACCTTTGCATTGTGTGTAATTCCGGTGGTTCACTAAAATGTGGGACATGCAAACACATTCTTTTCAAGGAGTATGAGGGAAAGAGAAAGCGTGAATACCAACTTAAGGTGAAGCTGCAAGAAAACTCCATGGATTTGAATGTTGCAAAGCTTCGAAAGATTTCTCTTGATGTTGTGAGGTACTTCAAGTGACGTACACAAGGTCTACATGAGAAGGCAAAGGTTTAAATTGCCAGGAGTGTTATTGAGCACCCAATATTTTGAGAGCTGCAGGGTTCATGTTCACAGGCAGTTGCGGATCATGAAAAAGGTTTACTGATAAGCGACCTTCAAGTACATGAAAAATCCCAAAATCTCTAAAGAGGGCGAGCATGATGATGGTCATGAATACCAAATCCCAAGCCAGGAAACCAAATATTGCGGCTACGTCAAGACTTCTAGGTGTGCATCATAGGAACTTCTACACTGCTAGATCTCAAATGTGTCAGGAGATGATACCATTGCATTTGTGTGAATGACAACCATGCATAAAGAGTGCAATTACAGAAGAGGTGAAGGAGTTAGTGCAATCATTCTAGACCAGTAATACATGTATCTCACCCAATAAGAAGGATGTCTATCGAAAGCGTACATGGAGAAAGACTTGCAAGAAACACCTAGTGCATTTTCTTGAGTAGCCTCAAGTTGGTGATATTCCTTTAGGTTGTATCCCTTCAAGAATCATAAGCTCATTCCTTACTTCTCTATGGTGTGTTTCTAACAAGCTGATGGTGGCTTTTAGGTTCTATTTTCATTAGCTACATGTTAGCTACCATTGGCTACATGGTAGCTACCATGAATTGCTATGACATGCTATGACGTACTACTTATCGAATGATGTGATTAGCTACCAAGTGCTGCCAATAGCACTAAAGTTGGAATGAATTGAGTGGTGGTTACGTAATAATTAACTACTAGCTACCACCTCCATTAACTAAGAGTGCTGTGATTATTGTAGCAAATCATAGCCACCACTAAATGAATTGGTATCTATCATTAGGCATCCATTGCTGGCACTTAGCTATCGAGTGCTACCAGTAGTACTGAAGTAGGAGCTCTATAAGTGGTTAAGAAATAATTGAGTAGTAGCTACCACATCTGTTAAGTATGTGTGCTCTTGTAGCGAGTGGTAGCCACCACCAATTGGCACGATAGCTATCATTAGGCACCCATTGCTGCCATTACCATGGGTGGTGGCCAATTTCTTAAGTGGAAGATACCATTTGCTACCATAAACAAAGAGCAAGCAATTATTTGAGTGCAAGCTATCACTTGCTGCCATTAAGCGAGAGCAACAGAAACTTAGCACTTGCTACCACTTGCTACCACCACTAAGCTAGAGTAACAAAAATGCAGCCCTTGGTAGCACTTGCTACCAATTGCCACCAGTAGCTATCAATTGCTACCACTAGCAACAATGCCAAGAGAGCTACCAATACATTGAATCCATATGTGGTAGCTACCAAATGATTGTGCCATAGCTACCATGTAGTAGGCAATTATTTTAGTGGAATCTACCACGTGTTACCTCTAAGTGAGGCAATTATTTGAGTGGAAGCTACCACTTGTTGCCACTAAGCGAGGCAATTTTTTTAGTGGAAGGCACCACTTGTTGCCACAGAGTGAGATCAGCCATAATTCAAGAATACAATTTAGTTGGCAATCAGAAACGTAGTCACCTTTCAAGTTTGGTGACCAAAGGGTGTATTTGTATATCTCCAAAGGTGGCCAGATTAATCATCATTGGAGGGAAAATGCTGTGCTCAAGATTGAAAGCCTATTTAAAAATGTAAATTTGGAGATGCTTTCATCAGCTACATTGATTATTTGAGTGGAAGCTACCACTTGCTACCACTAAGCGAGGCACTGGAAGCAACTACTTGTTGCCACTGAGTGAGAGTAGCCAGGGATGTTTTTATCACGTTAGTTTCATTAATAAGCGAAAGTTTTATATGGCTTGTGAAAGTTTATATGCTTTTATAAAAATAAAAGTTCAATATATTTGCTACAGTTTGAAACTAAAATTAAAGAAAGAGCTAGGTTTAGCCTTAAGATTATAAAATTATAAATAAAGTCCATGAAAATTCGCCAAAGTTTTATAAAATAAATAAATATATTTGGAAAATTTTTCCAGCATATAGAATATAAAATTTAAAAATTTGGTGAGATCTATAGAATTAAGCACCAAAGAAGACTTGTGCAATCAAGTGCAATCTAGTGTTAATATTTAATATTGTTAGAATGATAATAATGTGAATGTTTTATCTATTTGAACATGAAGACGTTTGATATTGCACAAAATGTAAATGCAATGTACTATTGTCACCAATAATAGTACAAATTGAATTTAGTACTCAATCAATACCTTAACTGGACCAATGTCTGGCCTTATATCCAACGTATATTTGGCTAACTTAAGCCTACGGTAGGCCCATCACTAGCACTATGTCTACCCCTCATCAAGTCATATAGTAGGGACATATGTCTTCATGCTTCTATCTTCAACAAGGACATGGAAGGACACTACATACATAGGTAAATATAAGCAACAAGTAGATTATTAGCAAGAAGAATCAAATGATTCAAATCACAAAAAATTAAAGAATGACATTTCTATGTGGACTTTTTGGGTGACATTTTCTATGTAGACTTTGTTAATATGGATCTATATGGTGGCATATGAGATAAAAAGATGTGTACGTGGAGTGCACATGTGTGATGTGCGGTTGTTTATTTGCTATGTATGTGTGTATTAAACTATATACAATTATGTACATGTGTATTTATATTACACACACACACACGCACGCGCGCACTGTTATGGATAAAATTGTCTAAGGAAAAAGGCATTAATATGTATGTGTGTTTGTATATGTGGCAATAGTATAATAAACTATGGTGTGCATAGGGCCCAAGGTTGAGGTGGTAGGGCATGACCATGTGCCACCCTTCCATGTAAGAGGACCCATAAGGTGTGTTGTACATAATCCATGATAGTAAT
Organism: Dipteris shenzhenensis; assembly: GCF_047967505.1. Classification (NCBI taxonomy): domain Eukaryota; kingdom Viridiplantae; phylum Streptophyta; class Polypodiopsida; order Gleicheniales; family Dipteridaceae; genus Dipteris; species Dipteris shenzhenensis. The sequence continues at coordinate 26,151,487 of NC_141604.1, forward strand.
ATTATAAAATGCAAGGTGGCATGGCTCCTCGATGTGCCACCCCTCCACCTAGGCTGCATTTAGTGAGATATGGCTCAAAGTCCATGGGAGAAGCAATATAAAATAGGTGGAGATGGCTATTATATTGAGTTATTCCCTTCATATGGGATAGGCCCATGTAGGGGAGGTATAGAAGGTCCAAGAGAGCAAGTTAAATAATGGGGAAAGTAGGATGAGGTGGCAAGATTCCTTGTGCCAACCCTCCACTTGTCCTCCTAGAGGTTTGAACATATTATAAAATTGGAAAGAGACCAAAGGAGTATCATAGACTTGAGATATGGGGCTTGATTTATGTGGAAAATTGAGGCAAAGGGTTGTCGCACACAATTGAGAGTGCATAACTGCCTAGCCCACATGGGAGACTTTTCCACACACACCATGCATGTGGGAGGATACATTAATGGGGAGAGACCCCCCTCTTTTGGCTATAAAAGGAAGGGGATATTCCTTGATGAGACACGCTCATTCTTGAAAAGCCACCTAGCTAGTATTTTGATATTTCCCTCTCATCCCTTCTTTCAAATAAAGTATGGCTCTCTTCCCTTGATGTCTCCATCTCTACATTCCTCCTCCTATCATGTACATGCTTCCCTTTCCCCTCTCCTTTTCCCCTTGCGTCATAGTCTCCCTCTTCCTTCCCTCCACTTCTAATTCCTTTTTCCCTCCTATGACAACCGTTCGCCCCCATGATCTCCTTTTCTCTATGGCCCTTGAGCGTCGCCATGCTTAGCCTCTAGCGTCTGGTCTCGATTTCTTTTCCGACTAATAGCACACACACACATCTGCTCAATCTGCTCATCCTCCCTGGCCTGAATGATTTTCCTCACCTTTGGAAGAAGTTGACTCACCCTCATGTGATTTTCTTGGCTCACAATTCATGTTTGAGCTTTCTCATTTGTCTTTGGCTCAGCTTGCACCTTGTATATATATATATATATATATATACGTGTATGTGTGTGTGTGTGTGTGTGTGTGTGTATCCTTGATTGATTGTCTTTAATTAGACAAAGGTATTGTTATTTATCCATTAGATAAAGGTTTTTTTCTTATAATCTTATAAATAAATAAATAAATATAGCCTAAGTTGGTCCCACTTTAGTCGGCCATAGTGTGCTATCTAAGATGTGCATAAGGATATAAATATAAATATATATAAATACACACACACACTGTGTGTGTATGTGTATCCTTGATTGATTGTCTTAAATTAGACAAAGGTATTGTTATTTATCCATTAGATAAAGGTTTTTTTCTTATAATCTTATAAATAAATAAATAAATATAGCCAAACTTGGTCCCACTTTAGTCGGCCATAATGTGCTATCTAAGGTGTGCATAAGGATATAAATATAAATATATATAAATACACACACACACGCGCGCGCACACACACACACACACACACACACACACACATGCATGCATATTTAAAGATATACCTTTATAAGTATATATAATTAACCTACGATATATAAGTATCCTTATAAGTTTTTTTGTAATTTTTAGAGATTATATTTGCATGTATATATATAAATAAATAAATATACACACACACTATAACCTTGGGGATCCTTGTGATCAATGGGTGTACATCAATTTTACACAATTTAATGGCTCTACATGGAGGCAAGAAGAGCATGGGGGAGAGTATTTGGAAGAATTGGGAATTGTTCACGCCTACATTAATTTAATTCGTCATACATTTACATGACCAATGTGTTTATGCCAGATATCAATATCTACAACTACACGGGTCTCATTGCAAACATTGCTACACTCAATTCAGGCATGTCCACATCCAATGTAAGCATCCTATCCTTCTTCTTCCCTTTTGCTATCAAGTGACCTTTATTTTTCATATCCTCAACAAAGCATCCATGAGGATTAAATCTGACCTACAAGCCCTGCTCAACCATTTGACCAACAGAAACTAAGTTCTTGGTGATATTCAAGACATGAAATACATTAGATAGGTATTTCTTTTTCCCATCCTGCATAGACAAAAGAATTCTACCAATCTACACAATAGGATGTGCAGTATCATCACCAATCTCCACAAATCTTGGTCTTTCCATTTTCCTTGCATCCTGCATCCATTCTGCATGACTTGAGTCAACATACCACACATCATTGCTTTCTTCTGCACTTGTCATAGAATTGGTCATGTGCTGCACCATAAACAAATGCTCATTTCTGTCATCACCCTATCTACTAGAGGATGCATAATTGCCTTGCTACAATTTTCCAGTCATGATGTCATTTTGCTTTTTATAGCAGTCTTTAACCATATGACCCATTTTACCACAGTAGTAGCATTCAACATTGCTATTTCCATTTTGTCCTCTTTGCCATCCACCACAACCTCTTTGGCTCCTCCTGCCTCTAAACTTACCATGTTTTCCTCCATAGGACTGATTTTCTTAAATTTGCTGCATATTTGGATTTTTGCCACGGCCTCTAGATCGGCCTACTCTACCTCTGCCTCTACCTCTTCCAGCATTTGAGTAGAAGATAGTTTCTTTTCAAGTTCCTCCTCAAGAAAATGCACTACCATTTCTCTGCTCTCATTTCTCTGCTCTTTAGAAATTAGAAGAGCAATCAACTCCTCTAAATCAAGAAAATTCTCATGGATGGCAATGGATGTACGGAATTGTGCATAATCCTTGCCTAGACCATTCAAGGTCACAGAACTAAATCATCATCTTCCACTGGCGACCCAATAGAAGCAAGTGCATCTGCAATCTTCTTCACCTTCATGTGGTAGTCATTGATGCTCATATTTTCTCTCTACATATTATGCAACTCCTGCTTGAGCTGCATTCTCCTGGCTTGCGTATTTGTGCATTCTCCTGGCTTGTGTATTTGTGCTATATATTTGTGCTATCTGATGCCTCCTTCAGTGTGCTTGCATCCTGAATATGCACAATCATAGAATCTAAAATATTGATAGACAGCAAGTACATAACTTTTCTAGCTCTCTCATGCCGGCCTTTAAATGCCTAAAACTCTTGTTGATTGGGAACATTAGGAATAACTGGTTCTTGTTTAGCTCCAGTAATGAACTCCCAATAGCCTTTTCCCTTAAGGAAATTCGTCATTCTAAACTTCCATGCTTGGAAGTTGTTCTTGTCAAGATTTTCAGTGACTATCTGTGAAAGAGCATCAGAAGCCATTACAGAACACTGCAAAAATATTCTGTCACTACAAAAAACACAACTTCTACCTCACATGGGCGAGTCTGCAAAACTGACGAAAGTGGTATTTGACCACACAGTCACTTCCTAGTGACGATTTTGCATCAACAGGCAATAAGAATGATTCTGTCACTCCCAATGTCTCTGTGCACAGGCATATGATGCAATTTTTGTAGTAACTTTTCATCGACATGCGGAACAGTGGTCGAAAACTTCTGCCACCAAAACAGGCCCCGAAATGGCCTCGAGTCAAAAAAATAATGTCACGCAGGGCTTTCCCCATTCCCACACCATATACTGCTCCCTCGCCACAACGCAAAGGGCGTCATAATCTGAGAGAGTGCACTCTTGCACTCCTTGACTATGCTACCTGCAGAGATTTGCTCCCAAACTCAAGAAAGGAAAGCAACACTGATCCTCTTACCAAGACACCACAAATTTGGTTTGCTTTCTTGAGCTCCTTACCATGAACCAAGTTCTGATACCATGTAAAGAGAGTGGGAGAGAAGTAAGGAGTCTCACTTGCAGCTTTCTCACATACACAATGGGGGAATACACACAAAAGTGGAGGCTGAAAACAGTTTTCCTCTTCTTAGTTGTAAAGAAAAAGAACTCTCTCTAAGTACAAAAGGAATAGGTGAACCCTATATGTGGATCTCAAACCAAACTCAGCTAACCTAGGTGGCATACTAACTGAGCCACTAACTAGAGTACATAAAGATAGCTGTCATCCAGCTATTATTCATGGGTGATGTACCAACCGCATCTGCAGCTAACAAGTCGGTGACATAAATGCACAACGGTCACCCTAGCATATCATGAGTGGAGCTTGATATCTCAACAATATCCACCACACCTTGCTCTTCATGAAGCCGAACATGATGGAGAGGATGAAACCGTAGGAGCTTGGGCAAATGGCTTTGCTGAGAGCTCCAATAGAACTTGTTGTACGATCATAACTTGCATAGAAGAGGCTAGTCATACCGATTGGGAGCATAAGCTCATTGTAGCCTTATGGGCCTACACAACATCCTACAAGGTGGCCACGAAGTACACTCCCTTCAACCTAGCCTTTGGGGTGGAGGCAGTGATGCCAATGGAGTATGTAGTGCCTAGCCTCCTCCTTACCATCAAAGAAAGGCTAACTGATAATGCCTTGGCAGAATGCTTAATTGACCTTGAAATGCTAGATGAGACAAGGTTGCATGCAGCATACTGCCTCCAGGTGGAGAAGGCCCTGATGTAAAAAGTGGTTTGACCACAATCTGAATAATAAATACCTTGAGGAGGGTGATCTTGCGCTCCTCTACAACATCCGCAATACCAAATGCAAGCTCAAGTACTGAGGCATGGGTCCCTACCAGGGGTTTTCATTTTCGAGCAAAAACCTTCGAGCGATGAGTAGACAAAAGGTGGGAGGGGTCAAAATATATAGGCTCAAGTCATTTTTGGGGAGCAAAAAATTCCAAATTATTTCAAGGAATATGTTAGTAAATCTGGAATATTGATGAATAGAGATACATATAAATATACCTTTATATAATATTCATATATAATGTCCAAATGGTGACTTATTTTATGACTTTCAAATATCCTTTCTTTTCCTTTCACCATTGGTTGGATCATAAAATTTTGAGCAAATATCCTCTTTATAACTCCTCAGGATGAGCTAAGAACAATATATAACGTCTTTTTAATAGACCCTCCAAGTGTAATTTGCTAGAGGAATATGGTTTGAAGAGCTTTCCCAGCAGTATTCTGCTTGCAGAATACCTTGGAGAGCCTACAAAGAATGGGTGATAACTTTTGCTCCTTAGCTCAGATTGAGGAGTTGTAAAAAGGAAAAATATTCAAAATTTCATGATCTATGCAATGGTAGGCTTACAATTATAATTTTTATAGGTATAGAAGATATAAATTGGAAATTTCAAGATGTATATGAGAGTTACAACTTCTTCCTAATTCATATTATGATATGAAGGAGCTCGGTAGGGACCACATTTCCTTAAAAGTACTTAGGTTTATACAATTGGGAATATTTTTAAAATACCTCCCTTGCCTTCCCATATTTGATAATGTATTAGAGATTACTTTATGATCGATAGTAATGGCTTCAATTATGAGATTTTCAATATCCTTTTCCTACTCATCCAAGGAATATGGTATACATTGTTATACTACGAGCTTCTCAATACTTCAAATATGGGATTGATAAAGCTAAGAGAAACCCTTTTAAATCAATTGAATTACCATAATCCTCAAAAGAGAGTATGCTAGGGAGGGATTTATACGAGTTTCTAAAGTGTTCACTATTTGTTCATATATAGTTGATGTTCTCTAAAATGAGGGTTATAATGATAAATAAGTAGGTATATGGTTCCATAAATGAGAAATTAAGAAAGAATTGTATATTCCTTTGAGAAATATACTAGCATGATTGGTGTCAAACATTATCGCTCGGAATTTTTTGCTCTTAGGTTTTTGCTCGAAAAATGTGCACATCCGATCCCTACCGCGTGGTAGAGATCACTCCACAAGGAGCGTGCCGAATAGCCACTCTCGATGGAGTAGGAATGGAAAGCTAACTAAATGGGAGAAAATTGAAGAGATACTACGGCCCACTCACCCTGCTTACCCTTCAAGCCATCCATAGAGAAAAAGAACTTAAGGCCGAGGTAGCCCAAATGAAATGCCAAGCCATCAAGGAAGTCAGGGCACATAATGCTAAGCTAAGACAGCGTAAGCAAATGTCATTTCTTAAGGCAAAGCTTGAACACCCAAGACTAATGGATGAAATAACAATTGGACCAGATAGGTTGCATGTTCAATTGTAGGGTCCTGAGTGAGCGAGTCACAACTTCATCTCCCACGAGGTATGGGAAAAGCTATAGGTACCCCTACACCTCACCATCGCTTCGGTAAGAGCTATCAATGGCCAACTCCTAAGCACCTTGGGTTTTGTGAACTTGAATCTAACGGTTGTTAGCCAAGCAGTAGAAATACGCTTTTATGTTCTCCCTACAGAAGCAAGTGATGAACAGATCATATTAGGAAGGACCTAGCATTACGTCATGAATTGTCAAATCGACTGGCGGACTAGAATAGCCTCTCTCACGAATAGTGGTAGAACTGCAGTAATCCCGCTGTGTGAACCATGTCCTACCCCTTCTGTTGCACCCTCACCAACCCAAGGTAAAGAAGTTTTACGAGAGGGTGGACCTGAAGCTCCATCCAACTCTAACCCCCCAAACACCAACCCTCTGAAGAAAGTCTGACCTCGAAAGGAGCAGAGGACCAATCGCTGTAGATGCAATCAGGTGTAATTGCCCATTACTCTGCCACTACTGTGCCTCACTCAGGAGAGCCATGAACAGTAAGTACAAGAGGCTATTCTCTATGCTCAATGCTAATTCAACAGCAACCGACCACCAGGAAAGATCCAAGTAGGGCATGACTCCCTAACCGGTCCAAAGACGTCTCTGTTAAAGGCAACCTCACTAAGGAGGAGACGATGCCATCCAGTGCCTAGGCTTCTAGGCCCTAATCTACCTCCTAAACTGCAACATTGCCCCAAGCACTAGGTCACCACCAAACTCTTGAAAGACTGAGATAGTTACAATGGCAAGCAGGTCGTCTGGGTACCGAAGTTCAAGTCACAAATCGTAGGGGTTCTGAAGGTAGCAACACAAGAACTTGTGTCGAACTTGGATGCAGTACCACAAGAACCTACCATCAAACCAACTACAACCAATAGACCCCATAGTCTCAAGCATGCCCTAGTACCACGAATCATACAAATCAGCACAAGGATCGCCCAAGATAGCAAGGGAGAAACACAAGAGCCTTCCTCTAGTCCTGAAGGTGAACTATCAAGGGTAGTTTCGATCAAAACGTCACCAACGGTGCCGTTCGACTCACGAGAGCAAGTGTGTGCATCGAGGGCAGTCACAAAAGAACTCGCTTATTTGATGACAAAGGATCATCCCACAAGGAATCATCACAACACTAGTGCACCTTTGGCATCCAATGTGAGACACAAGCTGGACACATGCTCTACATGGCTATTAACATGCTATGCAGTGGCAATGCGATGTTCATCTCAACACCACATTCTAGATGATCATGGAGTCTAGGTCTAAGTGAGTCAGTACAGTAGGTATATCACTCCAACACATCTACAGCCCACAAGTCACTTCTTGGCACAGACACCCACACGTATGCATGGTCAGCACTAGGTGATTAGCGTCAGCATGTCCCTTCTATATTTTTTGGTAATCTTGCATGCTAACCTCACAGTCCGCCCCATGCCTCACCTATACACCTCACCCTTTCCCCTATCTATCTCACCTTCCCACTTTCCCCCTTTCCCCTTCTTTCCCTTTCCTTACTTTTCTTAGACCATATCCCACCAGTCGATGGCCATATCACTATCCCACTGACCATTGCCATCCAAAGATCCTACTGACTGTCGCCATCCAATTATCATGCCGATCATTGCCATAGCATTATCCTATTGACCGTTGCCATCCAAAGATCCTGCCAACCATCGCCATCTGACTATTATGCGGACTGTCGCCATCTGACGATCCTGTTGACCATCGCCATCATCTGATTATCATGCTGATCATTGCCATAACACTATCTTGCCGATCGTCGCCATCGAGTATCCCACCGAACCTTTCCTTACACCATCCCATCGACCGTGGGGATAGCAAAATATAAATAAAGGAGCCCTATCCCACTGGGTCATCGCCATAGCACTTGCCCCCAAATTCCGTCAAAATGCTGTCAGAAATCTCGTAGCCCCCTGCCCTCTTCCACACATCAATCCATCAATCACTATATGTCCTCAAACTCCTCCTCTTCCATCGATTCCCTCATCACTTAGTTGCCTTCATTCTTTCCAATGGATCCAGAGAATGAATTTTTTGAGTTTGAGTAAGAGCTTTTGGCCTCCACCCCCAACTCCATATCCCGCAAGCTATCGGCCCCTCGGACTCGCAAAGTATGTCCTCGGCCATGATCCATATGCCCTCTGACTTTCTAGGCAAAGATTTCAAGTGGAGGAGGAAATATCTATGCAACAAGCCACCCAGGAGGTAACGACAATATTAGGCACGCCCCCTGAAGGACGTCAAGAAAGAACACCCCGTCCCCCACACAAGGGGAGTATAAAATCATACACTCACAAATGCACTCGCCGCTTGGAGAGGCATGGCTCCAACAACTTGATGCATGCACCATCCACTCCCACTATGCATACAATAGGGGCATGATTATACCCTCCATTACCACACCGCCGAGGTGTATAAGGCACTAAAGGAGCTGGCAGTGCAAGACACGCTTGTAGTGAAGGCTTGGGATCCATGGTGGTGATAGATCACCTTCCTTGCCATTTGGACATGAGGCTCGTGGGAGAGTTCCTCCAGGCCTACAACTCCCCAATTCTACCACCTCAACATGGACGTAGTGCAAGCTGCCTTTGGATTGCCAGTCATCGGCAACAAATATGCAACGAAGAAGAAGATGCCTGAGGCCCTCAGTAAAATCTACCACTATGACCGCAAAAAGAGCAAAGGGTGCGACTTCATAGAGATCATCAAGTTGGAAGTGGAAAGACAAGTAAGGACCCTACAGTGGTTGACTCAAATCAGGCACATTGACCACCACCAATCGATCATGCCAAACATTTTGTTGCAGCTGATAGAACCCCAGGTCACAAAATGGGCGGATTACTTCTGTAATCAGATGAGGGAGGACCTCAAAACACATGGATAGATCTTTGGCAACCTAATATTGTACATGCTGATTCTCTACCATATGCTGTAGCAGCATTTGCCTATTAGCTATGGGTTGGTCGAAAAGTCAGCCATGGTCCACCAGTACTAGAAGAGCGAGAAGAAGCTAAGCAGCTCTCCTATGTGCCAACCAGATGGAGCAGAATCTGTTTGAGGCAATGGCACATCTCTCACAAGTGGCACGAACAATTCTCCAAAGGAAGCATGAACAGGCCTCACAACTCCCTCCTCTAAGCACAACTCTCCACGCACGACAGCCACACCCTGATGATCACCACCCAAGACATAGGGAAAATGGCCCTAGATTGAACAGAGGAGTATCGAAAAAAGATGAGGAGCTAGAGCTATCAGTGACAAATCTCAAGGATGATCTCGACCCTCCAAACCATCCTTTGCTCTAATCTTGATCATTGCCACCCCATTCTAGCCATGTACTATTTCTCATTAGATCTTCAACCATTTAGCCTCTCTCTCCTTTGCCCCTTTGACCTCCAAACTCTCGCTACCCATCCCATTTTGCTTAATTTCCAAGCATGGTGCTACATCATCATGGAGTCCACAAGTTATCCTATGGATGATGATGTGATGCAATTAGCAAAGCTCGAGGAGCTTAGCCCGTGGGTCTGCACCCCAAATAGTCTGCAAGCTAACATTAATTGGATGTAGACCTATGGCCGAGCCTCCACAATACAAACTCAAGGGCATCTCTCGGCTTACCAGTCCACCGCCTATGATCCCCTTGGCATAATAATCCTCTTTAACCGGTGCTATAAGATCTCCAAGACTCATTGAGTCCTTGGTGAGCAATTTTGAAACAATCCATGTAGCATATCCCAAGGAAGTTGTCGAGGAGGAAGGCCAAGAAGCCATTACAATATTTAATTCTACCACCCCCCCTACTGAAATTCCACAAGCACTTCCCTTGGATCCCGCCCATCCCACCCAAGAAGCCACCCAACCTCCCCCCCCTTCCTCACACCAATCTACCTAAATATTCTTCCAACACCTCTAACACCACCACCACACACTCGATCACATAGGACGGGACCTCCCCATCCATCTCATCTACTGCTTTGGTTGACTTCCTAGAAGAGGCCCTCAACATGCTACTTAAGGGAACCAATTTTGTACAGTCGCTCACTAATACAATGCCCATAGAGATAGCTGAGGAGGAACCAATGCCAATTGAAGATGATGAGGTTCCTCAAACACCTCCCTCCTCCCTGCCCAAAAACATACAATGGAGACCTAACCTATAGATGTTCCAAGAACTGCTGGATAGTGCTCTCATGCACCATTGGAAGCAACAGCTCAAAAACTCCCACCTCCACCTCTATGAAATCTTAGAGGTGTGCCTGCTCACGTAGTTCATTCGACCAATCCTTCAATGACTGGTGATACGCACATCCAAAGCACACAAGAGGAGGTTATCACCTCGCCCTCGATGCTCCAGTTCTGCTGGTTGATGTCGACACTAGTTTATTGCCTCACTCTGGTGCATCCCCTTTCTCCAAAAGGATCAA